>NW_027526385.1:185838835-186353835 GCF_048455015.1 Haemaphysalis longicornis | reverse complement strand
TTTATCCTAAACCTTTCCCACATCCCCGCTCCGCTAAAAAGCCTCACCCGCAATGACATCGCCTTCGTTTGGACCACTGAACAGCAGGCTGCTTTCGAGAACCTGCGGCGTCGCTTACAAGTGCTGCCTGTGCTCGCCCATTTCGACGAAGATGCGGCCACCACAATCCATACAGACGCCAGCAACGTCGGCCTTGAAGCAGTGCTGACTGAGTGGCAAGACGGCACGGAGAGAGTTGTCGCTTACGCAAGCCGAACACTGTCCCGCGCGGAGTCTAACTATTCAGCTACAGAGAAGGAATGCCAGGCTGTTGCGTGGGCGGTCTTGAAATTCCGGCCGTACCTCTACAGTCGCCCATTTTGAGTTGTTAGCGACCACCACTCCCTTTGTTGGTTGGTCAGTTTGAAAAACCCTACTGGTCGCCTAGCCCGCTGGAGCCGTCGACTTCAGGAATTTGATATGACGGTTGTCATACCCTCACAACCCTCACAACGTGAGGGTTCGAGCTAGTTGGTACTCCATAGTGAAAATTTAAAGCGCAACAAATTTAGACACAAGACGAATGACACAGGGACAAGAGCCTGTTCCGAGCTCCAGTCGTATGTCCTGTACCGGAAGATGATGACGACGCGGCGTTTCTTGGCGTAATCGACGCCACAACTTTATCCGATCAGCAAAGGAAAGACGTTGAGTTGCAGCCACTTCTAGATTTTCTGGAAGGGCGGACTACGTACAAGCCAAAGCTATTCATACGTAGACTCCAGTCGTTTTCTTTAAGAAACAACATCCTCTACAAGCGAAACTTCGCCCCGAATGAAAGATACTTTCTTCTCGTTATTTCCGCGAGCCTTAGACAAGAAATACTACAGGCCTGCCAGGACGACCCAACCGCTGGTCACTTAGGATACGCACGTACGATGTCCCGAATTAAACAGAGCTACTACTGGCCTAAACTTCCTTTGACAGTGAAGCAATACATCCGTACCTGCGGTGACTGTCAGCGGCGTAAACCACGGACGGGACACCCAGCTGGTTTACTTCTACCTGTCCAAATACCGGAAACACCGTTTCAACCAATCGACGTAGGCTTCTTGGGCCCCTTTCCAACGTCTGCTGCCGGCAACATGTATATACTTGTCGCCACTGACTAGCTTACACGATACGCCGAAACGAAAACCCTCCATCGTTGCACAGCTGTCAAGGTGGCCTAATTTTTTATACAAAACATTGTTTTGCGCCATGGAGCTCCGGCAATTGTGGTTACAGACAGGAGTACCGCATTCAACGCAGATTTGGTGCGTGCCGTCATGAACCTCACCGGTACTTTCCACCTAAAATCGACAACTTCCCATCACAGACAAACGGGCTGACCGAAAGGTTAAACAAAACACTTGCAGACATGCTCAGCATGTATGTCCACGAGCAACACAAGATTTGGGACCAAGTTCTACCGTACGTGACTTTTGCCTACCATACAGCCAGGCGAGAAACCACGCGCATGACGCCATTCGCTCTTGTGTACGGCCGCGAGGCAACCACAATATTAGATGTCATGCTCTCTCACGACGGTGCGGGTGACCACACGACTGCGCAGGAGTTCGCCCAGCGCGCGGAAGAGGCCCGTCAGCTAGCAAGACATCGAATCAGGCAACAACAGCTGCATGATGCTACTACGTACAATGCTCACACAGGCACGCCGCTTTGCAGCCTTGTGACAACGTGTGGGTATGGAGCCCTATCAGACGAAAAGGGCTATGCGAGAAGCTCATGAAGCGCTGCTTCGGGCCCTACAAAGTGCTACAGCAACTTAGCGACGTCACGTATGCGGTTACCCCGGTGGGCAGGGTTTCCACACTGCGCCGTCGTCGTCGGCCCGAGGTCGTCGGGTCGCAAATGAAGTTCCGCTCCTTCCTGCCTTAGCATCGAGACGATGCTTCCTTTGGAGGGGAGGTGAACTGTCACGTACCCACAAGCATCTGAATGAACATTTAATCGGTGACATCCCAGCAAAGGCGATGACGACGACGAACGAGTGCTACCCGGAACGCATCATCATCAGTGTTTTGTTCTGCCAGCTCGAGTGTTTCTCAGTCAAGAATGTTCTTTTCCTCCGCTTCTTCTATTAGCTTCTTAGTAAAGCTCACCAACACCCCAAACGCGCATTTGCTGTACGCGACAATATATTGAGTAACTCTGATCACTTAACGCACCTTAAGGAGAAGCGGTTTCGCTGATAACGCCCCAGAACTTTTTAAATGCAATTTTGTAAATCTAAGAGCCGTATGTGTGCTCACAAAAATGAAGCTGGCAACTGTTACATACAGTACCACGGCAACATACCTCTGCCTGTATGCGAAATGAAAGGCGATATTTAAAAACTTGCCTCGAGCTAAAAAAAGTGTGGATCGTAGGCTTTCTTATTTCGTTATGTGTTTTTTTATTTCACCAGTCAATTTTTCTCGAAGGCGCCATCTGTTGTGATAGATGATAGGTAGTGTTGTGCTTCCTGTTTTAGAGGTCGGAAGTTCGATTTCCCACGGGCGCGTCCTTTGTTTTTTTTAAGCTGCCTGACTCAGCCATAATCGCCAAACCTCCTTCACTGGGTGTGTTTATTGAACACTGACTTTGATTCTGGGCATTGCGGCTCAGTTAGCCACACCGAGAGCACCGCAGCTGCGGCTGGCGGCGCGGGGCGGCGTATCTTAAAATTGTTCAAAATAATGCCTAAAATTACGTATACAATTTACATTTATACAAATACATGTGTTAAAAGTTTTCAAGTAGTGAATAAACGTTCGAGCAGTTACAGTAGCTGCTACGTGTGCAGGTGACATGACCGGGACAAACAATGTAGTGTCAAGTTTCGACACTACGCACCGCCACCCTTCTGATTGCAGAAAGTTAGCTAGCAAATTGAAATTATTTCCACCAATTTGTCTATAAATTGCTTGTGGTTACCGCGCTATATAAAATACGGGCGTCTATATTAACTAGAGAACATTTACGCACAAAAATCACTTGTTCCTCTCTTTAAAGGAGTACTGGCACGAAATTTTTGTGTTACGTTTTTTTTCGCTGCTATGGGTGCCATAGCCCACTAATCATAGAGTGGCACATTAGATGGTCGATCGCAGCGTAAGCAATCATTTACAGCATCGTTTATTAGTGTCAGTTTCGGTTTCAACAAAACGAACGCCCACCTGCCGCCATGACAGGAGCTAGCACCTGACGTCACCATTCTTGTCGCACCACTACCGGTATGCACGCGCGCGCGGACGAGCGCCGGCGCTCGCCTAGATTGGCCTAGGGCCTCACTGTCCCCGCGTGCCCATCCAGCATGACCGCATTCCCAAAACCATGACGTGTAGACAAGGTGTAGCAGCGGACGCCAACCGGAGGCGGTGCGTCGGCTACTTCACGGTATCGCCGACTTCGGCAGTTTGAGGCCATTATCAGATAATGCCATGTTGGCCCGCTCTCGGCTTTCTCGTGCGGACAGAGATTAAAATGACTTTAAAAGTTATACTGAAGGGTCTATGTTGAAATGTGCTGGGAGATATCTCCTGATAAATTGAAGCATTTTACACAGTTATCTCAGCTTTGAAATGTCGTGACACTACTCCTTTAAGAATTATTTCCAAATCATGATATCGTCTGCGAGTTTGTCAGAAATGGCGCCTGCTCGAGAAAAAAAGTGTTGTCTGCTCGCGTAGCAATACGCTGGCAAATCTGCTTTCTTAGCAACACGCGATCAGATGATACTTCTGGCGATCTCGCCGACAGAAGATCATTAGGCGGCACCACCGGATTAAACGAGACCGCTCTCCTGGTCTGCGGGTGTTGTAAATGTCCATTAGGCTGCACGCATATGATATTGTGCACTTAATAGATCAAGAAACAACTATGGTATAGCCGGGTTGATTATTTGTTAAGAAGCATACTAAAAAATGTCGCATTTATTGCCCTCTTTCCTACTACCGATATTTTCACTGACCTTGGTCTTCCTTGCTTTAGGACACTGTTTCTGCAGACTACGGTGATACGGTGTTTCGGGGTTAACGATTTCAAATACGTCATACAGCCTCCCGTAGCTCACGTAGCACTGTTCGCTTTGTGGTATTATGCTCCTTAACAAGGTGGGGGGAAGTCATGCGCTGTGTGTATGTCGCACGTATCTTCAATGATTTCCCGGATGAACCTTGTTCGGCAACATCAAAAAAAGCATTAAAAACCTTGGTTTATTTACTATGACATAACTTTTTTCACTAGGGTGTGTGAAAAGTATTCATAGTCATGTTCGCAGCGTAGGCCTAGCGGGTAGGCCTAGCTACTTCTCCGGCCAAGAGAGCCAGCGCATTCATCCGTGATTGCATCCATGGCCGCTCGGTAGAAAGGCGGATACCGGCGGCGGATGCTGAGCTCCGCCTGGAACGCACTTGGTCTATTTGACGTCGAAGCACACCAGCCGGCGTTTGCATGGTGACCATGCATGACCCTGTAGTGGACTGCACTTTCCCTGGTGTCCATTTCTCCCCCTGGCGTTAGTTAGGGCGTACACGGCTGTGTCGGGCAGCAGTGTCCCCTCTTCCGTATCCTGGGTTAACCCCTGGTAAAGTGCGAAACGTGAGTCCAAGCGAGAGAACATGTAGCCGAATAGAAGTTCGGCGAGGAATTTTCCCTCATGGCACGGCAATCTCCTGTTGTTGAAAAGAGCTTTCACTATTTTATCTTCTAATCTGCCTGCGCTTATCTTCTTTAAAGCTTTCTTAATCGTCCGAAAACTAGTTCAGCGAGCCCTTAAACTGTGGGTAAAACACAGCCGTATGGAGGTGTGCGACGTTATTATTCTTCGTAGAGGTGGTGAATTTTGCACTAGTGAACTGCGTGCCATTGTGCGTAACTTTTGTGCGTGGAACACGAAATCTCGCAAAAACGCTGCGTAAGCTGGCAATGGTAGATGACGTGCTTGCCTGCTTCATGGGCACGGCTTCAATCCACTTAGTGCCAGCAGCCACGACCACCAGTATCATGTTCCCTGCAACCGGCCCTGCGAAATTGGCGTGCAGCCTCGGCCATGTTTCTTTAACCGCTGGCCAACTCATTGGTCGAGCAGATGCGGGCATAGGCAGGTTCTGAACGCAGTTCTGACACGACGCTGAGAGGTTTTCTATCTCTCGGTCTAGTCCCGGCCACCAGAATGCCGTACTGGCGACAGCATTTCATGACCGATGACCCTTGATGCGCCTCAGGCAACATGTGTAGCACCCGTTCTCGTGCTTGTGCGGGAACAACAACTCGATGACCCCAGTGTAACAACCCATGAGCCACGGATAGTTCTAACCAGCGGTCCGAGAATGCCACCAATTCCGTGTCCTTTACACGTGTCGGCCAGCGGTGCTTCATATACTCCACGAGCTTCGTTAGTAAACGGTCCTGGGCAGTTAGCTGTTTGAGTTCTTCGACAGAGACAGTGCCACCATCGAAACTTTCCAGAGCGTAAACATACTCTTGGGATTCGCTTCTCGCCGGTGGTTCTGAAGTGTGGAGCAGTAGCCGGCGTCGGCCTCGACGTTTAGTGTGTCGGCGTTTAGTATCAGCTTACCGGGCGAATACTGAAGGTTCTAGCGAAATCCACCAAGGTAGAGAGCCCAGCGCTGTATTCCAGCTGCGGCCAACGCCGGCATAGGCTTGTCCGCTTTCAGCAGACACAGGAGCGGCTGCTGATCTGTGATGAGGGTAAAATCTCTGTCTAGGAGATAGTCGCGAAATATCGACACCCCAAAAACCAGGGCCAAGGCCTCACGTTCTAGCTGTGAGTAATTCTGCTCAGCATTGGTCAGCGTTCGTGACCAGAAGTCTATGGGCCGGTTCACTTTTCCAACTATAGGAAGCAGCACTGCACATATGCCATGCGGAGAAGCATCGCACTCCAGTATCAATGGGTTTGCGAGGTCGCAGTGAACGAGCACCCTTGGCTCAAGTAGGCACTGCTGAGCTTCTGCCGAGACCCTGCGCGCATTTTTGTCCACCAACTGGTACAAAGGTACAAGCAAAGACGACATATTCGGCAGTAACTTGGGGTAATACAACAGCATGCCCAAACATGAGCGTAGCTCCCGCACGTTTGTCGGGCATGGCAATTCCCTCCACATGTTTCTCGGTGGGATGTTGGCCATTTTTGTCGATTTGGTGCACTAAGTACGTGACTGAATACTGACTAAATTTGCATTTGTCTAGACGGAGTTTTACACCATGTTCACGGAAACGCTGCAGTACAGCTTGCTGGGTCTCGCTGCTTCTATGTCGCTCCGCAACCAACACATCATCGAGGTGAGCTTACGATGATTTCCATTTTTTGTTGAAAGATAGCTTCGGCAGACGCTATGCTAAAAGGCAGCCTCCTAAATCAAAATAGCCCTCGATTCGGGTTAATTATGCATAGCTTCTGGGATTCTTCGTCAAGCGGTACTCCATTATACGCGTTACGCAAGTCGAGAGTGCTGAGGTACTCTACTCCGTTTAGGCACGCAAACAAGTCGTCAATCACTGGTAATGGGTGCTTCTCAAGTCGCAGACACGACATAACGTAATCTTGAAATCTACGCAAATCCCAACTGTTCCATCTTTCTTTAGGACGAGCACAATGTGCGCAGCCCTCTCCGCATACGCAACCGGTGATGGCACCAAATTGCTACCAGTCTGTCAAGGTCTTGGGAAACCTTATCATGCATAGCGGAAGGAATGGATCGTGCATTGCAGAACTTAGGTGCACCTCCTTCTTTGAATTGAAGGTGCACAGTAAGACCGCTGATGCAGCCGAGTGCCGCGCTGAAAACGTCTTGAAACTTGTTGACGATGTCGTCCACGGCCAGGAGACTCGTTGGTGATCCGGCTTCCACAGTTAAGGACAGGTGACCCTCCGTTGATGTGCTAAAAAATTAGGTCTCGCCCGCCTAGACTAGGACAGGGAAAATTCAATACGACCAAAGAGCACTCTAGTACGTCACCTTGTAGGCTACTTTTATGTCCAATTGTCCCCGGAAGGGTAGCTTGCCAAGATATCAGGAAAGCTTGACAGCTGACGATTGCAATGGTGGCCAGCTCTCCCGGTTCTTTTTATAAATTTCGCGGAGCACAACGCAGACGGACACCGTGGCTATCAGAACGCCAGGCCAAAAATGAATGTCCTGTAAATTGGAGGTTCAAACTGCTACTTCCGAGATGAAGTCAAAGTCCAGAGGTGCCTGGCTTTGTCTGTATTCCCCTCCGCACAGTATTCCGCCACCCCCAGTGCTCGTCCACGCTTGCCTAGCGTCTGCGCCATTTTGCGTTTCTTCTGAGCGTCTCTGCAACACAATTTCGCAATATAAACCGGCCTACCAACCTACTCTTGGCCCAGCCACATGCGTGGCTGTTATGCTTTTAGGTGCGGACTACCTTAGGACAGCACTATGTCCGTCCGCATCCGAGCGCATAGCATTTACAATCGCAAAAAATCCCGCAGGCATCAGCATGATTCAAGCCTGGGTCTGGAAGACCAGACAGAGTTTGTGTCAGTCGTCTTACCCATTGGGCTACGACCGTGAGTTAGTACCCGAGAGTCAAACGGCTTACTCCCTCGCCTGTAACTCTGCGGAGCGCTTTAAGATCTCCCGATGGCCGTCCACGCCCATGCGTGCGCACACGGATATCAAGCGAACATCAAGCGAAGTTTGACTTGAGCTGTGAGTTGCAGTTTTATTAAGGAAACAATCAAGGTGAAACTCACGGCTGAAATCGAATGACGGTCGGAGCGCAAAACCGGATGTCAGTCGGGGTGGAACTTGGATGTCATTTCGAGTCCCTGTACTCCGCACCCTCGCCATCACCCATATAGTAGAGATTCTGCCATTTTTTACTTCCGCATTTTAGAGTAGGCTCGTTTCTCAACCCGCACTGCGCGAACACGTTCAGAACGGTAGTTGTGTCGACCGATATCTCATTTGCGTCACTTTCCGCCGTTGCTGCTTATAGTGCTATCGCTTCGGCCTCTTCCAAAGTAAAGTTTGCTTTTGCCAAGAGCTGTTTTTGCAATGCCTGTGATCTGACGCCAGAGACAATACGGTCACGGAGCATTCCTTCCAGCATCATGCCAAAATTTGAAGTTCTCTGCAATGCGTAGGATGTCGACAAGGAAATGTTGCAAAGCCTCAACTGCGTGCTGGCATCTATTTAAGAACCGGAAGCCATCTGTTTTATCATGGCGCTTCGGGTCGAAATATTTATCCAGCGCCCGAACTACTTCTTCGTAGGTTAGACTGTTATGCTTCTTCGGAGCTACTGGTGCCGCCAGAATTTGCACAGTCCTCGTGTTTAACGCTGCTAGGAAGAACGCCCTTTTTTTCGCTCGGTCGGTAACTCCCGTTGCCTTGAAATAAGTTTCTGCCTTCATGACGTGCGCTTTCCAGTTGTCCCTCTCGCCGTCATACTCGGGAAGATGGCGGTCGGCCGTGGCTGACGCTGTCATTGCTGCAGGTTCCTTAAAGGCCGTTCCGTGGTGTTGCCCGCCGTGTTCTTCTTTTACTGCATGGGTTCATTCCTTGCTCGTCGCCACTGTTACATAATCGGCGCACACACAGTGCGTGGATGACAAACGAGACCATCGCAGGGGACTGAACCATTTATTCGTCCGATCACAGAGTATTGAAGCATGGTCAAGGGAGCGGGTGTTGGGAAAAAGGAAAGGGCGAGGAAAGACATGACACTCAGTTGATACGTCACCCGCCTGGCTCAGGCGGCGGGAGATAACACAGCTCGACGATTTACAACAGACAGTGGGTAATTTTTTATGTGTTTCATCATCGCTGTCCCTTAATTACATTACTTGTGAGGTCTCTGCATCGCAACTTGCCTGTTTCTTTCGTGCGCCAGCACAAAGCCCCTCCGGCGGTTCCTGGGCACGTGAGTAAACGACTGATTAATTGATTGATTGATTGATTATTGCTTGATTGTTCGATTGATTGATCGATTGATTCATTGGTAATTATTATTATTGTTAAGTTAGTTGGTTATACCAAAGGTTCACTGCAATTTAAATTGAAAAGCTAGAAATGAAAGAATTATGCCGGAGATAAGGTCTGCTCAGGTGCTCTGAAGGCAAAAGCCTCGACGCTTAACAAATTTTAAATGCAGCATCTCAACAGACGGGACGGAATACAAAGAAGAGAAATGCATGGAAGGTTTCCACTTTTTCTGTCCCTTCAATTGCGCTTCCGCTTTCTTGCAAATTGTTGTATGAACCAACTGAGGTTTGACCTCTTTTATGGTTTACTATCAAAATTTATTTACTGCTACATCGTATCTGCGTCTCTTTCTTCGCTTTCGCTCATATATGTTACCATCCGACATACTTCTACCGCATTTTTTCTACTCACGTGCCATTTCCTCCAAGTGGCACGCGACAGGCCCTATTGTACAACTTTTACGTTATGAATGTGAGTAGAGCTCCCATTCAAAGATTTGTATAATTTTTAAGGCTGGCACATGGTCTCCCAAGTCTGCCGATTCCTGGTCTGAAATGGGTGAGTAGGGGATGGAAAGTGGCAGTGCATTGCCTCCCACTCTAACGACAAGGGTTCGAATCCTATCATATCAAAAATATTTTTAATTACTTTATAGCAACAGCCATTTTCTTCGTGGGCAGCGATATCAACCTCAACTTTATACGGAATTGTACCCATGAGGCTTTCGCTTTTTAAAGAAACCCGCACGCAGAGAACGCAAGGGTACACCGTTTTTATGACAGTCTTGCGACGTTACCCCACGAACACTGAGCGCGGAGACTTGCCAGATGACCACATTAGAGTCAAGTTCGCTTGAGCTTCAAATCACCGTCCTCGATCCCACCATTAGGATGAGATTGGCGTAAGGAGACACCTCAATGTTTAAGCACCATACCCTCAAATATCACTCAAATGCATTACGTTATAGGTTATTATTGGTAAAGCAATATGTGGACAATTAGGCCTTTACTTGCCATGGGCAACGGCATTAACGAGCAATAATAGAAGATGGCTAAAGGTGCAAGGAGTAAACCCCTCTCAGACATACTCGTATTGATGCTAAAATTTGAAGGGCGTTCTTCGTAAGCCACAGACAGCTCACTTTGATGTTATAAATTTGAATCTGTTTGTTGCGGACGGGAACCCAAACGGAACCACCAGGATCGAGCCACGACCGAGGTGTTCTAACTCGTGGCTGGGTGAGCACGTGTCTAAAGCCTGCGTAATTCTGAGGCCCTGTCAAAAAAAGTCACTTGGGAGTCGCGTGACTGTGCAGCAGGGTAGTGTGAAGCTTTACTGTATGTGAAGCTTCTTTGAGAATGCTCTTTCCTCAAGCCACACGCATTTTGCAGTTTCTACTAGGTATGTGCTAACGCTTTCACACAGTATATGCAGGGTCACCGCGGAAATGCGAGCGCTCGATTTTATGTTTTACACAAATTTCGGTTTTTAAGTATAGCGTTGTCAACCCTGGTACCTCCCGGTCACTATCACTCTTACTGTGCTGTGATCACAGTGCTCAAACTAATTTATAATGCTTGTGGAGTAAGCAGAGTATAGAAAATATGGGTAAGGCAGTGCCGTAAAGATGATTATCATAAGGCCTTCAAACCAGGGGTGGAGACTAGTCAGCCGATGAAGCCAGGGAGGGTTCTTTGTAACGTGGCCTCGCAAGGGATAGAAGGGAAAGGCGTTAATGCGATTGAGACCAAAAATCAATTAGCAAACTGTGTCCGCGCTGCGGAATAGGTGTTCAGCAAGATTCTGAGGAATCTGAAAATGTAGAGTTATTCTAACTGATGAGTGCAGGCTCTGCAGATTAGGAGCCAGAGTGTCGAAAAATGTAATGGTTTAGAATGCTCGTAAATGCGGGTGCTCACAATGAAGAAGGTTTTTTACTTCAGTAAATGATGCGGATTGAGAATTTGGTGCTTAGAATTCTCCACAAATGTTACATTTGTTGATTGCACCGGTAGTAAGTATCGATACAACCGGATTTCGACGAGGCTGTTAGCTGTGCTATTCACGCCACTCGCCCACGCACGTCCATGGGGTATCGGGTCGCTGCAGATAAATAAAGCAAAGTAAATCGCGGATAATTAAAAACTCGCGTAAAATATTATAAAAAGAAGAATAAAAAGTTCTGGTCACAGTTTCCACGATAATAGTTACTCTTAGCGGGCGTCTTCACGGGGCCCCGCAATAAAGATATTGGTTCGCTTTGCTGCGGAAAATACCAAAAATATTACCCTGAAACTAATTATTGCGATAAACCACCCTGTAAGTAGAAATGTGCTCTGTCGAAAGCGTTTGTTTTTAGCCGAACACATCTGTCATAAAATGATCGTCTTAGGTAAGGCCTGTACTGTAGTATTAGAGGAAAGAAAAAAGAAAATGTTTTCTGGAATCAAAACAAGAGTTTTGTGGTTCACTACTATTTTTTTACCATTTTCATGGATGTTATGGTGATGTCCTCACTTGAAGATGAGAACGTTTGCAGCAGAAACTAAGGTTTTATGTTGTGTTATTATTTACGCTAAATGCCATTTACAAACGATTAACCAATGTCTTTGCGTGGCTAGCCTCGAAAGTCATGAAGACTGTTAGTTCCAATTGTACTCATTTACCTATCGCGAACAGTAGTTTCAGAAACTTCTATTAGCACCGAATATGTGTAGGCTTATAATAGAGAACAATATTTCCACCCATTAATCTTTATCGTGGCAGTGCCCATATCTCCCCGACTTTCGTATTGTCGCTAGGACGTAGAAAGGCAGGAATACATGATTCAAAATGCTTGTTGGCTGGAGGACAGCGAGGTGTAAGGCAAACGTGTCTAGAGTTAACAAATAAGTTTTCCTCAAAAAACATAAAAATCCTATTGTGTCCACTTGTAGTTAAACTACTCCCTTTTCCTGGTAAAAACTACCTTTTTGGTTTGGTGTGCCGAAAGGGAAAGCAGTCCCGGGCAGTCTCCACTAATGTGAAACCTAAAGAGGGGCGATGCATGCAGTGTAGAAGGGTATTTTTGGCACCTTGGTGATTTGCCGATGGAGGTGAAGCCATTGAGTGGAGGCAGTATACCGCATCGCTGTCAGTCTCGTGTCTTAGAAGCGCGAACCATTCTCGCGGGAGGCGTTGGAAAACGAGGGTCCCGATGTGTTCTTTTAGTACGCGTTTTTTTTTCCACGGAAATGAAATAATCTAGCCAGAGGCGTTGCAAAACGAGTGTCGTGCTGCGTCCGTTAGTACGTGTTGCCTTCTATTGCCAGGCGTTGGAAAACGAGTGTCAGGGAGTTTTAGTTCATAATAACATAATACTACGACGTCATGAGACGCCGACAGCCCGAGCCCGCAAATGGTTTAGCCCCAAAAAACCTATCCTGCATGAAACGCGTACGTTCTTTCATAATCTCGTGTTCCTTTCGATTTCTGTACAATCGAAAAGAAGTAGGATTGTCCAAGCTTCGTACATACACGAGCGCTTTGATTACTCCACGTAGCACATTTAAACTATAACGTTTCTCGTGAGAAAGGTGGGTTTTTAAACAGCACAGTTTTAGGGAACGAGCCCCAAAGGGGCTCGGGCTGTCGGAGTTTCTTGTCATCACCGTCTTATGTAGTCACGTTATTAAATCACTGGGATACTCGTTTTCCAACGCCTCGCGGTAACGCGTACTGAACGAAAATATTATAATGGGTAAACCAGGTTGAAAACAAACCTAAGATGATTTAGCGATCAATTTTTAACAATAAACAATTAGATGATTTCCTGCCTGCTACGAAAATCGTCAAGCACAAGAAGCTGTTTGTAGACGGGTTATAATTGGTGTTACGTTCAGGTACACATCAGCTCTCCGCACTAGGCCTGCAAGGGTCGGGTCGTTGATTGAAGCAAGAAAGGGCGGACGTAACTGGTGCCGGGGCCTTTTTGATAACCGAGGAGGAGCCCCCAGGGCTAGGCGCGGACATTGCACTGCGCTGAATTTGACCCCTGCCACTACCTCAAACTGGGCATATGGTACATGCACATTTCTTAAATGCGCTGCAACTGAAGAGATGGCGTCACTTCAGCAAGCGCGATTGCTTCTTCCACCGGCGCTTCTACGGCGCCCAATCAGCGTTGTCGTTTGGCAAGAGAGGGACTTACAATCTGTGAATACACTTATACACTGCATGATGCGCACTGTATAAGCGTCCAGGTGTCACTTTAGCGGAGATGGCCCGTGAGTTTTTTTATTTGTCTTTAACTAAAGCCATCCGTGAGATAACATTCGTGAATTATTTAACACAAGCTAATCTTTGGGTTCACATTGCCACGGCACCCGCAGCGGTGGTTGACTGGCTAAGGCGTTCTGCTGCTGAAAAAAGGAAGTAGGGTCGAACCTGATCGCGGTTTCTCGTTTTCAGATCGTGGCGAAAAGCGGCGTAAAGACTGTGTGTTGAGATTTTTGCGCGTACCCACACCCTTAACTCCCAAAATATTCTGAAAGCCACCCCCCGGCGCCCCTCTCCCCCTATTCCAGGAGCAGCTTAGAAAGGATAACCCTTCAAAATCAATTTGTTCAATAAACCACGTTGCAAGACGTAAGGTCAGCATTGATGCTTGTAATGTTTGTTTGTTTTTATATTATCAAATTGAGAGGGCAGCAAAGACGAATGGAAGACGAGGCCCGCAGGCTGGGGTCAACGCTTGTTTGCTCTTCGTCCTTGTTTGTTCCACTCTAAATATAAGAACCGGGCATAACGATTTTCAACATGAAGCATTTGTAGCCTAGCCTTCTCCAGCAGCACTTATTTCAGACCTCAGTCAACGGATCACATTAAGTTGAGTTAGAAGCAGCCTTCTAAATATGTGCCACTGTCTGTGGCTGAGCCTATGTATTTGTCCGACTTTGTACTGCATCGGTGGCGCAGCAATATCCAGCTTTAGCTCCGAGGTCGCAACAAGGACAACTTCAAATGATTGATGCGAAAGTGGTTAAATAAACATGCTCGTAGCCTGCATTTCTTAATAAAAGTGTAAATGGTGGTCGAAAAACAAACCTTTGAGACGTCAGCTGCAACGCCCGGGAGAGCAATAAACAACGGCGCCTTTGCCGGCGCGTGCACCTGTCAGGCACAACGATATTATTATAGGTCATGCCAAGCATAAATCACCATCTGCATGGTTCTAAGAAGTTTTATACTGAATTCTTGAATTGTTCGGGGCAAGGAGCAGAAGGCATCAGCTTTGCGGTATTGTTGTTGAACAATTACTGCTTCCAGTTCAAGGCTTTATTTTTCGCCGCTATCGCTTAGACGCACAGATGGATTGGACACATGTCTTTCCAGTCCTACATAATACGAATTTTCACTCTGATGCCGGTATCGCAAAGCTGGCCACAAAAGGCAAGGCATTAAAGTCTTGCGGGTAAACACACAGACAGCACCTCTTGGCGAGCTCCGCATGTTCCGACAGCTATTACGTGTAGTGGAACTGCTTTAGGTTTTAAAGCAAAGCTTTCCAGCTCTACCAGCCAACGGTTCTTTCCTGGCTTGCGGGAGAAGAAACTCTCAACGCGGCGGCGGCGGAGGGGGAGGGGGGTTCACTCACGGAGCCCAGTGTTGATGGCGCGGCGAATGGTTACCCAGCGTTACCGCGCAGGTACGGGCTCACAGCGGCGGGGACGCCGGCGTGACGAATTTGTCTACTTTAGCGACAGTTGCTTTGGGCATGGTTTTTCTTCAGCGCCTGGGGAAAAGAGGGCGCTTGTAGGCGACACATGAAACAAGAGTGACGGGAGGCAGTAAGATAGAAGGCGCATTAGCGCGCATGCCACCCTCATGCTGACCCTTCGAAAGACGTTCCTCACCGTTTTGTTTCCTCCGACACACGTTCGATCGGGAAGCCACCGACACGAATCCCAGGTAAGGGCTGGCAGAATGTCTGGTTTCACTCTTTGTAGAAGCGCCTGTGTGAATTCAAGTGACGCCGCATGGGCACTTGTTGTGGGTGTTGTTTAAAGCTTGGCTTTCCAACCACCTTCACAGCGTGAATTGGAACCATTTTTTTTTGAAGAACGAAAGTCTTCGACGTACTACGTTGTTTTAGGTACTTTTCTTTATTCAAAAGTTTGCACTGCGGCATAACGGTGCAGATTCACAGGTACATGAGTTTGTCATTGGATGTGTGGGGAGGAAGGAGTAGTGCATGTCGATAGGTTTTCCGCAAAAGGGCATCAAGTGTGCTAAGTTGGGTGGGGGTGAGGCGAAGATAAGGGAGGTGACACATAAGACGGTTAATGAGAAAGCTGTGCACGAGCCGTAGACGATCCTGCTCATTTAGGCCGTGCTGCCTGTTTGCGATACGCCGGATGAGGTGTGTAGTCTGCGTGGTGTAGCGTTTAATGTATTGGAGGGTGGGCACTGTGGAGCGGTTGTGGGTAAGAGTAAGTGCCAGGAGGCGGAGTTGCGAGACGTGGGGCACTGGGGTAGAGCGGATGTAAAGCTGTATAGGAGGGCTCGGTGGTGGTTTGCAGTGGGGTGGGGTGAATATGAGAAGGGCGGTTTTTGGGGAGAGAAGCTAAGAGCTAGGGGCTTGATGTGGTGGAGAACTGTGTTGATGCCAAGCTGCAGAGTTGTCTCAGTATGGTAGTCGGAGCCGGAGTGCACCCAGATGTTAATGTCATCTGCATAAAGCGTGCTGCGGAGAGTGGGAATGGTGAGGAGGGTGCGGGCAAGGGGTATGAGTGTTAGATTAAAAACCACGGAGGATAGAACGGCACCTTGCGGGGTGCCTCTGTTTGACATGGTGAAATGAGCTGATTGTGTGTGTCCGTGGCGTATGGTGGTGGTGCGGGCAGATAGGAAGTTGTATACATAGTGGTAGAAATGGGTGCCTAAGTTTTGGCGTGAGATGGCTTCTAAGATACTGTGGTGTGAGATGTTGTCGAAGGCCTTTTGGAGGTCAAGGTATAGGAGGGACGTGTGATCGCTTTGGGATGGGCGAAGGTGAACGTCGTTGTGTAGTTGAAAGAGAGCGTCTTGGGTGGAGAGGTTCTCGCGAAAGCCAAGCATGTTAGGTGGATAGGCCTGCCGTACTTTCTAGGTATGAGTTGATTCTGGTTTGGAGAACGTGTTCGAAGAGCTTGCCCAGGCAGGATGTAAGGGAAATGGGGCGGAGGTTGTCAATGGATGGGGGTTTGCCAGGCTTAGGTATAAGTGTGATATTGGAATGTTTCCAGGCAGGTGGAATGGTGTGGTGTTCCCAATGGTGGTTGAATGGTTGTACGAGACGTTCAATGGCGTCTTTGGATAAGGTAGCGGAGAAGAGTGTTAGTGATTTGATTAGGGCCCGGCGCAGTGTTGCGTCGGAGTGCTTGGGCTGTGGTATGGAGTACGGAATATGTGATAGGGGCGTCGAGCTGCGAGTTGGAAGCGCCAGTGTAGTTAGGGGACTCGGTGGAATGTGGGGAGGGGGGTGGTATGTACAGATCCTTGAGGGAGGCACAGAAGGCGTCGGGGGATAATTTGGATTCATGGAATATTTGAGTTGTGCGGTGGCGGGATTGGGATTTGCTGGTAGCGGGGTATAGTAGAGATCGGAGTATACACGAAGTCTTCTTGGTAGAGAGTTGGCCACGCATGTCATCGCAGGTTTTATTCCAGTGATTTCGAGACAGTGTGGCCGCGTGCGCTTCGATTTTGGTGCGAAGGGTGATGAGCTTTAGTTTGAGGTTTCGGCGGTGTTTGTGTTTCCGCCAACGGCGTTCAAAACTAGTGTAGGCTTCCCAGAGATTGCGGAGGTAGTTGTCGACGTATTCAGAGGGGGGTGTGGAGTCGAGAATTTTCGTTGCCGTTTCCTTGGCAGCAAGAAGTTGGGTTGTCCAGTCTATGAGTTTCTCGTCGGAGGAATCGGTGGGAGGAAGAGGGCATGCCGTGCGGAAGAGATCACAATCAGTGTGTGTAGGGGGAGGGTGGCGGTGGCTTTGAGGTGTGCCTTTGACAGGGAGTTGAATTTCGACAAGGAAGTGATCGCTACCTAATGTGTGGGGGGTGGGGGCAGTTGTGAGTGTAGGAATGTTGACACTGAAGGTCAAGTGGGGTGGTGTTGCGCTGGACACTATTGCCTATGCGAGTAGGAAGGGAAGGGTCGGTGCGGAGGGTAAGATGAAGGGTGCGGGCCAAGTCTGACAGAAGGCGACCTTTGCGGATGGACAGGGAATAGCCCCATTCGGTGTGTGGGGCATTGAAGTCGCCAACGATGATTAGTGGGTTTCGTTTGGCTGCAAGGATAGCTTTGTGGAAGAGGTATTTTTAGGATATGTGTTTGGTTTTGGGGGGGCTGGGGAGAATGAGGGTGGTGAGGAGGTGAGAGATGGGGGACGTAAAAGTGGTGTGCTGTGCTGAGTTTTTGCATTGCACAAGTGTGGCGATTTGGGGGAATTCAGTGGGGGAGTAGGTGGCATAGTCTTTGAGTTTTGCAGGATGATTGGTTTCCTGGAGAGCAATTAGGGCAGGAGGGTGTTCCGTGTTGGCAATGTGGGCCTGCAGGTGTGCCCGCTTGGTGCAGAAGCCTCGACAATTCCACTGCAAGATGTGAAAGTGGTTAGAGGTCTGGGTCATGTATACGTATATCCTAGCATAGCCGAACTAAGCTACTGATGATTTTTCGTACCGCTACTACATAACACGACGACGATAAGAGACACCGACAGCTCGACGCCTAAGGGGCTTCGTCCCTAATACTAGCTCCCGTAATGTCGTAGATGTCTGGGATTGACGCGAGTATCGGATGAAACGTGTTTTCCCGACCCCCTTGTTCATCTTCCATAGGGAGACCCGGAGAGACCGAAACCGATCCTGGCGGAGCTAGCGAAAATTTTTGGAAATTTTCTACTATATGTATGATCCACACTGTAACCGTATGATTTACCTGGAAGTCATATTTATCATATACAACCGGTTCTATGACGCAATCGAGTCATTTCCTATTGTTTTTTAATATTTTGAACTGACATTTCTTGACGAAATCAAACTAAATACAAGACCGGGGTTGCTGAGAGATAGAAAAAGTGAGCCGGTACTCGTGCCGCTAAACACGTTTGAAGAATCGGTGTGAGAAAATATAAAAAGCTATAAACGAAGAGGCTGTCTGGGGTTGCTGGCTAGGCATAATAAGAGTAAAGGCAGGGTACTTGAAGCACGGACAAAAAAACGGCTACGGTATAGCTCAGCTAACCTCGGATAGGCAAAGCAAAAGCTTGGCTTAGTCTAGTTGAGCTGTATTGCCGACCATGTCTCCAATCCGTTAGCTTCGGTGCAATGATCACAGAAGGAGGCCGGGCGAACGCGCCGTTCACCGGGCGAGCGCGGCATTCATTCATTGCGAACGCACCGTTCCCTTTTGCCGGGTGCGAGACGAGTCACGTTGCCCGAAATGAACAAGCGCCGCATGCATGGGAGGCTGTGGTGGTGATCAGCTGCCTCGGCCGCAGCGGCGGTGGCGACCGCTGTCGGTGCCCGCCGGCACCAACAGCGGGCCCGGCGCATCACACGATGAGCTTCGAGAGGTGTGTCACCAGCTGTGTGTCTCCCTTAAAAGGTGACCTTGCGCAACCTCCATGAAATCGCTGCGCGAAAGTAGTAAAGCTTTCATTTAGAAACAGACTTGACACACACGAGCGCTGAATCTGCGACCGACGGGTTCACAATGAGTAGCCTTACAATCAACGTTTTTACAGTACCGGTCCTCAAAGCGGCCGCGACGCTGACCAAAGCAGTCAAAGGGGCAAAAATCTCGGTTTCAAAAAAATTGTGCACGAGTGATCCTCGCGGCTAAAAACCCGTTCGCATCAATGGTTCCTTTCGTATCAAAGCCACAGAAGCAGGTGCACATTACCGAGGCCAATGGGCAGGTGACAAGGAGCCGGTTTATTTACTTTTTTTCCTATATAAATCGCAACTGCAAGTCATGTGCATGCTGTGTGGGCATGCCTTCCTTTCCTTTGTAAGATGTGCCTATTTCTTTTGCAAGCATTTTTTCTGTGTGTACATATGGCCTCATCGGGAGCTGTTCAAAGAGGAAACTATGTACAAAAATGTGCAGCGCTATATAGTACAGTAAAAGCTCGTTAATTCGAATTTCTAAGGACCGGAAAAAACGTCCGAATTAACCGAATGTCCGTATTATCGAATGGTCGAAATACACAATAAATGCAAGTTTTTTTCTACATACCTTTATTTTACGAAGTAATCGCGTATGCTTGTCTGCTTTCGAGCAGAAATTCGCGCGGACACAATTTTTCTGAGCCCTTCAAGGTGCTCAGCAACGGGAACAAAGCCACAAAATGGCACCGATGGCACCGCCAAACCTACACGCGAAGAAAAGACGTTCGACCAGTCTCAAGTCAAGCCCAGTCGAGAATTGATGTCCATGGCGATGCTGCGTTTGCGCTTCACTTTTGTTCCGAATTGTTCTTTTTTCGTTTTTGAGCCTCGCCAGCGGCCTGAAAGTCGCCGAATTATCCGATTTGCGGTCAAATCTGTCCGAAATAACGAGCGCCCTGTCTCATAGAGTGATGCGTATATTTACAGGGACCAGATGACGTGTCCGAAATAACCAATTTTCCGAATTAACGAGAGTCGAATTAACGCGCTTTTACTGTATTATCTCCTCTCCAAGCTGCAAGGAACACTGCCCCAGGTGTTTGTTTTGCTCGCGATGACCTAACAGAACGGCGCACCGGCAGCTCGGGCACGCGCAGGGTGCTACTGGGAAAAGGTCCATTCACTGGGTTTTTGTTATACAAGAACATAGAAAGAACCAATCAGAAAACTGGGAAGTGAGAAAAACATTAATATTAAAAAAATGAACGAGATTGTGTATTTTTCTGCACAGGCACCAGAAATATTTTTCGCCTACACTTTTATCTCCAGAAAATGTCCATTTCCGACGTTCCCACAGAACTTGAAGTGAAAAAAAACCACGGCCTTGCAAAACCTGCTTACAGCTTGCATGATCTTGAACTCACTGGTCTGAAAGTTAATACTACCCCATATACCACTCAGAGGATATATTGTGAAGTTTACTATTTGCATAGCTGCAGAGTAGGTTATAATACCGAAGAACCAATTATGGAAATTCTGGGTTACGAGTATTACGAGTATTACTGGGTTACAGCTATTGACCCCATATTTCCGCAGGAACAAACATACTTGGTACCAAATTTTCTATGACGAAATGACGTGTGATGACGGGGTTCGGACAGTTTATGAAATGCTGTTTTGCAGACACCGTTTCATTGAATGCCAAGTCATCGACAGGCGTTTTATCGAAGCCGTTTTATCGAGATATCCCCTCCTGGGCTTTTTATGTACCAGAATTTCCTCTAGTTTCATTTGATTTACTCCGTGCCTTTTTTTTACGCCTTTGCTGAACGACGTTTTTGCCCAAGGTGAGCTTCCTGATTTAGGAAATTTGAACGCGATGTTGGCGGAAGTTTTCCCCCCTAAATTTCGCTTTATGTTCATTGTTCAGGCTTGACCGTGTTAAAAGGAATCTCTTCTTCGCTGTACACTTCTGTCAGAACTGCAGCTTATTACTGCATTCCAGCATTTAATCTGGAAGGTCATCATACGGTCTGTTTATATTTATAACGCCTTTTTGTTTTCTTACAAGTCTGCGAAATAATTTGTCGCCTCGATTATACAAACATGAGGCATTGCTTGATAGTAGCGCAATACAGAAATATCGTAAAGTACAGTACGTCGTGGAGAGCCCAACTGATACGGCTCGTCTCCCGCTGTAAGCGCATGAGGAACAAAATGACGGAAACTGTTTTCTATAATGATGCAAAGGCCGACATTTGGGGAGAATTTCGGGGACATCAAAGCTGCGTTTTTTGTATTGGCATTGGTACTTGGGGTTTTAGTTTTTTTTTCAAACACGCTCGCCCGTTGCATTTAACCGTATTCTAAATCACAATAATGGGTGTGTTTATTTAGAAATTGAAGGAGCCCATCTTATTAAATTTGGCACGTTGTAGCAGCAGTACGTTTCGTCATATTTCGGCCCAAGTTTCGGAGACGATAGGAATCTGAACCACGAGAGACAAAGAGAGAAAAACTTTTATTTGCATCCGTCTAAAATGGCGACGGAGAGAGCATTAGGCCATTTATTCCCCCTAATCGTCCACTTGAATCCTGTGGGATTCGGCGGCGGTCAGGGCGAGAACGATGACTTTGCCTTGCTTCTCTGCTTTGTGGTTCAGCAATAAGGTATCCCAAGATTCTGCATTTCAGTTCGGGTCGTTTAGAAAAGGCCTATCCAGACCATGTGGACTAGATCTGCAATGCTATTGCAGTGAACGCACCTAGGACTAAAGGCTTCCGAATGTCATTACAATGCAGTTGATGGTTTGGAAACACTCGGTTTGCAATATCCTCCACGTAACGTCCTCTTTTGCTGAGCGGTTTCTCCACCACTGGATACGTCTTTCTACAGAGCTTAAAATTAGAATATTTCATAACGAAGCATTTATCTCGCGGAGGCAACCTAAAAGCAACTAAGAGAAGGCCAGCTACAGGAAAGACAGAACATACGCAATCAGAGACTCTTAGGGTAGCATAACCGACAACGTGGGCTACAACGTAGCATAACCTATAACAAACTCAGAATATTGTAGGCCAGGATATACGCAGTAGACCTTAAACCAGGGGCAACCACCCAGAGCGCAAGCATAGCTTGCGATGTCTCACTAGTAACTAAAAAGGGAGCAGAAACGGCTTCCAAGGAAACGAAAAGAAGAAACGCTGCCGGTGATGACGTCCTAACCACAGATTATCTAATGACGGAGGAAGTACTGCCCTGGAAAAGCTTGCTGTACTGTTGTCGAAATTCTTAAGGATATTAAAAGTGCCCGCAGCCAGAAATGTTGCTATGGTAATTTTGACCCCAAACAGGAGTATAATAAAGACCTGAAGGATTCAGGTCCATCCACCTACTCTCTGTTGTATACAAGCTGTTTACCAGAGTAATAGATAACCACATAAGTCAGAGCCGTGATTGCCAACACCTAAGTGCAAATGCTAAAATAAGGAAAGGGTACAGATAAACGGATAACCCACGGCGTCTCTCAAGTAATAAAACCTCCACAGAGTGCACCAAACCCTTTAGATGGCATTTATAGACTATGAAAAAAGCTTTCATTGATTAAACACCGCCTTAAGGCTTAAAACGGTGTAATACTTTAAATACAGGAAACCTACATAAGGTTTCTAGACAACATATATGGGGGATGTAAGGGCAGGATTATTCTTCACAAGCGAAGTACAAATGCCCTGTCCGAAAGGGCGTTAGGTAGAGATATACGATCTCGCAAATATTGATCCCTGCATTCTGGAGTTATAATCAGGAAGCTTGGCTGGGAAAACATAAGAGTACGTACACATGGAGAAATTTGAACCATTCGGTTTTTGCAAACTACATGGTCTCATTGGGGAGTCTGCGGAACAACTGCGAAAAATGATACCGGAACTACAATTACTAAGAGCGGTCATATTACTAAATATGAAGAAATCTAACGCTATGATGAATAAAAATGGCGAAACCACTTTTTTCAGCTGTTATAAAAAAAAACGCTAGAACAAGTAGACGAGGATATATGCCTTGGACAGTTTGTCAGAACTGTGCCCAATCACAAGAAAGAAATTGGCGCAGAATAGGTATGCGCAGTAGTTCTTTCCGCATCACTCCCAAAAGATGAGCTACCTTTAACACTCAAAAGACTATATGCCAATTGATCCTGCTGCTGAATACACGTGAACCGGAAATGTGGTGCCTTACTGTAAGCAACCAAAATACAAACTTAGGTCTGCTCAATGGGCCATGCAACCAATAATGATCGGAGTAACAACTAGGTAGAGAGATAATGCTTCCTGAATCAAGGAGCCAACTCGATTACATATCTCAGTTCGAATGAAGAAACCGAAAGGTACTTGCGTAGGACATTCAGTGAGCGAATTAACAACCAGTATACAATTAGCGTAACATAGTAGGTACTGTTACGATTCAGGGCACCAATATTCTGTTCGCGCGTACAGCAAGCTTCGCACAATGCTCGTGTTATTGGTGGCAAACATCTAAAAAAAACTGTACTCAGTTGTCTGTTTAAGAACGCGCACCGAGCATGCCAGGTTGCTCTTAAACTTCTGCAGCCCCGAAAGCCTTCCTAATCATGGTTTTGTGTGTGGGAATGTGCGTTGAAACATACTTTGCAAACACTGTAGCCTTCGCTTGGAGTGCGATTTGAAGCAGCAAGGCACTATTCGGACAACTGGTCTCTCAAGCAGAGCCAGCTGTCCGTCACGCGGTAGCTTTTCTTCTGTTTTAATTTTTAAAATCATAATTTTTTCTGCAGATTTGGCCAGCATCCCGGACTTCATTACATCGATAGATTAAGGTCAGTAGACCAGCGCGCCACGTTCCTACATTAACCGGGCACAATCGTGAAAACTAGCTGCAGGCTTTTTTTGACCCCTGTAGCCCGAAAAATGCTTTATAGCAGCCACATAAACGCTATCCTCTAGGCTTGATTGATCTATCACATAGTATAATTTGTTCGTGGTCACGTGCTGCAGGCTGTAACCTAAAGAATATGGTTAAAAGTAAGGTTTGCTTAGGGCTCAGTCACTACAATCTTGCTCGCACCAATAGAGAACTACTCCACACCAAGTACGGATGTGTGCGTCGCTGCGAATGTGTCCTTTCCACCAAACGTTTGCCATCATTACTTCCTCTTTGCTGAAAAATGTGAATGCGGAATATGCAATTTCAAAATGGACAATTCCACGTGTTAAGGCGGTATAAAACTCTTGTGTTGAGAGGCTGTTCGGTGTGTCGACAGTAGTGCACCGTGTACGAATTGCGTAACCGAAGTCAAATCCCCGCGGAAATAAACAAGACCCAAATAAAGATAGGAAGACTGAGCGCTGTACAAATGGGTCAGGGCCGCACCGTCCTGCCTCCTGCATGTGTCATGTACATAGTATGGTGCTGTATCTTTTTTACGACGACTTTTCTTTTAGGTTTGAGTTAGCGAATTTTTTTTTTTGAAAAGCGGAAAGTCCATGTAACGGCTACCAAAGTTTTTTGGGCAACATTATCGTGGAAATTTGGATATGATAAAAAACGAAAACCCTTGTATAGGTCTTGAAAAACATGCTACCTTGTACACTCTCCACGGTGATCGCTGCCTTGGCACACATTACACGATCAGTAGTGTGAGTTGTCAGACACAAAAAGCTATGACCAAAAGGAACAAAAGAGAGCAGAATATGTACGCGTTCGGTCTTTGCGCCGAACCGTTAGGAGATCCGTTCGCGACTTATTTATGTTTTTTCCAAGGCAATAGATTTATTAACAATACTGGCGCCGTAAGGCCCAAAAGGAAACCTATGCCAGGTCGCGCACCGACTACTCAAAGACTGTGGAATATTACTGACCACCCGGTGATCTTTGCTACGCTCCAAAAGCTCGACACACGGACGTTTTCGCTCTTAGACTACTGCAGAAACACGGCCACCCGAGCAGTTATAGAACCCCCGTACTTCTGGTCAACAGCTAACGGCGTGAAATAGCGACCTGTCCTACTCTCACAGACGTACATTATGCATTTGTGAAATACAAGACGTATGCACATACGGGGTCTTGGTGTTACCCTTTCCGGGGCGAGGAGTTTTTGGGGCACCGTTTCTACGAACAGTCGCAGTAAAGGAAGGACACAGTCATCGTTTTATATTGCCGGCAGGCTGCCCAGAGTGACGCATTTTTTTTTTTTTGCTCGCGCCTACACTCTGCAAAAAGCGCAAAAACAGGTGTCGACGCCCCTCCCTTCCGTTACCACACTACACTTTGGAACATCACATATTGCGACAGCCAGGATAAGCAGTTTTAGTGTAGTTTTTCTATGCATTGTAATAAACAGCGAGGAAGCTGGTGCGTGTAAATTTAGAATGAACTAATGTGGGAGCTTTTTTAGGCGACCGCTTTAGGTGACTGAAGCAAACAAGCATTAGTTAGCCCCCTTGCCGAAGTGTATTCTCTAAGCCCGACATTGCTTCTTTTTTCAATTCATTGAAATATTTAACCTTGCGTTCATGCGCATATAAAGGACGGCTGCACGGGGTCGGGACGCTAAAGCCTTCCGTACCTACACAGCTCTAGCACATGTATGTGCAACAGCTAGTAGTAAAATAAAGAACAAAATGCTCAATCGCCTTGAGACGATAAAGCCGTCAATTTACTTGCTCAACTGCTGATGCATTTTCAACACCTGCTGCCAGGTGGCGCAACGTTCAAGCCATTTCTGTGAAGATTCGCATGCGTCACCCAGACCTGCCCATAAAGCGGGCTGCTGGGTGGCCGAGTTTCCCTGCATGTTGTCACACTATCATGGTTGTCGAAGTGCCCTTGCTAATTGGCTGCGATGAAAGTAAAATCCAATGAAAACATGCTTTAAAAATGATGAAGGTCTGGTAAACTCCGGCGCGTCTCACCCCTGAATGATTTGTGACGTGCTTGAAACGTCACAAAAAGCAATGGAAGAGAAACAGCATAGAGAAATTCCAGCTGTAATGCAGTGACTTAGAATAGCGTACGCATTCGTACTGAAGGAGTCGGCGTACGGTATTCATTTCTATATTTCGCATTGCTCATGCGCCGTCGCCACGCTGGTGTTGCGTTTAGTACACGCAGGACGAACGGATGCTATTTCGGCAAAAGAGCGTACACGTACGCTAGTCGGCTTGTGTATCTCCTTTGTTACAACATGGCAGTAAGTAGCTGGATGGCCTTGCACGGTTCTATTGTTCTGTGTCGAGTAATTTGCCTCTGGAGTAACAAGCTCTTTGGTCATGTGTTACTGAAAACGTCGAGTGGTTTGCACTTCGCCCACCTTTAGCGCTCAATCACCGTAACGCCACCGACTCCACTATCAAAGCTTTGCAGCCAGGCTAGTGACGGAAGCGTGTTGTTGAAGCGTTCGCTTGGCAACGAATGCTACGTGCATCTGAGGGTGGACTGTATTCGAGATGTTCGGAAATATTTTCAGGGAGGAGAACATCAGGGGCACTGTTGGTCGTCGTATCTCGTCCGGCGTCACGCACCTTAACAGAGCACAGCATTAGAACATGACGCACGAAAACAGCGGCTTTGTTTAGAAAACCGGGTACCCTCATGTGTATGGAACATGGGTTCCTCGCTCTACGAAGCCGATGTCAATTTCACTGAGGCGCAAAGATACACGTCCATCATATGCTAAGGTTTGGGGTAACTCTTTTGTTTCTCTGTTTTCACGACGCTGCCGATGCTAAGCCGCAATTGAGTACAGAATAATTTAAACTAACAAAAATAATGAGTAACGCATAATTACCCCAAAGTAGTGAAGCTCCACACAGTGTGTCTTTATAGGCATTTTTATAGGCTGCCTCTGTGTTGCTCCTCACCCGCCCCTGCGTGAAGGGTGGAGACATCCTTTGCAGGGTCCCTCGCCGCCTCGACCGGTTTTCGGAGCCACAAACTGCCACTTCGGATCCCGCTCCTCGTGGCGGGACCACCGAACTGTGCAGCGGCCGACGTGCAGTAGCTATCTGGCCGCGATTAGCGGCTCAAATGGCCTGGTTGCTGCGTGCCTCTGCGCACAAAACCACTGCAGGAGTGGTTGGCAAAGGTTTATTTTCCCACAGAGCTTGCATTATAATTACGCAGGTAAACTTGCTGTCCTGCCTTATATTTTTTTTATGTAATTGACAGTAGGACCCTATCACTTTCAGTCCCCGTTCTTTAAAGTATTTCGTACTGCGCACGTACTAAAATCGATAAAAATACAAAGCAGTTCCAAAAAGTAAAAACTGTCGGGTATATTTCGATAATAACGCAAATATTTATTACAAAAAGTAAGCAGGCACTCAAAGTGATTCCTTGAACACAAATCAGTGATTAGATCATCAAAGAAACATTTAACAATAGCTATGAAGGAAACCTTATTAAACGCATATAAAAAATATTCAGCAGCAGTTATACAAAGCAAAATTGGATTAAGGACTTAGTGCAATATTTCGTGTTGAATTCGGGCTCATTTTAAATATTTATATCATGAAGTGAATGAACCGCACAATTTGACTTCGTTTCACCACGTACAGGGTTCCGACCTGACACACCAAGAGATTTTGCAGTCAGTTTACCATTGCTAGTGCATTCCTTAACTGGAAATACAAAAGGGGAGCGAGCAGAGAACGAGGTGTGATTGATTGATGACGTGCTCCCGTGAATACCCCTGATAAATAGATTGTTTGAACTAATCAACACATAAATCCACAGATCTCTAAACTGAATATTTTGTATACATATAGCACAATTAAAGTAGAGGGGCATAACATTAGATGGAAAGAAGGCAATGTTACGAGCCATAGTGCCTCATTTTGAAAAAAATAACCATGTTGTCTATGGGTAGCGCATGTATTTGCCGATGATTAAACGCAGTAGGAAAGACATTTCTGAATAGTTGCATAGTATAATAACAGAATAACTCACAGTTTTTAATAAAGACAAGCTTTCAAGACGACCTAAATTGAACAATATTCGGACAATCGAGAACCTTGAACACCTTGTTGCTGATTCGACAGGAATTAGTGATAGAGTCTTAGATACGTTACTTTTTTAGGCGGATGATATAGTCTAGATTCGGTTGTTTTAAGCTATTTGATTGCCTGATAATAGTAATTAATAATGCAGAACAATATCACTGCCATGTGTTCTTTTCGGTATCCTCGATATATTTATCCTATTTACTTTGGTTTAGATTGTGTTAGCTTCTCCACAGCCGAGAAAGCCGTCTAAGGGAAGAACAAGACCAGTGCCACCTGCAGCACCAGAGTGCCTCCAGAACAAGTTTGCAGTCCATCAGCTTCGAGCCCAAGCAACACACTGGAGCATCGTTTAAACTATGCGGAAGGTTCGTCCTCTGCCCCACACTGCATTGATGTACGCGACGTACAATCGGCTGACAGCTCATGTGCGGAGCTGAATAACCAGCTCACAGACTGGTCGAGAAAATACGGCCAGCTTCAGGACGCTTATAATAAGGCAAATGCAACCATTCAAGCCTTGAAAAGAAAGTTCAGAAGCTTGAAGGGAATGTAGAAAACATATGAAAGCGAATGAAGTTTCTGAACCAGCACCAAGTAGAATGACTTTTACGACACCGCGACCAGGGGAACACTTGGTCGCCGCCAACAATCCAGCAAGCGGTTAAGATTAAGCTCTCGTCTGTAACAACGGGGTATGAAACCCTAACGAATCTTGGATACCACCTATCATCCAATAGGACTCTCACAAGGCGCCTGCACGGACTGTAGTTTATGCCAGGGTGCTTAACTGATGTAGTAAACCTGCTGAAGAAAAAAGCTTAAAGCATTCAAGATGTGTAGAAGGACTGTGCCTTCTTTTTGGATAAGCTGGAGATTGCTGAGCGGTACGAGCTAGATTGATCTGCAGAGGTTGTGTTTGGCGGAAGAACTTTGTCCTGAAAATCAGACGAACCCGTACAACATGCACTGGTGTTTATGGTGGGCGGGCTCAAGCAGAGGTGGAAGCACGTAATTCCGTACCATTTCACTGGGACCCACGTTGATGACAACACCCTCAAGGAGTACGTTCTCCAAATTGTGTCTTTGCCACAATATTTCGCTAAGAAGTCGAGTTGTGACCTGTGATATGGGAGCGTACAACCGTCCGATGTGGCGAGAGTTGGGCTTTTCGAGCCACAGAGACTCTCGGACTGTCTGTTGTATTTCCCACCCTTGCCTCTAATATAAGGAATTTTATTTTAGTGCGGAAGCTACACGTGTGCTTACGAATATGAGGGGCCATCTTCGGAATTCAGAAGTATTCAATCTTTGTGATGCAACAGCAAAGGAGCATAGTTTGCCCTCCCAGAAATTAAAAATTAAGCCGGTACGCGCTGTCATAGAACATGACAGCCACAGACAACTGAAATTGGCACAGAAGCTGTCAGAAGCTCATGTGGGAGTAGCCGTGCTGTTTTTCCGAGACGCTCGTGCTGCGATCAGATACCTGATGAAGCAGAAAGTTTCGAAGCCAAAAGCGGAGACTACGACGTGATTCTTGGAGCTCGTGTCGAAGTGGTACACCACTATGTCCTCACGACATCTGTCTACCGCTCTAAGTCTCCAAAACATGGACAAGTACTACTCAGCTATCGACACACTCAAACTGGTGATTGAAGCCATGCAAGGGATGAAGGCAGGAGGTTCAGTTCAGTGGAAGCCGTCTGAAGCAGGCTTATTGATAACCACTATAGTCGTCCTTCAGCTTCATGACATTCTTTTGAAGAGGGAAAGCTACGACTACTTTTTAGCGATTAGAATACTCCAGGATGGTCTCGAAAACCTGTTCTTGGTGATACGCCAAAGAAAACCAGTGCCGAATGCTTATGACAGGAACTGTGCTTTGAAACTTGTTTGCGTTAGCCAATTTCTCTACACGCCAGCGACAATGAGCTACGATGTCGACGATGGTCAATTTCTGGTTGACGTGCACTCAAAGGGTCTGCAAGGGCACGTGGAAGCTGAAGAAAAAGCCAATGACGACGCTGAAATCCCTTTCATTTAGAAGCTGGTGTCAGCGGACTGTGGCATCCTGTTTCCCATTGGCAGTTTTTTTCTTTAAGGCATCATGAAGACGGTTAGCGCATGCGAACATTGCAAGACTGCGGTGTAGGGGACCAGCATCAGCGAGCCTTCCTATCTGACCGCGCCAGAAGGAGTATGTTCGCGGTGGCAACAATCTCCGCTATCCAAGCGATGCTGTTATGCGCACGCTGAAGTATTGTGAGGAGTTTTTTAGGGGCATCATCACTTGGACTGACAGCGTGTTTACAGCGAAATCACCACAGCAGGCCGTGACTACATATCTCAACAAAATGTCGCGCTGCAGTGTGAAACCGTAGATAAGATGCTTATTGCAAGGTATGCAAGGCTCCGGCGGCGCTTACACTTTCGTCAAGTTGCCAAGAGAGCAGTGGATGGAAATCCGGCAAGACGTGCGCAGGAGTGAACTTGCCCGAAAGTTTCTAGACTTTGTTCTCAATATTGTCAATAGAAAACTGTAATATTGTGTTTTGTACAGATTTGTGCATATATACGCACCCTTTAGGTATCTTATGGACTCTTCGAGTCCCTTTCAATTATTGTGTTCGTGTCGTATCGCTGAGTTGACTGAATTCAACAATTCATGCAACAAACCATACTTGAGTTGTTACTCTGCGACACAGAGTCCACGCGCTGGTAATAAACGTGTTCACAAGCTCGTTTGGCTTCATCAGAATGGATGTTTTGGTTTTCTACCGAATGCTGCACTGCCCACAACTGGGGACTGTATACTCGCTGCTCATTTTATCACAAAGCCCATGTCTCTGTGGGGGTATCTTGTGCGATATTTTTAATTTATCAAGTGAAGGTGCTGGACCAGACACCTTTCGGGATTTCATTGCATCGCTTGGAGTATTATAACGAGATATGACTACGTGTAGCAAACCGGGAAACGTACTGCCGTTATAAGTTCCCCTTGAATTATATTTCATGACTTTTCCCTTCATTTTGTTGTGTTTGCTTTTTTAACTTTTTTCAAATGATCCCCAAGTCTTTTACTTTTATTATGAATCGCATTACTTTTTTACTGATAGGTTTCTTTCAAGTTCGCCTTACCCATATTCAACTTCTGCGTGCGCCGCTATTTACTGTACCGCCTAAATGGCCTCACCGATTAGGAATTTTTATTCAGTTAAAAAGCGTTAAGCGTTTGGGTCTTCTTGGCGGGTTTTCCTTTTGTGTGTGTGGGTGTGTGTGCGTTAACCACGGTGCTTTATATAGGCCTCTGCTATTTTGTTTATTAACTTTTAGTTTTTTTTTCCTTGGAGACACAAATACGTTCAATATTTCAAGAACTGGATGTTCTCGCTTTGCCATTTACGCATTAGATGCATATACAAGGAATTACAGTTTTTGCGGCTATGGTTTATGGCACAGAAAGCTGATTAATATTAGCAGTTAATGACGAAATCAGACACACGTAGCGCACGAACATAGCCATTATTGTAAAATAGCTCTCCGGCGAATTCTTCGCACAATACATTGTCGGTCAAACGCACTTCTGAGACCTAACGTCTACGCAGCCGAGATTTAACGTCAAAAGTAACAATCAAGAAGCTAGCCTCATTGACGAATTTTTATGCGTGGTACATTTAAAAGTGTAAACACATCGCGCTGACTTAAGTTTAAAAACAAAAAAGTGGGAGAAACACGTATACGTGCCAGCGCAAGCGCCAGTGTGTGCTGCGTTTCTCCCTCTATTTCGTCTTGTCGACCAAGCTAGCGCAGTTTTTTCACCGTTAAGACGTACAAAAAAGCCAACAAATAAGTTCTCTTTCACTCCAGCAGCATTTTGTCGCCATGGGATACGTGTGCATATAAAAAGTCGATAGCACATCGTCGTGCTTGCAGCGCGCTGCCCGAGCGGCGGGCTCGACAGGGCGGGTTCCGTAGCAGACGATGCATTTATCTCCACCCTTCACGGGGGGTCGGGCGAGGAGGAACGTCCAGCCACCCAACTATAGAGCCTACAATACGGCAGTATATTTTAAGCGCTATATACCTACCTTTTAGGGGCCTGCAGTACCCGGTTTTGACTGCTCTCTGTATCAACGCCAGGCTGATACTACAACTACTCAGAGAGGGCGCCACCGCCCCTCTTCTAAGGTTCCACACGTCCCTACAGCTTTCACGTTGAGGGATTTGGCTGACTTTTCTTCAAGCGATGGTTCAACCCGCACCGGGTATCTGCAGTGTGCGCGATAAAGTCTCTCTCCACGCCCGCTGGACTGAAGTGACTTGTCGTTCGGCCCCGTGAATCGATTGCACGAAGCGAGTGCTACCCTTACGACGACCCGAAGGCTAGAGATTGCTTGGTAAATTGGCGCGTCGGGGTCAACAGGTGTGCATTAGTGATGTGTTTGTTCGAAACACAATGCATGATTATCAAAATGTCTGGGTAAGTCCACTTGGCTCTTTTGGCTTAAGGCCTCGTGGCAAGGGCGCAATATAGGTGCCACGGGGCTTCTATGCTCCCACTAAGGTACGAAAGCAGCTAAAAAAAATTGTAGGACGCAATACATGTTTTGTATTCCATCATAAGGTAAACGCGTTTGTTATCATTGGTTTGGGTAGTCGCAAAAACTCTGCGCCCGTGCCTGGCTGGTATGCCGATTGCCGAGTCGCTTCGCAATACGTTCAACAGGTGGCGAAGTACGCGTTAGCGGATCGCGATGCAAAATCTGCAAAAGCCTCTACTGAAACTCTCTTAGCGGCGAGAAATTAGTGGGCTGCAAATATTTAGATTTGCACTTACGCAATCACCGTAAACGCTATAGGGAAACTTGCTAATGATTTGTTTTTTTAGGAATGTAGGCATAGTTACTCTAAAAAAGCCGAAATAGCTACAAAACGCATATGCTTACAGTGAAAACAACTAATCTTCTTTCATTAGTGTAACTTTAGAAATATTTCACCTTGTATTCGTGTGATGGGGATAACATATAACATAAGCGGTAGTTTTTGTTACATTGAAACTGCGTATACAAAAATACCCCCTACAGCAACGCATCACGTACAGTGCTTATACATACTGGAAGCTTTTTCACAGGGCTGAGGGCAGTAAAATAATATAGTAAGCGCGTTTTCTTTTCGTTACCACGGCTGAGGTATAGCGAACAGTTAACTGAGCTTCATTCACTCAGCCGCTTGTTCCACTCCTTCATTACTTTAAATCCTCAATGTGTGCTCAGTAACATCTGGATATTCAGGTTTCAGTCCAACGTCACGTTTGGGATGAAATAAAAACCTACAGGAGGGGGATATATTCGTAAAAGAAAGAAATGAAGAAGAATAAAAAAGAAAGAAAGTTCATTTCATTATTTGCATACAATACATTTTACTATCTGGGCCCTTAGCCGATTGGCTAGTACCCGGGTCCACACTGTAGAGGATGAAAAATGCAGTAAAATTGGGTCATAAATACATTTCAGCGGAAAGTCACCCAACACACATGAATAGAAAACGAAGCTGTAATGGAATGCCGCTTGGCTGCAATGGGGATACACACTTTCCATGTCGAACGAACTCTTTTACACTTCTCAGAAAATTGGCGTTAGTCATAATATCTAAAGGCAGAAAGTTCCACATTATAGCTCCGGAAAACGCTATGCTACGTTTACCATAATTATGGTGGATAACCGGAAGGTTGAATTGAAGGTTGGTTTGGTTACACGTTTCTCGATGCGTCCATTGATAAATAGGATGATAGGACGGTATACTGCGTTCTAATGTATTCTTAACCATTCAAGCTAATTTGTAGTCTCTAGCATTTGTAAGTGGCCTAGTATTTTAACCAGGAAAAAGTGGAGCGGAATTTTCGTATACCCGACTATGCGTTCTAATGCGGAGTGGTCTCTATTGTTCAAAGGTAACTCGGTTTATTTAGGAAAAGTATGTTACCACCATGTATCAACACAATAAGTTATATGGCAATGAAATATGGAGAAGCATATTGTTGCGAGAACACGTAATGGAAAGTAACACTTAACTCTAACTAAAATGAAACAACATAGGGTTAACTTGTTACACATGTATGTTATATACTGCTTTTAAAACAAAGGAAAGAATGTGGAAGAATGTAGAGCCACGCCTAAATATTTGTACTCATCAATTTGTTTGAGCAATATGTCATCTATCTTCATGTTTATTTGATAACTTTGAGTTTTATTGGGACCGGAGAATACCAAGTAATTTCTTTTGGATTAATTCAAGAAAAATTTATTGTTTCTGAACCAATATGATACATAAGTCAAATTGCAATTAGCCTCCCTTTCAAGATACTTAAGTTCTTCACCAGAAACAAAAGCAGTGTCATCTGCTTGCTTACTTGCATTGCCATGCTCTAGTACCAGCGGTAGATCAATTACATATAAAGAAAATATTGTGGTACCAAGTACCGACCCTTGAGGAACGTCACATGTAATGCATTCAACACTACAGGCAGTTCACTCAGTAATGACGAACAGTGTTGTGCCATTCATACAGCTTTGAAGAAATTTCTCAAATATTTCCTTAAAACAATACCGCTTCATCTTCACTACAAATTTAATGGTTGATCGTATCAAGTGCTTTCTTGATAAAAGGAGTATCCAATAAAATCAGTATCTTGATAAAAGCAGTATCCAATGTTCACAGAAAAATATTCGCGTGTTGTTGGAACCACCGATCTCATGAATGAAATCAGAAGTCTGTCACACTGTTTTTTCACACTACTGCAGCAGACAGAAATGGTGTCTGAAATTTTCAATGTCAAGCTAGGTTGTGTGCGGTTATCGTAAATTGTGCATTGCGTTGCCGTATTTGAAAAATCTGGCGGTCGTAAAGATGGTTTTCTACGCATGGGTATAGCATGGTAACAGAAATGCAGCCACCCTTCGCCGTTTGATTTAACTCCTAAAAACCTGTCGCACATCCGGGGACTCTCCATGCAACCCAAAGTATCCATCAATGGAAATGGATCTACCAATGAAATGTTGTAATCTGGGGTAAGACAGAGAGAAGGAAGTGCTGCTCCACAGAATGAGGAGGGAAGTGCACTGAAGATAATATCGAGCTGAGCTAAGAGTTCACGCGCATTGACTAGGTTGGGCGCTAAAAATATGACAATATCGGAGAGAAAACACAATATAGGAGAGTAAAAAAATGTTAGAAAGGTTGAAAGGGGTTTGTACGGTGATTGGAATCACCGTGCACAAAGTAGTACAAGCACCGCCAACAATGGTTTGGCGTCGTGTTGCATCCAAGGGCTGAGAGAGAGAGAGAGAGAGAGAGAAAACATTTAATGAACTCAAATGTGAGAGTGGAACCCTAGTCCGGGAATCCATGCGTTGCCCTCGCCGTCTTGGCTCGTGTCACCAGGAGAGTCTGGTCCTCCTTTCGCTCAACGGTCCCAGGCAGGAGAGTTCCAGTCATAACAAGTGATAGCTCAGCACTGTGTGACCCCATGACCAGCGAAGACTACAGATCCCCACGCCAAGATAGCGCATGAAACGTAACACGTCCTCAAATCTCGGCAGCGCAGGCTCCGACTGCTTTTGGTAGTAGATTTTGAATAGAAGTGACTTGGCTGACTTTTTCTCAAGTTACCCCATTGCCGCTAGATAAAACAATGATGGTTTTTAGGAATTGGGGCGCCGCTCCGGAATGCTAACGAAGCTCCAAACCTCAAAGCACACTGGAAGCAAGGAAGCAGCAGTCCGCTTTCTAGCGCTTACAGTATGCATCCCACTTATAAGTGCAAAGCATCTTTTGCTCAAGGCTATGTTCGTTATCCCTTGTCCGTTGGCGTCCGCACCTCTCCTTCAGATCCCCCTCTCCACGCCCGTTGTGCAATAATGCGCTTCTCCCTCCGTCCTCCTCTCCACGACAGCTGTGTGATAGCGCGCTGCTCCCTCCGTGCTCCTCTCCACGCCAGCGCTAAATATAACGGCGTGCACGTGCGGATGCCTCGAATATGCACCTATGTTCGACAAGACCTTCCACAAGCTGCAATCCAAATCCACAACCTAGCAAACGAATACATGAACTGCTGCGCCGTGACCGTCCGCATGAGGGGAACGGATACTACAGTTGCAAACGTCTATGCCAGGCCGAACGTACCATGGGATGCCAGTAATATGAAAAGCCAGTCTCAACTCGCCTTGGTCAAGATGTATTAATTATAGGGGACTTGAGCGCTCACCATACCGATTGGGGAAGCGAAATATGCGCCCATCGAGGAAGAACCTTGCTGGACGCACTCTCCTTCTACCATATCCTAAACTCCGGGGCACCCACCTTTGTTCGTCGCAACGGAGTTAAAACTGCTATTGACACCTCCTTCGTTAACTTCAGTGGCACACACAATTGCTCTAATACCCCCGACACTTGGGGATCAGACCATTATCCAATCATCCTAACCCCAACTGGGGGAAAAACGACACCCCAAAGCAAACAAATGGCCCCACTTTAGACATCTCACCCAAGCCATCCCTGAAGATGCGGATTTTGTCTCAGAAATCAGCAACTGCCTCAAGAAGGCAACCCTCCTGCGCTACATTGGAAATTCAAAACGATTCTCTTTTTAATTGCGATTGGTCACCCTCGCTTGGATTTTTCAGGGTTTTTTTTCCTTTTTTCTCAAAAATTTTTCCAACCGGTCCAAATTATCTTTGCTAAACGTCTCGTGATTAGATAAGAATTCCATTCATTTTAACCATCCCCTGTTGATAGTCCGATCCCCTGATTGGGTATGTGCCATACCTAAAGGCGCAACAACCACAACAACAACAAAGCTGCGAAGAGGATGGCGTGTACATTGCTCTCAGCCGGTGCACCAATGTCAACAACCTTTACCTCACTAAAGCTGACGGAGACTACCGATTCTACCACAGAGACAACATCGACAAGAACATGATGGACGAGTTTCGGCGCCTCGAGAACCAGCGCCTACTCACCGTAACACAACAGCACTTGCGTGCCTTTGCCACCGGTGTGGACCCGGACGCGGAATTCTCTCTGGCGCTAGTAAAAACCAGATCCCTCAACATAACGGCGACACAATGGAACCACACGGAACCGCCAAAATGCTTCGTATCCTCATCAGGGTTCCCCACCGGAAGATGGTGTAATTTTTTTGGGACAACTTTATCTAGCGACACGCATTTGATACAGTGTAGTTGTTATAAACGCTGTATCTAAGCGCCATTCAGCACTTCTGTAATCATTCTAATAAAGCGACGTGTGCCGGCGGTTTGCAAGTAATGCCGCCTTCTGCACATCTTCGCTACATATGTAACATAACTTAATGCAACATAACGTAATCTGAGCTACCATAAAGGACAGAAAAGAATCATTTAAAGCACAGAACAGTAATCTAAGGCTGTAAGTTGTTCCGTCTGCACTGCCGTGGATGGGTGCTGAAGATTTATTTATTACAGCTAAAAATGTAAGAACATGGTCAGTAGCTCGGTCGTCAGAGAGAGCAGTGGTCAGCGTCCGACACGCGAGGCGAGCTCGTGCTACACAACCAGTCCTTTCTCGCGAGCACATCATCATTGCCGTCTTCTCGCGACATATCAATTCTCCCCCCTTCGATTAAACAAGTGAAAACGAAGTCTCAATAGCGGCATGGAAGCCGCCTAGCCTCGGGTGGTCGCACTTGACGGGTTGCCCCTGCTTGAGACCGAGGTCAATGGTTAGGAGGAATCTTCAGGAATATCCAGGGAGTCCGGTTGCAGTGGAGCAGCAGAACTCGACGATGTTTCCTGCATTGTGTCAGCGAAATCGTCTACTGTGCTCCAGTCCGTTGGCGTCCACCTCTGGCTCGCTTTCCTGATGTGGTTGAGATGGCGGCGAACTTTTCCAGGGGCGCTTTTTACCAGCCATGATGTTGGTCCTACGCAGCACAGAAGTTTGCCTTGAATCCAATCTGGCTTTCTCAAGAACTGTCGAATGAGCACACTTTCGCCTTCTGCAAAACTACGCGATTGTTTAAGCGTCTGCTGGTGATCAGAGGTGTAAGGTTTCGCGGCCAAACATTGCTCTCGCAGGTGTCATTCCTGTAGCTTCGGGCACCGTCGTGTGCTGACGATTGTGGTCTCTCTACTTCACAATATGCATAACCCTAGCTTTGCACAAGGTACGCACTCATGCACACTGCGAGGAACCACCGTGGGTTCCAGCTAGTTGAGCACGCTCACGATACTGAAACGCCGTCGCGCCAACTTAACACCGCCTCTTTTGGGCAGCTGGAGAAAGGGGCAAGAAAGGAATATGCACAGGGTACGGGGTGAAGACGTTTATGTTACATTAATGTCCCGCCTAAATAATTTACCATACAAGTACGCACTCCCCTTGAGGTGAAAGAGGTGAGGGGGCGCAACGCGCAAGTGTGCGCGTCGTCGGCGCAAAGCCAGTAGGCTCTTTGTTAAGGGCAAATTCCGGGGTGCGCGCACGTTGTGCGCGCGCGCGTCGCCGTGCTGGCCAGATCGGCTCGCCGCAGCGAGGAAGACGCGGCCCATTCGGTCACAGACGCGTACCATTCGCTCACAGGCGCGTGTTCGTCGAGTGGTAGGTACGGCCTTTCTATATGCAAGCGTAGGGACAACAGGAGCAGCCTTAAGGCATTGCCCGGCAGCCGGAAGGGCTGGTGGGCTTTCGCCGGCGCAACAGAGTTGCGGCCGGCTGATAAAGAAAGCGTCACATACCTTAGGCCAACGCCTTCGGCGTCCTGGAAGCGTCTCCCCGAACGGATCACCGCGCAGGGCGCGCGTTCGAGTCCCGGCGAGAGGGGGGTTCGGGAATCGTTCTAACGGACCAATGAGGTGAGGTTAGCTCCACTACAAGGGCGGAGCACTTGCTGCGCGACAGTGTTTTATCGCCGCAACGGTCGCTGCAGCCTTCACCTCACGCAAGAGTTTGAGAAGACGGCTCGGCTCTACACAGTGGCGCCAAGACGAACCGGAATTTCGAGGAGAGAGGCGAAAGCGCCGGGCAATGGCACAAACGCAGCGATCGCGCAGTGGCTCGGGCGCCAGTACCCCCACACGATACAGGAGCCTTGCAAGTGGGGACGGTATGGAGCAGTGTTTACCATTAGGAGTGCTCTCTTCAGTTCAGCCACGTATAGTTGTGTTGCGCGTTTTTGCAGGGTGATACGCAGGTTACGCCGTAGCTTGTGTGTTATTTGACCCAAAAAACTACTTTCTCTCGCTTGAAATTAAGGCTTTTCCGTTGTCCGAAACAATATTTCATGCTGTGCCGAACGTAGCGAAGAGAATCCAGAGTACATCAATGACAATTGCGGATGTTGTCTGGGTGACGTGACGGGCTCCTACCGACTTGGTGTACACGTCCACAACAACCAAGTAGGTGCGCCCGAGTAGTGGTCCGCGAAGACAATATGCAGTGTGTGCCATGGTGTCTGAGGACGGTCCCACGTGGGAATCGGAGCTTTTGGTGGGCTCTTCTGCGTTCATTGGCATTCAGAACACTGTCTCATTGTCTCTTCAATCATCTTGTCGATTACGAGCCACTATACGAAGCTATTTGCATATTTCTTCATGGCTACCATGCCGCGATGACAGGCATGCAGTAGTGCGCGAACGTGAGATCATGTATAGCTTGGTATGATAGACAGGGATACGAGTGCGAGACACTCGCGCTGAGATGCAAGTGCGGTCGCTCTTCGCCCGTACGAAGCGAATTTGTCTCCAAGGAGTATTTCCAGAGTGCCATCCTGCCCTGACTTGTACAGTCTTGGCAGGACGTTGTCTTGCTGTGTCAGACGGGCTATATCTGTAGCAGTAAACGGACCTTGCGACAACGCTTCGAATAGCAGCACGTCGCCTGGTGGCCATAGTTCATCGATGAATTCCGGCAGTGGTAGTCGGCTCAACGCGTCCGCATTCTGGTGGTTCTTGCCATGCTTGTAGACAATATCGTAGTCATAAGCCGATAATTTGATGCACCATGTGGTCATGCGTGGTGAGAGGACTTCAGGCGTTGGCTTCCTTGGTCCCAGTATGCCGAGCAGTGGTGGATGATCTCACAAAAGTCACCTTACTTCTTGCAAAATATTGTTTGGAGTCGTGAGCTCCAAACAGTACAGCGATGCCTTCTCTGTCCAGTGTCGTAGATGCAAAAGCGATTGGGGCCTCTCTATTATGGTCGTCACGTAGAGACAGAACAGCTCCTATGCCTAATAAGAAGCTTCCCATGAGACATGAAGCGCCTTCTGTTCACCGTAGCATGTAAGTACGGTGTGCATGAGAAGCAATTTTTTAGGTTCATCAAATGTTCCTAGGGGCTGAGTCTCCAATCTCCACGTAGCCTCCTTTTGAAGGATCTGGTAGAGACAGCTGACAACTGTTGCTGTGTTCTCAAAAAATGTGTCCTAAAACGTCAGCATCCCGAGAAATGGCTGAAGCGCTTGCGTGCAGTCCGGCGCTGACGACACAGTCATGGCTTGAAATTTGTCTTCGCTAGTATGAATGCCATTTTCTTGGATTCGGTGCCAGAGAAAAGAAATTTGGCTCACCACAAAACAGCAATTCTTTTTGCCGAGGCGAAGATTCCACTTGCGTAGCCTCTTGAGGACTTCTCCCAGTCTGGTGGCATGTTCCTCGGTGTCCTTTTTACTGATGATGACATTATCTATGTACGCACAAACGCGTGCGAGGCTGGACAGCATAGTCTCCTTGAAGTGCTAAAAAATGGCTGGAGCTGCTGAGATTCCAAAAGGCAACCGTTTCGCTTTGCATATTCGTTTCGGCGTGTTCAAGGTGAACAGCTGGGCTGTCCCTGGCGTTATTGGAAGTTGCTGATAAACGTGTGCTAAATCTAGTGTGCTGAAGATCTTGCCTCCCCTGAAGTGGCTGAGGACCTCATCTGTTGTAGGAAGCAGGTAATTTGCCTTCTTCGATGCCAGATTAACTGTACAACGGTAGTAACCACATATTCGCCACGGGCCATCTTTCTTTTCACGAGTACGAGAAGCCTTGCCCAATGTGAATGCTGCGTAGGCTCCATTATGCCTTGAGTTTCCAGTCGATCCCGTTCAGCCTCGGCAGGCGACCACAGCGCTTAAGGGAACTGGCCATGCATTTAGAAACTTTGCCTTCGCTTCTTTCACGTGTTCGAGCTGCACAGCAGGACCGACGCGTCCTGAGATTTCCTCGATGAACACAGACTGGTACTTGTCGAGGTGCTTGGAAACAAGTTCGCCGTGTGTTACGTCGTTCATGCCGATTATCCGTACGTCTAAAGGAGGAAACCAGTCTCGTCCGAAGACGTTATATCCTGATCTCTTGATGATCACAAGTGGTAATGTGAAAGTCCTCTTCTTCTGCGTTACTTCTCCCGTTGCACAGCCGAGCACTCGAAGAGACTCGCCTGACAATGCGCGTAGAAGAATGTTGTTCGTCTGAAGCCGAGGTGGGTCATTCGTCCACGCGGCTCTCAACGTTTTCTCACTTATAACAGTGCAGGGTGCACATTAGTCGACTTCGAAATTCAACGATTTGCCTTGTACGCGTACTGAATCACAACCTTCTGGGTGCTGGATGTGTCCATTAAGGTGTTGAGTGCCTTGCTGGGCGACTCTTTAGAAGTCGAGTCCCAGGCTGAGTCTGTTGTCGAAGTTCCTTCAGGTGGATATTCCATACTGTTGTTCTCTTTCGTTGTTGCCGCTTTCGCTTTTTGAATCACACTTTTTCGATTTGCCCGGGTGTCTTGCAGTAGTTGCAGGAATCCTTCTGGAACTTGCAAGTGTCTTGCCCATGTTGTGCGTCACAACACCAACAACGTTGGTTCTTCTTGACGTAGCTACTGTAGTGGCCTATCATTCCCGTATTGCAGGGACTTGTACTGGCTTTGCGTACCTCTCTCCATCCCGCCTTCACGTTTTTTGGTCTTCAACGGCGTTTCCAGCTACGGGGTTTCCCCGCACAGCGTTGCCAGGTGAGCGTGTTTCTTGTAAGCCTCCTTGATGTCGCTCGCTTCGAAGAATAATTGTAGCTTTCCATATCAGAATCTCCATGAGCCGGAGCTGCCGCTGAGTTCTGGTAGTCGACCGAAGTCGCACATCACCATGTCGTTCCGTTTCTTGACGTCGGTGAACTGCCAGTGAAGTGCCAGTGAGTACGCAGTGTTCCTCGTCGACACATTGTGGCGTCTCCAGAGCCGCAGATGCTGCCGGCGATATATTTATTACAGCTCAAGAGGTAGAACCATAGTAGCTCGGGCGTGGGAGAAAGCAGTGGCCAGCGTTCTACACGTCAGGCGCGCTCGTGCCACACAACCAGTACTTTCTCGCGCGCACATCATCGTTGTCGTCTTCTGGAGACATATTTTTGGATTAGATTGGAAAACATTTATTGAGCATAAAAGTGGGTGGCTTTCTCAGTCCAGACAGCCATGAGTTAGCGCAGCTGCTTTGGCGCGAGTGATGAGGCGTTCTTGGTCCTCGCACCGTGAGCTGGCCAGCTCGCGCTCCCACTGCTCAGGGGATGGGGAAGAGAGGGGGCTTGGCGCGTAGGAGCATTCCCAGACGAGACGGTACGTAGTGTTTGTGATGGAGCAAGAAGGGCAGTTGTAGGGGTAAGTGGAGGGGGAGATGTAGTGGAGTATCGTGTTGTTGTGGAATGTGTTGGTCTGCAGTCGACGCCGAATGCGAGCCGCCTTTGTGCTGAGGGATGGGTGAGTAGGAATGTAATGAAGCAGCAGTTGGCGATAATGATATAAGATTTCAGTGTATCGGGGAGGGACCGAGGGATAGATGGAGGGTTCGGGAAGGTGAGCTTTCGTCGACGAAAACGCCCAGAATGTAAGAGCGCGGGCAGCAGCGTGTGCCGCTTCGTTTCCCTCGAGAGAAGAATGGCCTGCTGTTCATACAATCTGAATGTGGGGGGAATCCTTGATTGAGGATAGTATCTTCAGCGCTGAGGGAGTGATGCGGCCTGTACAGTAGTTGAGGCAAGCCTGTTGCGAATCTGTGAGGATTGCCGTGTAGTTAGAGGAAGCCGTGGTCGCTGCTTGAGCGATGGCTGTCTCTTCAGCCACTGTGGTGCTTGCGTGGAGAAGGCTGAGCGATGTAACATTGACAGATGTGGAGTCGACGACAACCAGTGCGTGAGCAGGGCGGGAGGTATACGGAGCGACGTCCGTGTATCGGGTGTCCGGTTTGTTGTGGTATTCGGCTCGGAGGTAGGTGACGCGGGCCTGTCTTCTGCCTTGATTGAAGAAAGGGTGCATGTGTTTGGGGATGGGAGACACGAAGATATGAGCGCGGAGTGACGGAGGGATACGCTGGGGAGTGTCTAAAGGAAGAGGAGCGGTGTAGCCTAGTTTATGCAGTACTGTGCGATCCACAGGGGTGAGGGCAAGGCGAGTGAGTTGCTGGACGCGCTGTGCTTCGAAGAGCTCAGACAGAGAATTGTGGATACCTAATTGCAGAAGGCGGGCAGTAGGCGTGAAGGCAGGAGGCCGAGGGCGATTTTGTATGATTTCCTAATAAGGGCCTCTAATTTGGCATGTTCCATTGGTTTGAGGCTTACGTAGGGAGTACCATAAGTAACGCGGCTTATCAGAAGGGCATGAACAAGACGGCAGGTGTCGGGTTCTTTTAGGCAATGGCGCTGTGTGCAGATTCTTCTGATGAGATATGTGAGCTGGGTGGCTGTGGCATGAAGATGTGGGCGAATCGCCGGCCCAGAGCCATCTGCGTCGAACGTCACACCAAGTATACGCAGTAAGGGCACTTGGTGAACGGGCGTAGAATCGATCGTGACCTACGGGTATGGAGTGGGGTTTGGAGGACGGCCTCGGGTGCGGGCTCGAAGAACGAGGACGGCGGATTTATGTGGTGCACATGTCAGACCACGCTGTTGCAGGTACCTGAGTGTGCAATCAACGGCTTGCTGGACAATGTCTTGTTGATCTCCGGGGGTTCCTGCGTTAGTCCAGAACGTGAGGTCATCCGCATAGAAAGCGTGCTGAAGTTTGGGGATGACAGAAAACTGGGCTGGGAGTTGAAGAAGGCCTATGTTAGAAAGGAATGGGGAGATTACAGAACCCTGCGGTGTTCCTTTTGGCGGAGTCGGGAAAGGGTCCGACTGGAGGGGGCCAATACGAAGCGTTGCAGTGCGGTTCTTAAGAAAGGCCCGGCGAAGTTGTATGTGGCCTCCCCACAATTGGTTGTTTCCTTTCCTTGCAGTATTGTTGCATGTGTGACATTATCAAACGCTCCTTGTAAATATAATGCAAGTATAGAACTGGGGGGCGTTTTCCTTACATTTTTGATAATTTGCTCTTCATGTTGTAAAAGCACATCCTTCGCAGACAGGTGTGTTCGAAATCCAAACATGGTGTTCAATCCCTCGACTCGCTGCCTCCTCCGACCACGAAGACGACGAGGCAGTAGTAAAAGAGACGAGAGCTCGTGCATTGAATCTGGCAGGGGACGATTCGGAAGGTAGCCGCATCGCCAATAAACAGTTTTCTTACGCCTTGAGTTTCGCTTTTCGGCACTCGTGGCTCAACATTTTTTGGTGCCGACGACCCGGGACTATGGCTGGGACCTTCTGAGGGCTTCGAGGAGACCGAACATCATGGAGAAACTCAACTGCAAGCGAGCATCGAGGCAGGTGCAGAATAACAAGCTCATCAACTAGGCATGTGCCATTCTGGTGGACAGTGGCGCTTTGGTAGACCAACGGACGTCGTTATACGAAAGGTTTAAAACGAACAATGACGAACTTAACGAGATCAAGAATGAGCTCGAAAGCTATATCGAGGACGACGCGTTCCAGGCTGAGTACAACAGCGTGATTGAGTATCAAGACCACGCGACACGCATCCTTACCGAACTGAAAAGCAGGAGCACTCGTTTGTCACAGTCTGCGAGGTCATTTCAACGACCACTGAGAACCCGAATCCTCAAGTCGTCGCTACACAGAGAAAAGGAGCAAGCCTTCCGAAGATGACCATCGCTCCATTCTACGGGGATTTGTGCAAGTGGGACGAATCAGATGGTCAACGAAGACAGCGGTCTTACTGTCTCCGAGAAATTCAATTATCTTCGACTCTTTTTGAAGGGAGAGGCTGCCTCAGCTGTCAGCTGTTTACCAACGACAGACGCTTGCTACAAGTATTCTATCGGAATACTAACAAAACGCTTTGGTGACAAGACGCGTCTTGAGAAAGAGTACTTCGCCAGACTGCGCATGTTGAATCCCGTCAAGACATCCAGCGAAACAGTGGGGTTCGCAAGCTCAACGATTATGTGCTCGTCAATATACGAGGCATCGAGACTCTTCGTGTAAAGAAGTCATCGTTGTCATCAATGCTCTGCGACATTCTTTTGCGGGCTCTACCCCATGACGTTGTCATCCAGTACCACCACGCGTCTGCCGCTCAAACATCTAACCAACGTACAGACGCCTCTCAAGAAGAGGCTGACCTGGACCGCCTGTTGACGTTTCTTGGAATAGAGCTGGATAGCCTAGAGAAGAGAAATTTTAAGGGCACCAAGGGCCAGAAGGGTATACGAGGTCGTAGCGAAGGCAAGGGCTTCCATTTCCATGACCTGAAGGCGACATCGTCTGTATTGCACAACCACTCCAACAAGACGGACGAGAGCTGTGCCTTTTGTAAGTCGACGCAACACCTGACCGAAATCTGCAGGGCAGATATTTCTTTGCAGCAAAAGAAGTAAGTTCTGGCCAATGGCATGAGATGTTTCGGCTGCACTGGAAAGGGCACCGAGCCCGAGATTGTCGTCGGAAAGTGTCATGTGGCAGGTGCGCCGGTCGTCATGCTTCGAGTATGTGTGATCCCGACAGAAGCCGTTCCCAAGCACGACGAGATACCGGGAGACCCGATCGAAGTGCGACGGTGTGCGCGTCTTTTCAAGGGGGCAAACAAGTGGTCGATAAACAGTGGAGATCTGTCATTCTTCAAACCTTTCGAGCCTGGGCAGTTATAGACGATGCCTGCAGATATGTCAGAGGTGTTTTCGACGGCGGCAGCCAGCACACCTTTGTGACGGAGGAACTATGTGCGCATCTTCGGCCAAGGAGCATTGGTTTCACCTCGATTGTACTGGATACGTTCGCTAACGTGAGGACACAACCACCTACAAAACGTCGCGTCGTAGAAATCCGGCTAAGTAGCCAGTTCACGGATAGTGAAGTTCTGTGGCGGGCAATTGTGATACCTTACATCTGCCACGACATTGAGGCGACTTGCATGGAGTCATCCTTTGTGGCGACCTTTAAAAAATCCGGGAAAAACATCGCCGATGAACTGATGCAGCCGACCATCGTAACTACAGGTGGCATAAGCGTGCTAATAGGTTCAGACCAGATGTGGACAGTGCTAACTGGAGAAGTCTCGAGATTTGAAGAAAACGAAAGCCTAATCGGAATGAATTCCAAGTTCGGATGCACCTTCCAGGGTACCACAACCACTTTAGCAACAACAAACAATATCTCACGCATGATGGTTTACGTGCTAAGAACACATGCAGTAGAGTCAGACGAGATTGTCTGCTCATTTTCGGAGCTTGAGAGCATGGGTATATCGGAATCGATCGACAAATGCTTCCAGCAAAGCACAACAGTTCAGCGCTTCGAAAAGACCATTCCTTTCTTAAATGGGTGGTACGAGGTTGCTCTACCCTGGAAGGACGACTTCGAGCTCTCTAACAACAAGCAGGTTGCCACCACAAGACTGCAACGACTCTTATGCAGGCTGTCCAAGAATGAGGTACTACTGAAAATGTATAACAAGACGATCAGAGGGTACCTCTATGAGGACACGCTGAAGTAGTAGAAACCTCTCCATGAAACCCAGAGAAACACTACTACATGCCTCACAGAGAAGTCATTAGAGAGAAAAGGCCCTTACCACAAAAGTGAGGATCGTGTTCGACGCGTCGTCACACGCCAGAGGGTGTAAGTCACTCAATGAATGCCTTGAAAAAGGTGACAACTTGTACTAAGAAATGGGAAAAATTCTTATCCGGTTCCGGACTCACCCCATCACCATCATGGGTGACATAGAAAAAGCCTTCCTTCAGATATCTATCAAACAAGATGACAGGGATACATTCCGATTTCTCTGGTTTAAAGAAGGAAGTAGCTTACAGTACGTCGAGGATGAGCTCCAGGAATGGCGAATGACGAGAGTTCCGTTCGGAGCAACATGTAGAACATTCCTGCTTACCACAACAATCATTTACCACCTAAAGAATACAGTTGGAGAAAAAGTTGAGACGGCCAAATTGCTCCCCGAGTCTTTCTACATCGATGACCTGGTCACTGGTGCCGCCATAGAATAGGAGGTCCTCAAGGTTTGCATTGAAGCGCAAGAAATTATGGAGGTGGCAGGAATGACACTGAAGAAGTGGACGATAAACTCGGACCAAGTAAGGGAGTTTCTGCAGCAGGAACAAAAGACGGCGAGCAAGAAAATGGTTGTCCTTCAAGAATCCACGTTAAAGGTATTAGGAATCACTTGGGATCCAGAGAAGGATACGTTCAGTTTTGTTCTGACTAAACTGATGAACTTTTTGAAATCAACAGCAAACACTCAACGCTTTGTCTTGCAGACGGCTTGGCGCGTTTTTCACCCACACGGATTTATTAGCCCTTTCACCATAGCCGCAAAGATGCTCTTTCAGAAGCTTTGGTCACGCGGCATCGCTTGGGACAGAGACTTACCGCGCGATCTGCAATGTGAATGGGACGAATGGGTGCGTCAATTACTGAAAATCAACATTGTCACCGTTCCTAGGTGTGTTGGTGGAACCTTCGCCCTACTAGAAGAATTAGAGACACGTGTTTTCTGCGACGCAAGCCCGTTAGCGTACGGAGCTGTTGTTTACATCGTCACAAATCACCGAAAACAAGGACATTTTCTCATTGCAAAATCACGCGTCCATCCGACCAAGAAAGTAACCCTCCCTCGACTAGATCTTTTAGCAGCATTGGTTGGAGCAAGACTTCTTACATACGTGGCCAAGACTCTTGCGAGATTCAAAATAGACTACAGGTTCTGGACAGACACTACGATCACATTGACTTGGATAAAGAGTGCGTCGGTCAAGTGGAAGCCATTCATCGCGAAGAGGGTAAGAGAAATCAACGAAAAGACAGATTCAACCAAGTGAGGAATTGTCCTGGAAAAGACAATCCAGCAGAGCTGTTAACTCGTGGTGCATCCACTGAGAAAATATTATCAACCCAAGCTTGGTGGCATGCCCTGCATAATTAACGGATGTTTGGCCATCGCAAGCTGTCGACTGTACCACTGAATGGGAGCCCTTGGAGGCAGAAGCGGTAACCGTCCAAATCGCACCCGTTAGTGAACCTGGAGCGCTGGAACCACTTGTTGATATTTCTAGATACAGCAAGCTTCCTTTGCTGCTTAGAGTCAGGGTGAGGGTCTTCCGCATCATAAACCACGGCCGACGCCTCAAAATAACCTCGGGTCCGGTAACAGCTCAAGAAATGATACGGACAGAAAAGTACTGGGTCAAGCTGGTTGAATCTCAAGCATATAATACTGAGGTCGACTGCTTTTCAAATGACACCGCTTTAGAGGGCTCATCACCAATCACTGAACTCAATCCTTTTCTCGATTCCGATGGTCTACTTCGAGTTGGAGGTCGTCTGTCACGACTACCTGTTCCAGCAGAACTAAAACACCCAATCATTCTACCACCATACCACCGTTTGTCGGAACTGATTGTAGTAATATCCCACCTTCAAGTTATGCACGGTGGCGTGAGGGACACGTTAACTCAACTGAGAGAACGTTACTGGATTCACAGAGCTCAATCCCTAGTCAAGCGAGTCATCCATGGCTGTTACCTGTGCAAGCGGTTCCGAACACGGCCAGGCAGTGCTCCCGCTGCCCCTCTTCCTGGTCACAGCTTTTCATCGACTAATCCTTTAGAAGCTGTGGGGACAGTCTTCACAGGGCCACTCTACATACGGTCCTCTAACAAACCCAAGAGCTACATAGCTCTTCTAACATATGCTACATCACGACCAGTGCACCTGGAACTGGTCAGTTCGATGACGTCAGAAGCATTCCTGATGTGTTTCCGGCGTTTCGTATCACAGAGGGGCCTACCTCGAGCCATTTATTCAGATAATGCCAAGATATTCAGGAAAACATCATCTGACATCAAGCGACTTCACAGGATGTTCCTACGAGACGGCGCCGCTGGGCATATTAGCAGCGCCAAAGATGCTTGGAGGTTCATTGCGCCTGACGCCACTTGGTGGGGCGGGTGGTGGGAGCGTCTCGTGAGAACTGTTAAGACAGCACTGCGAAAACATCTGGGCTGAGCTCTTCTCATTTTTGAAGAACTAGCAACAGTTCTTACCTAAGTCAAAGCTGTGATCAATTCTAGACCATTAACATTCATCGAGTCGGACATAGGTGAACCGTGTGCGTTGATGCCCGCCAACCTCTTGATCGGACGAAGGTTTCCAGCTCTCCCCCGCATGGGGCATCGTATTTCGCCACCCCACAGTATAGAAAGCGACTCACGGAAAACTTCTGGATAAGATGGCAGAAGAAGTATCTCCTCCAGTTGCGATCAGCCAATTTTAGAGCCCGAAGGACGGCAACAGATTTTAACGTGGGGGACATCGTGCTCGTGTATGCTGAGAAAACGCCTCGACAAATGTGGAAGCTAGCTGGGATACTAGAAGTCTACAGAAGCATGGACGGCCGTATCCTCTGGGCAAAATCAAGGTGCAGGGTGGTCTTGTCACCACTAGAGCTATCCAGAGACTCTGCCCATTTGAACTTGCCGCTACTTTACACCCTTGGGGGGGCCCGGAGTATGTTCAATCCCTCGACCCGCTGCCTCCTCCGACTACGAAGACGACGAGGCGGTAGTAAAAGGCACAAGCGCTCGTGCATCGAATCTGGCAGGGTACGGTTCGGAAGCTAGCCGCGTCGCCAATCAACAGTTTTCTTACGCTTTGAGTTTCACTTTTCGGCACTCATGGCTCAACACTGGTATGAGGATAGAGGTCATTGTCCTCCAGGAATGCCGTAAGTCGGGAGTGAACGAGGTGCTCGAATAGTTTACCCAGACATGATGTGAGGGAAATAGGGCGAAGGTTGTCAATGGAGATTGGTTTCTGCGGCTTCGGGATGAGGGTTATGTCGGCGTGGCGCAATTGCCGTCGGGGTCCTCTCTCTCCTTAATTACCCGACTTTGAACTTCCACGGCGGCGACAATCTGCTAAGCCTACCACGCCAAAGGTGCTCTATACGGCGGCCTCTGGAGACATCAAAAATAATTAAATTTAAGATGAGAACTGAAGGGCGCAAAAACCGGACTCAAAATACCACCCTCAGCGGCGGGAAGGTAAGAACCTCTACACGAACCGCCATTTTTATTTATTGTGGTTTAGAAAACAAAATACAGCAAACGCACGGTCAATAAACTTATTAATGTAAGTAAATGCCACCGCCCTACGTTGGCAGGCTGTTAAAGATTGTGAGCTTTCCGCAAAATAATTCAGTCGTTATTTTAAAAACATTACCTTCACACTGATTAGAAAACAACGCTTCCTTGAGCTTTCAAATATTTACAGCGAAACAATAAACCATAGCCCTTGCGTTCACGTCACTCTTTATTACAGCAATTCCGCCCTCCGTGTGCCATGGAGATCAAGAAGACGAAAACAGATTAGGTAAGTTCACCATAATCAAATTGAGAAAACGCAAGCCGTTCTATGCCAGAGGCAACACCCTTTCAAGAGGTCACCGGACGAGATCACAGAATAACAAAACGCACCACTGCAGTCAATCAAAATTTGTTCAACTTTCTAAATCTTCTCACGGAACCTGCGATAGTTTTCTTTCCCCATGGCAAATAAACAGACTGTCGCCTTCGCATATCGTAACCCCAGCGTCAAATTATGCAATTTTAATATAGCACGTTCTCAATTGAGCAGAAATATCCAGTCCTTTAAGAAAATTGTCCTCTGGTGACATCCTCTGAGACTACTGGCTGTACACATTGGCTGAGGGGAAATGTTCACCTAGGTCACTGAACAATCTTTTACGCATTACTGCTGGCTTGTATTCCGATTAAAATCAGTCATTCAACAACAGAATGATGACACAACCCCGCGCAGAAATCAGTGATAGCATATCTCTTCATATCTTTGGTTACAACCAGCGGTTGCAACGCTTATCATGTTTTTTTTTTCTGCATAAACATGTTCAAAAACAGCCAGTTTGGTCACCAAGAAACTACAGCACAACGCCAACGCTGAGGGCTATGCTAGCATAATATTAAAAACTCGAGCGCTGTCCGATGAGACTCTGACAATCGCTGCAGCACTTGGCTAGAGCGCCGCCATACCGCCGTTAGAAAACTACGCTTTGTGAAGTGCTTAGTGAGAAACCATAATCTCTTAAAGTTGCGTTCACTCCACCGAAACACTACGGGAACACGAAATATCCCTTTGCTATTTGTGAGATCAAAATTACGTTGAAGGTATCCCAAAATCGTGTGTTATTAAAAACGTGTTGTTTATCAAACCCTACCCAAAGGTTGTGCAAACGGCTGTAGCACCTTAGAATTTTTAGAACACGAGGCTGTTTTTTAGCGAAGTGGTGCAGTGTTGCGAGTCTGGAAAACGGTTACATTGAACGTGGCCGTACTTCAATCTACTACTACTTCAACCCTGAAAGCTGCCCTTCATGAACCTTGGAGCTCGTGACCCAGCCCAAAATCCCGCTACGCCTGACATGGCGCAAACTGCCGCCTGCATCCACAGTAGAATATTACAGTGGGAAACGCCATCATGGCAAATAGTGGTCATATCGGCCACGCCGCTGTAGGGGAGGATGGTGATGCAGATGGTGGGCATAGCGGTCCTGGCGACAATGGTGAGTGCTGAATATTCCTTTAGCGGAAGCTGTCTTGTCAGCATGTACATGGATGCATGCATGGCTGCAGAGAAACTTTTGCAGCCAAATGTGCGAGAAGTAATAGAAAAACCTGCCATCAGGCCGCACCTTTTTTTTATTGTGCACGGACCCTATCTTCACGTGGGCTCGCCTCTGTAAGCAAGCTCCGCAGGTACTTGAGGGCACTGTTCACGCACTTTCAAAATGGGATTCTGAAAGTGCAACTCAGGCCAATATATGGCTAAGGAATCTGATAAAATCGAACCATGTTTACTTCGCCACAAATTTTACAAACAATAAATAGTATTTCGAAAGGTTATCAGTGAAAACTAATGCATGCGACATAATAGATGCGAATACGCTTCACTAAAATTTTCCCCATTTCATTAAAGTCCGAGGCGGCCTCGGGCGGGGAAGCCCGCGGATTCCAGGAACTGAGGACGTCACCCACCTCTGATTTTTATTTTTGTTAATAAAACGTTTTACACATCTTTCCCTCAAATTTTTAAATATAAGCACCACTTACCACGAGTTAAGGATCAACGAAATAAAACTAATGCCATGCAGAACCCTGCATGCCAATGCAGTTGACCCCAATTATTTTAGCGTATCATTGACGTCTTAAGTCCCCTCAAATTTCTAAAATATAGACTACCGATTACTATGATGAAAGGGCGAAGAACTAAATACATGTTTTTTGTGCAATCAATAGTGATTCCGGAGTAACAATAACAACTAGAAACAGGTGCGATGGCCTATTGGAAAGTTTAATCTGGCCACCTAATGCGTTTACTTTATGAACTATTCAATAAAGCATAGAGTTCAGCCTAATAAAGTTTCAAGTATCAATATTACATCAATTTACAACATATTCCTGAGTTTTATTTTTTGATATAAGCACGATAACATAAACGCGCTCTTCCATTGCAGAATATTAACCAGCGATGCTATTTTCTTAATCGCCGGTGCTGTGTTGCGGCAACGCTCTCCCGTCCCGTACTGCACTACCACAGTGCAGTCCACGTATAGCGATACCGTTTATAACGATATATCGGATATAATGATGAACAGCTATAGCAGCATCCGCTTTTGTATGCTTTTCATGGAAAAATCGACCGCTTATTACAATGCTCCAGTGCGCGATATCAGACATAACGATTGAATCCGATTACAGCAAGCACCGAAAATGCCGGATGCCGCTGGCTCTCCACGCCCACCACGCCAACACCATGCGCCGCGATGCGCCTCGCACCCGTCCACCCCTCAGAAAATGCGTCACCTACGCCGCATAAGAGGAAGCGAGAGGGGGAGGGTAACAGTTTGCCTTCCAAACACCCCTCCCGGTACCGCCACTTTGGCCCCGTCCCCGTGCTTGCTGCTGTGAATTTGACTGGGTCCCTCTTCAGGTACCTCCGTTTTTTCGCTGATTAGACGTCAGGGCCGATGTTTTGGAAACGTCTGAGTGCCTCAATTAAGAGGCAATCGTGGCACGGATAGGTGCTGCGGACAGAGGTGGCAGTGACAACTGTGACGACGCGGCTGCACAGCCTACTCGGGTAGAATCATCGCAGGAGGCCCAACGCATGATAGCCTCTCAAGGAATTCGTTTGCAACAAGGACCCTTCGCTCAGCTAGGAATAGCACCTATAGATGCTCTTGAAAAAGATGTGCGCCAGCTTCATGTGCAGCAAACAAAGGTGGCCGGGTATGGCTTCGTTTCTACAAATAGGTTGGCATTACAACCTTGCTTGTCAGCAAATAAAATGTTTTGGTCTCTGCTTCGTCTTTTTATTTAGCAACCCGCATATAACAATCATCGGTTATAACGATGGAATTTACTTGGCACTTGGATATTGTTATAAGTGGACTAGACTTATTTGTGTCAGATTGCGGTATGCAGGCATAATTCTATAAAGCATAAGTTTCACATCACCCACGTCCATTTATTGTCAGAAAAATCCGCATTTGTTCCAGCCATCCACATTCCGTCCAACCTGCACCTCCAATCACGTCCACGAGGCAATAATTTTCTTGCTCCCATCCGATCAATTTCTGCTCCTGGAATCAGATCCCAATACTCTATCCTGTGTTGAAGTTTTACCGTATTTTATTAACAAAATAAGTGATGCAACCAGAGCTCATATTGGTCATTTATTAATAAAATAAATCACAGAATTGTCATAGCTTGGCGGTGCCATATGCTAAGCTTCTGATGTTTTGGTAGGCTAGAAAATTGCACATAGCCAAGCACAATAGATCTTGTGGGGATCCTGGCTTCCGAGCCATTGCGTGATCGCTATGTTTGTGCCCTTGCGCGGCGCTTTCGCCTCTCTCCTCGAAATGCCGGCGCGTCTTAGCGGCACTGTGTAGAGCCGAGCCGTCTTCTCAAACTGCTGCCTGAGATGAAGGCTGCAGCGACCGTTGCGGCGATAAAACACTGTCGCGCAGCAGGTGCTCCGCCCTGGTAGTGGAGCTAACCCCACCTCATTGGCCCGTCTGAACGATTCCCGAACTCCCCTTCTCGCCGGGACGCGGACGCGTGCCCTGCGCAGGGGAGCCGTTTCGGGAAACGCTTCCAGCACGCCGAAGGCGTTGGCCGAAGGTATGTGACGCTTCCTTTACCACCCGGCTGCAACTCTGTTGGGCCGGCGAAAGCCCACCAGCCCTTCCAGGTGCCGGCCCGTGCCCTAGGCTTCTCCTGTTGTACCTACGCTCACGTATAGTAAGGCCGCACCTAACACTCGACGATCATGCCGTGCGGTACGCGCCTGTGAGCGAACGGGCCGTGTCTCCCTCGCGTCTGCGAGCCGATCTGGCCAGCACGGTGATGGGCGCACACAAGGGTTGCGCTGCGCCCCGGATTTTGCCCTGCACTTCCTCTGCGCCGACGACACGCACACTTGCGCGTGGCGCCCCATCGCCCCTTTCAACTAAAATGAAGCACGTACCTGTACCTTAGATCATGTAACTTGGATGTTGATGTAATATAAACGTCTTCCCTCCGCACCCTAGGCATTTTCCTTTGTCGCCCCCACTCCTCCTGCCCAACAGAGGCACTGTTGAGTTGGCGCGATGACGTTTCAATATCGTGAGAGTGCTAAACTAGCTCGAACCCGTGGTGGTTCCTCGCAGCGTGCATGAGTACATGCTTTTTGAAATGCTAGGGTTGTGTATATTGGGAGGTAGAGACAACAAAGTGGCGCCAAACGTGGGGTCATTGGCTCATTAGCTTTTGGCCAATAATTAGCTCAGCTGAGTACGAAATCGGAATTAGTTTGATGCTCGTGCACCGCTTTGCCCCGGGACCACCATCCGCTAGCGGTAGTTGCAACGAGGACGGAGCGACTGCCTTTCCGTGAGCAAATGTGCGTGCACCCCTTGTTGACGTAGCCCCACCGGGAAGTACGATGGTGCGACCGCACCCCGAACTGTAAAAAAAATTCCGTATTTTCACGAACAAAGCCTACGTAAAAAAACGTAAACTGCTTTCGTAATTGTTGAAACGTAGGGAGTGCCCATAAAAGAAACGTAAATCCCTTCCGTATTTTAGAAAACGAAGGAAATTTCCGTAATTCGACAAAAAAGAGCGCGGAAAACAAAATTAAATCTGGCTTAACTGAGATAAGATGGAAGCAGAACGTCATTGCTTCAACTGCAGTTGTGATGGAGACCTCCTAAATGTATTGTCACGTAGCCAAAAACGACTCAGTTGTCTTGAAGGCAAAACAGGTTTATTGGAGCGAACTTGTGCTCCCCTAACAACTGAATGATTAAACAGGCGGCGAAGCTGCAGTAAACAAAGTGACGTGTGCAGGAGAGTGTCCGCGATTCGAATGCCGTGGCGTCTGCACTGCGCATTTATCTTTTGGCGCGGCTGCTGCTCGAACCGTCGAATTACATCGAGAACACTAGCTCAAAGAAGAATAGGCTAGTGACGTTAGGGCGAAAATTTTTCTCTATCAATATTTATTTATTCAGCTTACTATATTCACCCAGAGGGCATTGTTGTATGTGATATATAAAAAGTGCCCAGTGCAGAACCGAATCACGAATCTCGTAATATACAAATATAAATATAAACATAGACATGTTTTAAAAGCTTGCAGCAAAGAACATTGTACAATCAAAAGACAACAGAGCCGAAGTGGCTTATGCGTTGCGCTGCTGAGCACGAGGTCACGGGTTCGACTCCCGGCCGTGGCGGCCGCTCTTCTGATAGAGGCGAAAAGCAAAAACGCCCGTTTGTACGACATTTCGGCGCACGTTAAAGATCCCCAGGTGGTCAAAATTAACCGGAGCCCTCCACTATGGCGTGCCTCATCGCCTGCGCTGCGTCGGCGCGTTAAATCCCACAAGCAATCAACCAACAGAGCCAAAGACAAAAAAAAATGAAAGAGAAAAAAGAAAACAAGACAAAAGGCGAAATAAAAAAGGACATTCTATAAAACGAGTCACAGGGGTCATCAAACCTTGCAGTGGGCAGCAACATGCAACAGCAATAATGAAAAAAAAACCCGCCCGCATCTTCCCACGGGGCGAACTCGAGTAACTGCGTCGCAGAGTGGTGGGGGTATCGCGTGAATGTTGCGTAATTGGATATGCTTTGGGAATGCTTAATTGTTATTTCGTCTTTATTATTCTTATTTATTGAATGAAGGAGAAGCGAAGGCAAGGAGTGTAAAGTTAAAGTCTGTCTTTATTGCTTGGTGCCGTCAAGCAAAGCGTCAAGTCAAGAGAAAGCCAAGCAAAGACGCCCTTGACTGAATTCCGAACGCGTGCTCCGCCGCTTATATACACACCGCCCGCGTTCGAGGGAGAGGAGTGCGGGGGAGAGACGCGCATGGGAAGCGCGCGAACTTTCCACGCACCCACCACGCCGTTTTTACGCGTACACGCCCTGCCGCCGTTACTGTTGAGCGCGACGCAGCGCACGGGTAGCTACGACGCATGCGCACACAGACGCGCTACCCCCGCACCGCCGCAGCTGTTGTTGAGAGCGACGGAGCGCACGGGGTACACGCGCTCCTCCCGCACCGCCGCACCTGTTATTGAGAGCAAGGATGGTACGGGGGAGAAATGCGCACCTGCGCCTCGACGCGACGCGCATGCGCAGTGAGCGTGTGGACGGCGCCGACAACATCGACGAGTGACGTCGCGAGCCTAAGAAATGCTCCACATTTAAAAGAAAAAAGTCATTGACAAGAACACCATCACGGCCAATCAAGAACAACCGTTTTCAATGTCGCCACGCAGAGAACACCTTAGAGCGATGTCAAATCTAACACCATATGCGCGAACGATGTTTTCCGGAAGCTTATTCCAATCGCCAATTGATTGCGCGTGGAAAAAAAGATGTTTTAAGAAGGAAAGTTTAGCCATAAATTTTTCTGATCAAATGAGATAACCCGTGTGGCATAAGAAAGAAAGAGTGGAACACGCGCTTCCATTGGGACGCAGATAAGATAACCCGGTGCAGCCGGGCGTTAAAAACAAAACGTTAATGACATATCCAATGCATGGTTCGCGGCAGTATTGTTTGTCTACAATGCGTTCCAGAAACATAATTGAACCCGCAATCGTGGTGGCGCTGGTTACCACACTTTATCACTGGTTGCTCTCTAGGACTCTGTGCGCGTGGTCCATCGTCCTTCGTCCATCGCGCGTGGTATGTCTTTTTTTCCTGTGGAATGGAGTGCGGGCGGGAGAAGTCTTTGTTCGCGCCACGTTTGCGGTGTTTTCTTGATATCTTTCGCTTGTTCGCAGTTATCGCTCGACCGACACATAGCGTGACAGCAGGTAAGGGTCATTTCATTGCTTGCTTTGAAGTACTGCATCGCCGGGCGCATTGACCCAACGCCATAGTTGGTCCCTGTTCTGTGGTTCTGTGGTTGAACCTGGTTTTGTTCTCCCCTAATTCAGAGCCGTGTTTTGACGCGCGGTGACTGACACGTCGCGGCGAGACACCCGCCATGCTTTTCCGGAAGGTGAGCTGGGTTTTTTGCATTCCTTGAAGTGTTAAGACTTTCCCCTCGAGGCTGGCCGTGGTGCAAGCGCAACCTTTGCGAGCCTTGTGCGCTCACACAAGTTATCGGTGGCGTGGCTTGGCAGGGCGAATGAAATAAGAAATGACTTGCCAATCTACACTGAGAAACACGCTTATGGGGCTTAGTGCATCTGGCACGAGAGAACATACCATATTGGTAGGCGGTTCTAAACAGCCGTAAGTTGTAGTTGGCGTCCATGTCAAACCTACGCTGGCCATAACTGTCGCGTAGTTTTCTGGGGTATTTCCGCAGTCGAGTAAAACTGTCCGAGCGCCGCGCACATGTTCAGTTCTTATTACGGTGTAAAGTCCTTTAAGAAGCACGCTTACGAGCATGCGGCGAGTATTTGGTGTTTTACTTTTAAGTTTCACTCGTACATCTTTTGCGGCAGTCAATCTGCCAGTACTGATTTTACGAATCTCATTCAATTGTCGAAGGCGTAGCTCACTATTGGAATGAGCGCAACACAACACAGGTCATACAGGTACAGGTGAGCCAAAAATGTAGCTATGCAGCTAAATGTCTCTCAGGTGTAGAAAAGTGCTGATGTAGTGAACATTTACAGAATTATGACTGCAGTGATTTTTACATTTTAATGATAATGTCATTTGCAGATAGCAATGCAAGATGTAAAGCTGCAGCTGGGGTGGAGAAACATTTCCTTAGTGTCTCGCCTGCTTTGAACATTTTGCGTTTTGCAGCAGTGTACTTCGGTTTATGCTTCGTTCCATTAGTTTACGCAGTGTGGTTTGCAGGATATAAAGCCTTCAAGAGCCATATTTTCACACACAAAAAAAATTTGTATAGAAAAACGAAGTGTTGCATTTTTGTGTTCTAGGCCGTTATGTGGGAGCCACGAGTCAAGACGTATAAAGCCCGTCCCACACATTGTGGGCCACTTCAAGAATAGGAAAGTCTGTTGTGCATTCTTTCACAGGCTGTGTCAGCGTGCTGCGGTCAGCTGGCTCATTTATGACCCACGAGTCTAGGTGCCACAAAGCAAAGGATACATCAGTGCACTCTGACGACCTAAACAACAATATTTCAATAGAACCAGTAACTGCCCCAGAGCAATCACGGGACCTCTGCCCATTTACGTTGATTCACGAGGAGAGCCTATTGTTAGCCAGTGCAAACAGGTCGACCCTATGACAGCGAATTTTCAACTGTTTCAGATCAGCTGCAGAGCCAGCAACAAATGCTGTAATGGCTGTCCAAAGGTCGTCGCCGCGCTGGCAATGGCGAGTCAGATAAGACGAAAACACCAAAGGGACCCTTGCTCTCTGTGTGCCAACTGCCAGCTGCCACTTAGTGTGGTGCATTGTTTTAAACAATAATACCATAAACAGTTTTCCAAACACCTTGGCATCCTAATTAACAGGTGATTATTCTGTGACTAGTTAAGTGCAACCTTGAATAGATTGTTCACGTTTTGCAAAGAATCATACTGCATTACTATAAAATTTCTCATAATTGACCAGCCGTAAGGAAAACATCGCAGTGAGTTAATGGTCATTTCGAATATGCGGAACTGCTGACAAAATTTTGCATTTCATGACATCCTGTGGTGAGCAACGTCGATGTATGCCGCGATGACTGCTTGGCACATAAGCCGCCCATTCGTGCTCACATATCGGTTAAACCATTGGCTTCAGCTACGCACACTGCTGCGTTGAAGGATCCCTGCTGGGTAGCGGTTTACAAATGACACACCTAGAAGCACACTGCAATTGGAGAGAAACGGCTGCGCTGAACCCGTGCACTGTTGCGTGAAGCCAGCATGTCACAGCAGGACGTCCTTGGGCATCAGTTAGTATTTTTTTCTTTACACAACGAAAATTCGAGCACTTCATAGCTGAGAGCCTTGATTAGGTGGGCCTCATTCACGCAATAGTGCACGAGCCCACCTGACACACGCAGTCCATCGGTATTGCTAGCTTTCTTTAGGGGCTGGCGTGTGCTAGTAGAGGCTCCTCCATTACATTGCTTGTCTTCATAAGTTTGATTATTTCTATAAACCTTGAGTTGAGTGAGCGCCTAAAGTATTCCTTGTTAGTTTCTGTGTGGCCTGCGGTTTTCGGATAATGGTACCATGCAAACTCGCTTAACTTTCTGCACTAGTTTACTACGATACAGTTGCCTCTAAAAACAAACCCCACACTGTCCGCAAGGGACTTCCGACTGAATGAAGTGTAGATTTTTCGCAAATATTTCTGGGGCACCTCCTCTCAAGGGTATTTTAATCTACCGCGGCTGTCCAACCAGGTGTAGTGGCCATGGCGTTGCGCAGCCCACGCTAAATTTAGACTTCGATCCGCAGCCGTGGTCAGTTCTGGATACAGGCTACACCCACAAGCCCCGGTGTTAAAAACAATCGCGGGATGTCAAATAAAGAGTAGACCTGTACTACAGCGCCATTATCGTAGCCAAGGTCCAGCTTCACCATGATTTGATGCTGACTGTCACGGAAACTGAACCGGTAAATCCAGCAGGCTCAGCAGGGTCTCCTAAGCCTTCAGAGCAAATGAGGTGGGTGGTCCAGTGTCTACGAATCCACAAATAACCAAAATAACTTCCAAACAAGTACTGATTGCAAAACACGCGCACTTACCCTACTACAAACGACGTTTCCAAAGCAATATCCTTGTTTACTGCAGTCTTCAGCTTGCGAACAGCACACTTGGTTCTGATGCAACGTTATCCATCACTTATGACGCGTCAAGCAGACGGCGATGATCGTAATACCTGCGCTTTATCCGTCCCCGTGTGTCGTAAGAGCAGACATCACCTGATGAAAGTTCTATAAAGATGACTTAATATAAAACCGAGGTATAAAACTGAAGAAAACGCGCCAGCAAAAGAAAGCGTACGTATATAATAAAACATAGGCAAATTGAGAGGTATTTGTCTGAATGCAATAATAATAGCTCTATTTTTAACGGATGTCATGTTCGTACGCTAATATTTGTAATAATCGTTCTGTTTTGAACGCATATAATAGACTTCAATCTCACAATTGAGGTTTTTCAATGCCAAAGTAACTACACATGAAATTATTCAGAGAATTTTCCGCTAGTGTTAAAAAAGTTCACTTTTTTGTTTAATTATTTCCCAGTAGTTTCTTGAGGGAGAGAACTAACTTTTTCAGTCTGGGATTAGGTAGTGGGTGGCAAGCAGTTACTGTGGAAAAAGAAGGTGTAAAAGAAGATCGCAAGGCGCGGTCTTTTACTGCGGTAAAAGAAGATCTCAAGGCGCTGCAAGCCGTTGTCGATGCGATAGAACACCAGCTGGAAGGCATTGTAATGAGCCCTCCACTACGGCGCGCCTCATCGCCTGCGTTGCGTCGGCGCGTTAAACCCCACAATCAATCAGATGTTCACCAACCAAACAGGAGCTCCTAATACTCCCACCCACCAGCCGCAGATGCAAGGCCAGGCAACGCAAATCTGAAAGATCTGAATCGTGACCAACCTATAAAGCACTCAGTGCAAAAAAAAAATATTTCGTGGCGATTCGAACTGCGGACTTTTCAGGCGAAATGTGGAAGGTCCAGCATTTAATCACTGAGCTATCGCACAGAGTACGTGCTACACGAAAGAAGTTCATACACTTCCTTTCGCCCTCGGTGATTGTTGTCTCTTCTGTGTACTTTCGCCGCATTTCAGGAATTATAGCAGTTATCAGGCTTCTCTCACGCACACATCTTGCACACGAGGTCAAATAAACTTGTGCTACAAGTGATTTCACGAAAACTGCCGTATGTACTCAAGAAACACTTTCGCAGATAATCTCCGATTTCTTCTCTGCAAGCCACGGTAGCCACGTTTGAAATAGAATATGCGTCGCTCGCTTTGATAACGCTTGTTTCCCACGCGCCCATCTTACAGACAAGACGCATCTTGCTAAATTTTACTGCAAGCCATCTCGCTACTGGCACGTCAAGAGCAGCAAACCCGTTGTGCACTATGACCGCTGACACCACTGCAGACGTGTGATAACCTGTGAGATGTGTGGGGAGGTTGCAACGGCCACGAAAGCAGCCATCCGCGATTAGGGAGACGAAATTATCGTTGGTTCAACTGCTACAAGGGCAGCCGCAATTGCCGCGATTCTTGCTTGCTGGCAATTTGTTGCCGTGGGACTTGACTTAATTGCTGAACCTGATTAACAAGCCGCCGAACACATATTTACTTAGCTGTACAGCCCCCAAACATGTAGCTATGTTTAACAATACCGTAGTTGCATTTGGAAGCTATGTGAAGAAGTTTGAGCCAAACAACGTGCAGTGCGAAAAATTGAAAGTGCCTTCTACTGCCGCGACTGAAGCACTTGCACTGCTTAGTTATATTAACAAAATTGAAACGGAAAATAGACGAGAAAACATACTGATGCTACCAGGAACCATTTGACTACATAGAAACTAATAAATAGACAAGAATATTGGCCACCATCGCAGCAGGAGCCCTGTACGAAAAAGCTAGGCGTCCTAGCAACATAAAAATGCAAAAACAAATGGCCTCGTTAAAAATTTTCAAAAGTCCTATCTGTTAGCCCTCTAAGACATCTGTATCGTCAAAACACGTTGTCATCAACGAAAACCAACAATTCTGCAGCAATGAACAAACGTGATTGCTGTGGTATGAGCCAGAACATATCTTAAAATGTAACCGTGAATACTCAGAACACAAACGCCTACGTCCAGCCTCTCAATATACCTTGTTAGATATGCCTCCGTATGCGGCAGCATGCAGTCAAATACTTCACAGGGAACATCTAGGGCGCGCTGCAAGCCGTTGTCGATGCCATAGAACACCAGCTAGAAGGTAACGTACTGAGATGTTCGCCGAGCAAATCAGAGCTCCTAATGCTTCCACCCGCCAACAGCAGAGGCAAGGCCAGGCAATGCAAATATAAAAGATCCAAATCGTGACCAAATCAGGCAACGTGATCCTAGAGGTCAATGAAATGAAAATCCTAGGCATGGTCATAAAAAAGCACGCAAGAAACGGCGTAACCATTGCCCGTCTCACAGCAAAAGCGGCCAACGCGATGCGACTTCTCAAACGAGTCTCGTCCCCAAGGCAGGCATGAAAGAGGAGAGAATAATCAGGCTCGTAAAATCCATCATCAGCCACATCACGTACATGCATCCTACCACAGATGGCTGCGACACGAACGCCTTCGCGGCAGTCGTAATGCAGGTGTCGACCGGTGCTTTGAGGATGGCAACGAGGGTGATAAGCACCGGAGCAGAACAAGTGGAGAGGTGGCCATCGCCAACGCAGACTGCCACACGGTGCTCAGTGACTCGAGACGGGCAGTGCGAAACTTCGCCAACGGCCATATCTGCAGGGAGGCCGAGTGCATAGTGCGAGTGCCCAAACTGCACGACAGAAAAGTGTGAATAAAGAGGTTCCCGGCGCACGGGGCGAAAGTGTCAAATTGCAACGCACAACGAGATGGCACACGCAACGGCGCGAGTGCTAACAGACCGCACCCCGGGCGACCGACCGTCCGACGTGGTTCGAAGCCAAGGACCACATAACGGACTACAATGACATCACGAAGGCCTACCGCATGGCTCGCAGGACTTTCCCATCCCCACACCCCAGGCTGAGTCGAGCGGAGGCGGTACTACTGACACAGCTCCAGGCCAGATCGCTACCGAGCCCAGGACTGATGCATCGTATGTACCCGGAGGCATACATGACCGACCAGTGCAAGGTCTCCCAGAGTGAGCCGGCAGACCACATGCACATCTTGTGGCACTGCATAAAATACCCAGAGGAATCAAGATCAAGAACAATCCCGCCACTGCTTCAGGCAGCTGCGTAGAGCCACGACCAAGACCAACAACTTTGAGCCGTCCAGCGGGTCACTGGGCGCCCATAAAGCAGGAGCCCGTGCCGAGTAACGGTATCCTTGAAGATGACGTAGACCCTCGTCAGAGCACAAGAGGGCTATATGTGTACGTCGCCAACTGTGTTTAAGGTTTCACAAAAGTTGACGGACGGTCGACGAGATTATTCAAGTGCCAGCACGCGTAATGTGTCATGCCCTGGGGTGAGGTCCGGTGTGCCTCCAAGTGTGGTAAGGTAAGGAGAGGGGGTAACTGACTGAGGAAGCACAGAACTCAAAAGAAATGATGAGTAATACATTATTGATAAACATGCACCAGAGTTGTCCGCAAAACCGGCACGGTGAACAGTACTCCATATTCTTGTGCACTGGCACCCCGGCACGGGGCACCTTGAGTATTCATGGTGACGGTGAGCAGCGACACCGCGGACCCCGAGCTCCCATACATCAGCCGTGCCCAACCGTGGCGAGGTGTTGAAATTTGAAGAGTAGAAGCCGTAACCGGGGGCCGTCGGAGCCTTGGTCAAGCTCCGGCCGATGGGCTCCCTGCCTGTCTACCAGTCCACCAGACCTCTTTGACTACCAGGGTAAGGTCAAAGGGGAAAGTACCCCCGTCTCCCTGCTTTTATAATATGCCGTATGGTATTTTCAACCCCCCCCAACCGTGATCGGCCCCCTAAGAGGGGCCGCCCCAAATTATCGTTTCCCCCATTGCCATCTTTGACATTTCCGGAACCAGATCATTGCTCTCTATTTCTTCTCATAGAGTCCCTCAATCCAACCCACCCTCTAGCATCTCAGTCAGTCTTCTTGATCGCCAAGTATCTTGAAGCCATAATAGGAAAATCGTATAAGTGCAAAAAACAAAGGTTTGGTGAACTCCTAATCGAAATAAATGACAAGCAGCAGGCTGCAAAGCTTCTAGCTCAGACTAGACTGGCTGATCTTGGCGTCAGGGTCACACCCCATCGGAGCCTCAACAGCTCGCAGGGTGTGATATCCGAGACAGATCTCCTGAACGAAACGGATGCGGATCTCCCTGCCGGCTTGAAGAATCAGGGTGTCACTGCCGTGAGACGCATCACTATCCGCAGAGACAAGGAGATTCCCACCAAGCACATAATCTTGACTTTTGACCGCGCAGTTCTCCTACAACACATCAATGCAGGTTTTATCCGTTGCTCCATCTGTCTGTGCACCCCGAACCCGCGGCGCTGTTTTAAGTGCCAGCGGTTCGGGCATGGTACAAACTCTTGCCGTGGCCGAACGACGTGTGCAAAATGCGCGGCGCATGATCATCCGAACGACAATTTTTCATCCGATACCCTGTCTTGTGTGAACTGCGGCGGGCCGCATGCAGCGTACTCCCGCAAGTGTGAAAAGTTCCAACTGGAAAAAAAGATAATCAACATCAATGTAACTGAGAACATCACCTTCCCGGAGGCGGGAAAGAGGTTCGCCTCTTTCCCCCTGGGGAGGTACGCTGACGCGGCTCGCCGGGGGCGGAGCGGCGTCTGGTGTCCACAGGGACCCAGTTCAGCGAGCCTGACATGGTCCCGCTCCCGCCCCCCGCTGGGTTGACTCACGCAGCGCAACCCGGCACCACGCCGCTTGCTGAGCCAGCAGCGGCTGTGGTGCAAACGACTTCTGTTGGGACCGGTGCCGCTCCCGCCTCTCCCTCCCCGTCCACAAGTACGTTGGAGGGTGCCGAGGTGATGGACACCACGGGCCCCGCACCGGCTCCCACCACCACCGCACTGCCCGGGCCACCTCTGGCGCCCCCGATTGTGGCGGCTCAGACTAAGGGCTCCCGAAAGGCGGCCAAGTCCGGGGGACCCGATTCGACGGGTACCCCTAGACATCTGAGGACGAGATGGACGTCGCGCCGTTCTTTCCTGCAACGCACCGCAAGGAGCGGCCTCAGACGCCCAAGCCAGCAGAAAGGCCCAAGAAGCGAAATCCTAGAGTAACAGCCCGGAAAGACACGAACACACATACACACACACTTCAGTAGCTTCTAAATCTCCAGAATGGGAAGAGAAAATATTACTCAATGGAACTGTAGAGGCCTCATTAAAAATCTTGATGATGTCCATGAGATATTGCATTCGAACCAGCCAAGTGTGATGTGTCTTCAGGAGACGCATTTGAATCCCAATAACACAAATTTCTTAAATAGGTACATGATATTCAGAAAGAATAGGGTTGGCTGCACACACAATTCGGGCGGTGTAGCCATAATAGCCCGGAAATCCCTAGCATGCCACCCTATCGCTCTCAACACCGTCCTTGAGGCTGTAGCAATACGCAAAATAATGTTTAATAAGTTGATAACGGTATGCTCCATTTACATTCGTCCTGATTATGCACTTTCGAGCTCTGACTTCGACGCGCAGGTCGAGCAGCTGCCCGAACCGAGCATCCTAACAGGTGACCTTAATGCACACAACTCTCCTTGGGGCTCCTCCAGAACGGATGCCCGAGGTCACCTGATAGAGAAATTTCTTACATCTTCAGGAGCATGCCTTTTTAACAAAAAGCAGCCTACATACCATAACGTAGGACATAATACATACTCACATCTCGACTTGGCTATTGGTTCTGCAATTCTCTTTCCATATCTTCAGTGGGGCATGCGGACTGACCCATATGGTAGTGACCCCTTCCCCACTTCCCTAACATATATAGGTAAAGGCCCATGCAGTCCATCTTCCCATAACAAGTTTAAAGAATCAAAAGCAAACTGGAGTATTTCACAGAAACATCTAAACTACACCACACAACCATAGAACACCTACATGTGGAGGAAGCATCCCAACTCATCACGGCGCACATCCTCGACGCTGCCGAAAAGTCCATTCCCCACGCCTCCAGCGCTCCGCGCAACCAAACGAGGCCGTAATGGAATGAGGACTGTAGGCGGACGCGAGAGTCCCAGAACAAGGCGTGGGGTGTCCTCCGCCGGTACCCCACGTCAGATAACGTCTTTTCTTTTAAACGGGAAAAGGCTTTTCGGAAGCGACTGCGTCGTGAGGCGAAAAGGGAGAGTTGGCGCACCTTCCTCACTTCCATCAACTCATACACTGACGCAAAAAGTATGGACACGAATACGTAAACTAAAAGGACAACAGGCACACAGCGTGCCCCTGGTTAGTACAACAGGGGGCACACTGGAAGACCAGGCTAACACACTCGCACAACACTTCCAACATGTGTCCAGTTCAGCGCACTACACCAACACTTTCATAAAACAAAACATCCTGTGAGAAGAAGTCCTTGTAATAAGTCGACCTCATCTTATAACACCCCCTTCTCATTGCATGAGCTGAAGATCAGACTTCTAAACCTTCAGCTCCAGGCGCAGACATTACATACACTATGATTCAACACTTGCACACAGACACACTTGAAACCCTCCTTCACCTCTACAACAAAATATTTATTTCGGGGCACCTCCCAGGGTCATGGAGGGAGGCCATCGTAGGGGCCTTTCTGAAAGAGGGGAAGGTCCGTTCCTCTCCCGCAAGTTATCATCCCATCGCCCTCACAATCTGCCTCTGTAAGCTGTTCGACAAGATGACCAAAGGGAGACTCATGTACTTCTTAGAGTACAATGGTCTTCTCGACAGCTGCCAAGCTGGCTTCAGGGCTAGGAGATCCACTAATGATCAACTGGTTGCGTTGGAATTGTATGTAAAAGATGCCTTTAACCATAATCGGTTTTGTGATAACAGTCTTCTTGGATATGGAAAAGGCCTATGACACTGCCTGGCGGTATAGCATCTTTAGTGACCTCAAGTCGTTTGTTGTTTCCGGCAACATGCTGAACACCCTCGCTAGCTACATGTCGGAAAGGGCCTTTCGAGTGATTGTTGGCAGTGTACTTTCCAATGTATATGTGCAGGAAAATGGCGTTCCCCAAGGCAGTGTCCTGAGCTGCACACTATTCATTGTTTAGATGAACTCGCTCCGGAAGGCACTGCCACCAACCATTTCCTGTTATGTATATGTAGATGACGTCCAAATATCTTTTAAGTTGTGTAACTTCTCAATTTGTGAACGCCAAGTCCAGCTTGAGGGGAACAAACTTGCTGTCTGGGCGGACAAAAACGGTTTTAAACTGAACCCTATACAAAGTGCTTGTGTTGTGTTCTCCCGGAAGCGCGGAATTCATGCAGACCCTGATATACCCCCGGTCTGACCCGCCCGGGGGGATCAGCCAGTCGCCTTTCCCTCTCTTTATCTCCACTCTTTCACTTTCCTATCTCCTCTCCAACCCCTGTCCTGTCATCTACTTCCTTCCTGATTTCTACATTTTTCCTGGCGGCAAGGGTTAACCCTGTGCAAGGATATCAACCTTGGTACCAAGTATAGGGTTATAGCGGCAGGGTAACGGTTAGCGTGTACTTTAACGTCACGTTTCCTTGTTGGGCTCGGTGGTATGCGACCGGCTCTGCCGCCGAATTGATTCCATGCTCATATGGCTTTTTCTATCCCTCCCAAAAAAACTGATCGGCCTTCTAAAAGGGGCTGCACCGAGGTAACACAACTGAAACCAGCCTCCCAAGGTGAAACTTTCACAAAATACCTTGTTATCCACTCTGAAGACGAAAATGCACCACTTGCTAAAAAATCTGTCTTGCTCATTGCAAAGTGCCTTGAAAGCGTTGTCGGCCGGGATTACCAAGCTAAGAAACTAGCCTCTGGTGATATGCTGGTAGAGGTGCAACGAAAGAACCAAAGTCAGAACCTACTAAAACAGAACACCCTGGCTGAACTCAAAGTAACGGTCACACCACATCGTAGCCTGAATACAACGCAAGGCGTGATCTCTGAGAGGGAACTGCTTCACGACACAGATGAGGATTTGCTTGAAGGACTGAGGGACCAGGGCGTCACGGCTGTGCGGCAGTTAACCATGCGTCGCGCAGGTGAGGAAATGCGAACTAAGCATGTTGTTCTGACCTTCTACCGTCCAACGCTTCCTGAATCCGTCCATGCTGCCTTCATATCCTGTCCAGTACGCCCCTACATACCTAGTCCTCGAAGGTGTTTCAAGTGCCAGAAGTTAGGCCACGGAACTCAGTCTTGTCGTGGCCGACCCACATGTGCTCACTGTGCACGTGCTGACCACACCAGTGATGACTGCAAAAAAGAACAAGTGAAATGTCCAAACTGTGGGGAACCACACGCTGCGTATTCACGTGCATGTCCCGCATTCAAAAAGGAAAAAAAAATAATTCAACTCAAAGTCACTGAAAACCTAACCTTTGCACAAGCACGCCTGAAGCATGCCCTGCTTTCAGGCAGAAGTTACGCAGACGCTGCTCGCCGGGGGGTGGAGCGTCGTCTGGTGGATGCGGGCACCCAGTGCAACCTGGTCCCGCCACAGCCCCCCGCTCTGCAGCAGAAAGTTCCTCCCGTGGCTTCTGCTGGTACACCCTCCTCTAGTGCTGTGCCTTAGGCTTCCAGTGCGACCACCTGTGCTGCGCCTAAAACCTCCAGCACGAGATCTGGTGCTGTGCCTAAGGCCTCAAGCACGAGCTCGGTCCGGATGAGTGATGATCTGGCTCCATCCCGGGAATCTGCAAAACCTGCAGAAGGCTGCTCCTACGGTCACTGCTGTTGCAGCAATGTCCGGTGCTGTGGCTGCGGCCTCTAGCACAAACAGTGTCTCCACTGACACTTCTCCTTCAGAAACCTTGGATGAGGCCATGGATGTCTCTCGAAGCACACCTGCTTCTGAAACACAACAGGATCGCCGCAGTTCCGCTGGTCGGGGTAAATCAAACAAACCGAAGTCGTCCAAGATCACTACACCGGGAACTAACTCGGCGACCTAGGTAAACTACTCAAAGGGCCCCACAAACAAAACTCCCTCACTAATGACCCTTTTAATGGAAAAAGAACATCTCATGATCTGTAATTCTCTTGTCTTGGTATTTATGGCGGCTGAAAGTGTTATCCAGTGGAATTGTAGGGGCTGTTGAACAACCTTGACGATATATATGATATACTCTCAAATCACAAACCAAACCTACTTTGCCTCCAATAAACACACCTACGCCCATCTCAAACTTTTTAACACAATACACTTTATTTCGTAAAGACAGACTGAACTACCACCATCCGTCTGTTGGTGTGGCAATAATAGTAAAAAAATATTTTGCTTGTCAACCCCTGCAGCTACAAACGTCACTTTAAGCTGTTGCCGTTAGAACCATAATTCTTGAGACTAATAACAGTGTGTTCTCTTTACATTCCACCGGACTATCGTCTATCCAGCGTCGAATTCGAAAACCTCATCAATGATCTACCTGAACCCTACTTAATTATTGGGGATTTTAATGCCCACAACCCTCTTTGGGGATCTGCGCGAGCTGATGCGCGAGGGCGGCTAATTCAAAAGTTCATCACATCATCCGGCAGTTGCATCTTTAATAAGAAACATCCAACATACTACAACACGGCCCACAACACATATTCTGCAATAGACCTGGCAATTGGCTCCGCAATTTTACTGGCCACCTGTGAGTGGATAGTAATTAACAACCCCTATGGCAGCGACCGTTTCCGCGTGAAACTACTAGCTATAAGCAATAACTCCCAAGACACCGATTCGCCTTGAACTTTTAAACAACATGCAGCTGACTGGAAAACATTTAAACAACTTTCCAGACTAACCCCTTCACTAACAAGTCATTTAGATGGTGAAGCAGCCAGCTCACTTATTACGGCCCATATTCTTGACTGTGCTCAAAAGAGCATTCCAGAGACCACTCCTAAAACCCTCCCCAGACCTAGACCACGGTGGAATGAGGAGTGAAAGCGTGCACGTTCCCAACAGAATAAAGCATGGGCACTCTTACGCCGCTATCCTACGGCAGACAACCTGCTTAAGTTTAAACGGGCAAAAGCCAAAGGAAAGCGGACACGGCGCTTAGCAAAAAACGAAAGTTGGACAAGGTTTATATCGTCTATAAACTCTTACACAGACTCTCGCAAAGTATGGACTAGGATAAAGAAACTAAAAGGCTACAAGACCAACCTTGCTCCCCTTGTAAATAGTGTCGGTAACACAATAAAGACCAAGGAGATGCTTTCGGCCAACATTTTGAACACGATTCAGTTCCTCTCATTACACACAAACATTTTTACAGCACAAGAAAGCAGCTGAGCGCCAGCGCCTTTGTGTGAACCAATGCTCAAATGAAGGATACAATGTACCATTTAAGATGCCCGAACTAATTACTGCATTGTCCACATGTGGTAAGTCAGCCCCTGGAGGTGACCGAATCAGCTATGAGATGATGAGGCACTTACACATTGACACACTTTACGCAATAATCTCTCTCTTTAACAAAATATGACAGAAACGCCGCTTTTCAAAAGCATGGAAAGAGGCAATCGTTGTACCTCTTCTAAAAAAGGGGAAAGAACCATCCTACGCTGCTAGTTACAGGCCTATTGCCCTGACCAGCTGTTTGTGTAAGCTCCTGGAAAAAATGATAAACCGGCGACTTTTTTACTTTCTGGAGTTTCATGGTGTTCTAGACAAAACTCGGGCAGGGTTTAGGCCTGGGAGATCAACTACAGATAATCTGGCAGCGTCTGAATCGTATGTTAAAGACGCTTTTGTCCATAAACAGAACTGCTTCTCTGTATTCTTTGATATGGAGAAAGCCTACGATAGAACGTGGCGATATGGCATTCTATTGGACTTGCACTCGTTTGGCCTTAGTGTTTACATACTCAATGTTATTCAAGACTATTTGTCTGATCGCACAATTCGTGTCCGTGTGGGGACTGCCCTGTCTAGAACATTTGTTCAAGAAAATGGCGTACCCCAGGGAGGAGTGCTGAGCTGTGCACTGTTCATTGTTAAAATGAGTTTTCCATCCACACAGTGTTTAACTCTGATAACTGCATTTTGGCGTCTTCATCCAAGTTTTCAAGCATGCGCCATGTAATCCCATCTTTACCGGGCGCGCTGGTCACGTTTATCGCCCCCAGAGCTATTGCCGTTGGCAAAGGCTGCTGCACCCCGGGGATCCTTTCCCCCGGGGTGCTCCAGCCTCGCCCGATCGGGGCTGGCTGGAGCGCCCCACGGAAGTGACGTCACCTGTTTTTTGTTATTATTTCTTGGATTTGGTCGTCGTTGTTGATCGCCGAAACTAGTACGAAGTACCATGCCGGCCGTGCAAAGCGGCCGTGCCGGCACTCATGTTTAGGTCGGCTGTGCTTTTCATTGTTTACGATGAAAAGCACGCGCTTTTTGTACGCGCCGTAAGCGCAGGCTGATAACTCTCCCCCTTGGTACATCGGCTGTCGTTCAGTACGTGTTGTATTATCTACGGCGCACCTGCGGGCAAGGCAAAACCACTCCGAGTGGAGGATTCGGAGGATTGTGTTGCACGTTTAAATTCGCCGGCTTTTGTAACCGCACTTCTTTCTTTCTTTCTTTTTATTTTGGAAGGTGTGTGCGCGCCCTATATCACGCCATCACGTTTGATCTGCTGTGGCTCGATAGGGAAGAATGGGTCTGTGTCCTCAAACATGGGCACTGGCTGAAGACTCTGCCGGCAAAGGTCTAAATAGTGTTGCATGAAGGCTGCTTGCGCTCCCATTTAGATAATAGAATCTGTGGCTTTTGTGGGGAGAAGAATAGGCCGAAGGAATACCTTTGAAGGCCCTCATTTGACAAGAGTTCTCTTGGGTCTAGATTACTGGTGCCCAGTGCACTTGATCTTCGATCCACTCTGGTGCACTGTAGTACGCGCCTCTGAACACCAGCGTTTTTGTCCGTATAGTTTTGGCGCAGCAGCCTGAAATGTTTTGAAACCTCGCCATACTTTCTGTGCATAAAATGACCAGCAGGTTCCTTATTTTGGGGAGTGAAATCAGCACAACTGGGACAAAGAGGCCTGAATTATATTAGATGTGACAAAAAGATGTTTGGAGTAATTAAACGCGTGTTAATATGCCTCTTTTCGTCGTGCCTACAACTCTGTATATTTGGTCATGTTGTACCAACTTTTCCGAGCTTCCAAAGTTACAAGGTACACTGCAGTGCTACAAGTACTGATCACAAAGTGTCAAAAAATTTGGCTTCTGGCACAAGCACAACTTTGCCACCCTTGTTAGTGATGGCCTGGAAAGAATCACGCTGAAGCAGGAAGCACCGACCAATCCAGGAGATACACTGCACTTCATTTCACCAACTTCACACATACACCGTTGTAAAAATTGTGCTGGTAACTAATAAACAGCGAGAGCACAGCGCTGTTACCACACGCTGCTAAGGGCAGCAAATGTAGCGCCAATATAGTCTCCCACATAAACTGTGCCCACAGCTCCTGTCAACACCGAATTGATAAAAGCGTTGTTGCACATAATTTGTATACAAACGTCATGTAAGTAGTGCGCATGTTGCTTCTGGTCATAGCAGCAGCTGTCCACCAGCCTACCACTGCAAGTGATGAAGAACCGGCCAACCATGTGACGTTTGTTGTCCAAAAAGAAAGAAGCATACAGGCCTTCGTTTTCTGACAAGCAGCTGGATGCTCATCACGCTGAAGTTCCCCAGCAGTCAGAGCTGTGTGTGCGCATCCGTGTACGCGTATACGTGCTGCCACGTGCACCTGCAGCTGGCTCAGTACGTGGCAGCAAGGTTCCATTCTGCCAAGGTGCCGGTTTAGCGCCGTAGTGAGAGGATTTGGCTGCTGCTCTGGCGAAATGAGTTCAAGTACACCAGTCCATACAGCGGTGGCCCCGCCGACGCCACGTATATATGTACGGTCACTTTTCGCGTTTGATGTTACACCTTCGTCTTTAAAACTGGCGAAACTTGCACTAAGTGACGCAAGGCGAGCTGGAGGATTTCTTTTTAGATCCTCCTGAAGCACTGAATGACACACCACCACGTATTGCGAAATTTGTTTATTTACGTGTTCCGTCGTCGCTTCTCACTGTGGCAGAAGTAGTCATCGTCATATAAGGTCCCTAAAATTATCGTCATATCCATCTTCCGCATGCATGACTGGCTGACCCGGATTGCTTTGTCCGCAGGCTTTCCCATTCCTCCTAAAGTGAAATGCGTCGGCACGCGGTAGAACCGGCTTCGCGAGCCGTCTGCGAGGTGTCTTGTGCTCATCCTTGTGGCGCAGACGTACGTGACTATTTTCCTGGTATTTTTCCGAACACCACGGGCAAGCCAGGTTGATGCCGCACGCTCATCGCAAAACGCGTGCACACGCGCGCGGTAAACGGCGGGAGTAACTATGACATGATGTTTTCTGATGACGCCGCACACATTACGGCCAGCAACGTATGGCGGCTGGTCGTAATTATTATTCATTTTATAATGGGCACAATAGCAGTATTGTCGTAAAAAAGAACTGCAGCTAAATTATAAATCCGAATTGTTGTATGCTAGTGACATGTTGCAAGAAATTCGGAAATGTAATATAGTTACACCCCTTCGCTCACCAGCTGTACAAGTTGTACTTGCCCCATGAACCTTCAAATGCTGATTAGTCTCATGGCCAACACGTGAGCCATACATGCTCAACTGTTCCCAAAAGGACTAAGCAAACACACAACCTCCAAGAAAACACATCCGGCATGTGAAGAAACATTTAAAATTGGCTCACTTTATTTGACCAACGACCAGTACATTTTGCTTTTATAGCCCACAAAAGACCATCGCCAGCACTGCATTATGGCTGAAGAACTTTTCTGCAGTTGGCTTTGGCAACAAGCAGAATGCACCATTATGAACTGGAAACACATATGACAAGCCAAAGCTTTTACCAGCCCATTGGTTGCACTGGGTGTCAAGAGATAAAAAGGAAGAAACAGCAAAAATGCTTTAATGTATTTAATGTATGCACAATGATCAAACATTAATTCAGAGTGTAGAAAAACATCCCTTCCAGCATGTTCGGCTGATCAACCCATTTGTGACAGCCTTATCGAAGTGAAGGCAAGAACGAGTCCGTGGCAGGATTTCGATGTGGGCTTTAAGAACTGTAGGCTGTCTGCAGTCATAATTACTATTGTGCCCCAATTAAGCACCCTAGTACACTGAGTGCAGTGAACTTCAGCAATGAAAGTAGTCATAAGAAATTTTTATCGTATGGTGACCGTTGCGAATCCTAGTAAACCGTTACAAGCACCTGGCATGCTGGCAAGAGAGAGGTAGAGATAGTAAAAGATTTTTGAAAGGAGAAGAGGCCAGCCTGAGAAACTGAACTTGGGCCTGCTACTTAAATCCCACTGGGGCAAGGAAGGTACTGAATACTGAGGGTATGAGAAATGACAGTAAAATCAACCAATGTACTTTGTACACTTAAAGCATGTATGGGGCGCAGAAACAGACTAATCACTGCATAATTCGCATAACTTATTTACCGACCATAAAAAAAAGTTCCGCAGTTTGTGAAATTTCACCACATAGACCCAAGAGTCCTGACAGGACAAGCAGCGATTTGACAGCTCGATCTTGCTTCTTCGTGTCAGCCCACGTGCCAAAAATCTTTCGTTCAGACAGAGGGTAAACATTCAAGCGTAGTACGGCTGCTTCAAGGTCTTTTCACCCACTAGTATACCTTGGTCAAAAACTATGCAAATGATCAATTGTCTCTGTACAGCCTTACACAGAAGGCAGTCTGGGCTGTCCTCGCGTCCGATTGTGTGCAGATACTTTCAGGTCACTGCTACTTTAAGCCGCAGCCTGTGTAACAAGGTTTCATTGACTTCTGTGAAGTTGAGGGGCATGAGCGAGCCAGAACCTTTGCTCGGGATCAGTCCTGGGGAGCTGTTCCTGACAATTCTGTGGGTCAGACCAATGCAAGGCAGCAGCTTGTGCGCGGGCTCTGTAGAGTATTGCATTGCTATCTTGTCTTATGATGTGTGTAGCCAAAACAGTGTATATCCTTTAGCCGGCACAAGGCAGCATTTCCTTCACAGAAAATTAGTTCTATAATTGTGATTACACTAGCTAGTTTCTAATAATTTTTTCAAACAAAGAGCACGACTACAAAGTGTAACAAAGAGAAGGGACAGCAACGACTTCCAGCTAGTGCCTTGTTTGAAACGTATGACCCATATAAATACCATGCACTTTATAACATCAACATAGCAAAAACAGCACGACGCCATGCTGCAACTTTTCTGCTACGACCCCCATGAGCACTGCCAGCTTTCATGTCTGCAACCTCGTTAAACTCGGTTTTCCCTTGAGAACATGATTTTAGTGCTAAAGATGACAGACACACTTTACTGGGGCTTGCATCTATCAATCAAACACCAGCAAACGTCAGTTAATTTGAAATGATACGGGGTAAACTTGGAAGGTGGCCCAACTAGGTGGGATGGGAGTGGCAACAAAAATCTGTGCACAATACAGCCCTGTTGTGGCATTTTTCAGCACGGCGACAGTTGTCACACCGCCCTTGTTAACCTATATTCGAATCTCCTGATACTATGGAGAGACTTATTGCATCGGTGGCACACTGGAATTGCCACTGTGCTGAACCATGGAGCCTGCCAGTTGCCATTCGAGTATGCGAGTCTGCCAATGGAAATTTTTTCTGGCGACTGTTGCACTGCCCTGCAGTGCTTCATGAATTATTTCCTGCTGGCACAGCCATTCCATTCCACGCAGACAAACAAAATGTGCACAGGCCACATGCAACAGGCATGTGTTTGTGTTGTTGTGTGGGAAGCAGGTTTGCCAATGGGTACCAGTCAGCTGCGCAGTAGCACCCAATGTATGCTTAGATGCAGATATACCTAGCAGGTTCACCTTGGTTCATTCCACGGAGGCAAAACCAACGCTTTCTCATGTTTCTCTGATGGTGCTTTTCAATGGCCTCAACTTTGCATTGCATTAAACGAGACAGAGAAATATTTTATGGATTTGCGAGCAGAAGGATGTTAGGGCTTCCACCCCGTGAGAGCCGTTCTTAGTCCAAATGCACTGAAACCCACAAGCGTCGTCAAAGTCGCCCACCCCGGACTTTCACCAACGCCTTCACCATCGCTACAGTTACATCTGGATTTTTTGAACTATTAGTAACAGTGACTCTACATGGCTAGTCAGTGAGTGGAAGTGGTTTGGTTTGTTGGGTAAAAATCAGAACAGACTGCTTTCACTATATGTTGTGAAGTGGGCGTGACAGTGACCCTGGCTCGTCAGTGAGCAGAAGTGGTTTTGCCGGTTGGGTAAAAATCAAGAATGATTGCGTTTAGGGGCAGACGAAGAGTGTGGAGCACGTCAGACATACGTTTAGCCTGCGCGATCAGTGTACGTGCTTTGTGCCATTGAGAAATTTAGCAGGTATATCCCGTGTATTGTTTTTTACAAGTTTGACCGGCATATCCGTTAAATCATTCATTCCTTTTAAAAGCAACACGAAGCCAGCAGGTGAGAAAGAAAAAGGTATATACTAAAGGAAATTCAGGCTATTAGCAATGGTTCAGAGCAACATGCAAACAATCTTTGCTAGCATGCACAGTAGCTGACGAAATACTGCAGGGTAACAGTAGCACATGCACACGTGATTACAAAGAGGGTTATGGCATGTACAGGTAAGTGTGTAAGGTTGATTTAGTGCTAATATGCTGCGTGCACACGTAAATAAAAATACCCTGCAAAAAAGATGAACAAGGCAACTGAGGTTAGAGCAAATAGAAATAACAACTATGCAGAGTCACCTAGATGGTATGCTTAGAATGTAGATATAACAGTTCACCACAGCACGTAGCATCTGTTATTGCAGAAGCCACTGACACATCACCTAGCCTGTCATAAATGGGCACGATCACGTACGTTTGGCGACATCGTAAATTTTGGAGCACACGAACACAACACACACGGAAAATGCCACAGTAACTCACGACAGATATCCGGCGCATTTTTTGGCCACGCTAGCTTGTAACAATTGTTAACAGGGATCACGGCAAGTTGAAGCGAACGAACGAAAACTCGCTGTCACAGCGACGCACCATTGCTAGCTGATGGGGCTCTAGATTATTCACGTATACACTCCTGCAGCGACACGAATCTGGACACTTGCAAGTCGAGTACGGAGCAGTATCAAAGTATTTGCCTCGCGTTGTGATACCGACACAACACCGTGTATAACGATGACTGTGATGATAGCATCGATGACTGCGGCGCCAGCAGCTTCACACAAACAAACCTCTGGAAAATTATGACGCACCACACACATCGGTCACGTTTTGAAGGCAACACGGTGCTTCGTACTTTACTGCACATTTTGGGGCAACATTTGGTTCTGACGTATTTGATACGAAAACATTGCGCTCTGCGCAAGCGCTGACCAGCACTTCACGTTGCTGCCACGAATAGTCATCGGACTTTGAAGACTGTGAATTACTGCAGAAGATACAAGCGCGGTGACACAGGCTTGGAGCTGAACACCTCATATGAAACGAAAACACAGCGCAGCACCGCACCACTCGTGAGCGGCTCCACACAACGCCGACGCTCGTAACATTCTTGCTTGCCTCGGCACCGCGCGAAGCCGGAATATTTGATATAGGCCAACGGAACAAACTCGGAACAGGCAAGCCCGCACTAGAGTGAACTCTACCCGTACGTATGCCAATACGGGGCCAAAATTCGCTCTTCGATGGAATTCGGCCTCTTCTCCATGCCGCTCGTCCGTAGGTCATCCGTAAGACCCGTGGTAAATCTATAAAAAGTGCTTTGTTTCCACAACTTCTTCTACGCGAGTGTCAAAAACGATAACAAACTCGAGTTTCGCAGAGAAAAATATAATGCAAACATCTACAAAGCATGTCCATGACGTCACGGTGACTAGGTGACGTCATATTAAAAGACAATAAACTCAGGCTAAAAATAAATCTTGATACTGCAATATTAGTGTGTCACTGCCAAAAATATATGCAATACTATTAAATTAATTGCAATGTAATGCAATTACACAAATTTTTTTTGTTGACGTACGTCACTTCCGTGGGGCGCAGCAGCCAGTTCTGTGGGAATCGGCTCGGAAGCCCCGGGTTGCAGCAGACGCAGCCATTGCCGTTTCCTGTGGAGTGAACGGCGCATTTTGGGCCACATCATTCTCTGGTGGTTGCCATTGATTCGTAGTCGGTGCCGGGGGAGTGCTGGGTTGCGAGAAAAATGTGCGAGCGGCCTCCTCCTCAAATTCTGCAGAGGAAAGGCTGGTTGCCAGACAAATATTGCGGCTTGTATGCGCGGCTTTGGCCTTCCCTTTCAGGGTACGAAATGTGCGCCATAGCTTGGCTGAACCGGTCTTTTCACTAAAGGAGGCGCAGTGGTCGAGCCAGCGCGATCGCGCTAGTCGTTTGGCGTACCGTCGTGCCTCAGCCGGCTCTTTTCGTACCCTGAGAAGATCTTTAAACAGCCTTCCGCTGTTCAAGTACTGAATGCAGTTGTTCCCTCGTATTCCAGAGAATGCAAGGTGTTTGTCCGGTACCGGAATGTCTTCACTCACTTGGATTACGCGTGTGGAGTCCTGAACTGCGCGCTTCAACTTTTCAGTGATGGAAAGATTGCTTTCATATTCAGCCATAGCTGCACGGAAGGCATCCCAATCGACTGTTTGTGTAGTACGCTTGGACTGTCGGAGGCTTCGGGCGTCTAACTGCAGCCATATGGGGTAGTGTTCGGAGCTCATGGGATCTGCTCCGCAGCGCAACTCTTTAACGACGCGGTGATCTGCCCATGTGAGATCTACGGTGGTATCGCGCTGTCTCGCGTGAAGTCCGCGTCTCGTAGGGTATTCCAAGTCATTGATGAGTGTAAGGCAGGCTTGTTCAGTAGTCTCCTAAGTTTGTTGCCACGTGCGTCCGCCGTGCTGTATCCCCAGTCTGGGTGGTGTGCGTTAAAATCTCCTGCCACAAGGAAGCGGTCCTCTGGGTATTGTTTTCTCATGTCGAGCATCCACTGGTACCCGACATTGCCCCCTTGAGACCCGCGGTGGCAGCAGCTGGGCTCAGGACGCGCGTAATACGAAGCAATTAGAATAGTCTCTCTACCGATGTATAAACGTACAGCCACGATCTCTTGGAAGCTACTGCAGTATTGAGCAGTATCGATTTGCGCGTGGGGAATATCCTGGCGCAGAAACACAGCCGCTTGTGCCTCAACCTTGTTTGATTGCGGTTGAGTTCTGGGCACACGATGTTCAATAGTGGGTTGGAAATAGCCTTTGCATCCGGAAATACCAGGTGTATCTCCCCGCGTTTCTTGCAACAGGAGTGCGATGGGCCTACCGACACTACGGAAGAGCTCATTGAGCTCGGCCGCACACTGTTGAAGAGAGCGGCCATTCCATTGTAGTAGGTCCGGAGGTGTGCCTTCTGTGGATGCTTTACTGGATAGCTGAATTTGATGCCTGCTGGTTGATCTCTGTGGCATGTTGTGGAACTGGTGTCGTGGTAGTCGTCGCTTGCTGTATTACGCATTGAGGAATGCTTTGCGCTATGAGCTGCGTAATCTGCTGAACTAGATGGTTGAGTCGCTGTTTGTGTAATTGTTGTTGCGCCTATAGAAGACGGTCTACCCAAGGGGGAGGTTCCCCTACCGTTATATTATCCGTTGTAACTGTAGTTGCTAGCTGATGTCGTTGTTCTGTAGCCACAGAAATTGCATGAATCACCTGGGAATTCTGGAGGTTGGGTGGTTGGGTTGGGGATGCACCGCTTGCCGGTTGTATGCTCGGTTTCACTTGAAGGGAGATGTCCGGGTGTTGACGCTGGGCATCAAGTTTGCAATGCACCACATATTCGCTCCGTTTGCCGTGAAGCTCAGCCGCGTTATCTTGGGCAGTGCGCAGGAAGTTTTCTTGATCATCTTCCCAATGGTTGTATTCAATACGGAGCTGACCTATTTGTTGCTCAAGTTGAATCAGCCGTTCCTCAAAAGCAGCACGCTTATATTGCCGTTCACGCTGCAAATCTCTGCATCGCTGCTCCGCGTCCGTGCATTCTCTGTCGTAAGTCGCAAGCACCTCGTCGTTTGATTCCGCATTTTCTTCTGTGCGAACTGTACCCGCGGAGTTTTTCACTGGAGTTGCGCTGGCTGAGTCCACTCTGGAAGGGTTTCGCCCTGCGTGATGTTGGTACTTTGACCGGCCACTGGAGTAGGTAGCTGTTCTGGGTGATTCCCACTTCTTGCAATTTTTCCGGAAATTCGCTTTCGCCGGTCACTCAGGCTCGATAGCGAGGTGACCGACATGCTTACAACGCACGCAATACTTCTCCCCGTTGCTTGAACTACAGTGGCTAGAATAGGAAAGTGTGATTAGCGGCATGCAGCGCCTGCGAGGCGCTTTGAAGCCGCCGATTGGGATCCGCGAGGGGGCGCGCGCGATCGTTTACACGTCGCCTGGTGCGGCGCGCGCGGATCGCCTGCAATGCGATTACCGCTTTGACCAGAGAGAAGCTAAGCTTGTTTCCTGTGCCATAGCAGGTTTAAGGGCATATTAGTGCCGCAAAAGCAGAGCCACAGTTTTGTGCTGGGCCGCTCTACCGTGTACAAGTCCTGCAAAAAGAAACTGTCGTTGTTTGCTGTTCCGAAGGACGTGCGGCTGTATTGGCGCAGTGGCGACGAGAAATACCACGTACTGAGAAGCGGCTCAAAGAAGACACCGCTATGTGCGAGATACACTTCGACGTAAGATACATCTCCCGGAACATTTAACATACCGTGAACGGAGAAGTTGTCTCAATCTACACAGGCATTCCTCGGTTGCCCCCGGAAAATCTGCCACGCAATTTCCAAGTCCTGCGAAGTACCAGCCGAAACAACTACCCCAAACAGCAAGTGTCAAGCGAGAAGTGCACCCGCGGCCCCACCCAGCAATAAAAAAGCTAAGGATGGTGACTCCCTGTGAGTGCAGAGTTTGAAGAACCCCATGCTTCTTTTCTGTCAAGAACGTGACCCTACCTTCGGCAACATGGGGGAAACCACACGCTGATCGAGTGTTTCCCCCTTTACTGTGGTTTACAGCGTGTGTCGCACTGCGCAGGATAAAGCCAAAGCCCGTACATGTACAATTCCAGACATTTGAAGCGTTTACGGAGCATCTGACACACTGAAAAAGTCTGCCACTCTCCCCGTCCATGACTATCAAATTCATTTTGGTCCTCTTCGTTTTTGCCTTGTCGTGAAAGGAAGGAGCACTTAAAGCTAAGTTTCCTCACGTAACAGCAGAATCGAAGGACGAAAACGCTTTTCCGAAAACAATTCGAGAAAAAAAATGCTTGAATTTGTTCACACACACACAAAAAAAAGAACTAGCAGCGAAAGGCAAGGCCCATTTGAGCAAAGGAAGTTGATGGCTTCGAGCCTTTGTAATTTTGAACGAATCATGAGATATTCACCAAAAGTGAGCAGTTTATGTCTGTCTGTAACGAGCACGTCGTAAATAAAATGATTGTTTACCAGCTACCAGCCCACAATTCTCTGATCTGAGTTTCATAAGTGTCAGAGCCAGCCGGCTATATTCGGCTGTGAAAGCGCGTACAGTCGGTTGTAAACTGCGAAGATAGTAGTTCTTAAAAAATACGACATTCATTGCATCTCAATTTGCGCTAGCACGTAGAATAGCTCTCAAAGAGGCTTTCTCGATGTGGTGCTGCGCCCGAATACATTCGTACTCCATATTCCGTTGCCGTCGCAGCGAACGTGTAAGCGTGTGACAGCGTCACCTGGAATTTCCTCTGACAGCGTTACACGGGAGCGGGCGCGGTCATCACACTTTCCTATTCTACCCACTGTACTCGAACAATCATCCGGCGTTTCGCCACGCTTCTTACCACACTTTCCACACACGGCAGCACCTGCGGAGCAGGTTGCCGCTTTGTGACCTGGGCGATGGCATCGAAGACAAACCAAAGCACGCTGCTCGTATTGACGGACTGAGCGAGGAAAACTCCAGTAAAAGACTTCTCTTGGTGGGCTTGGCGGCGCAAACGTTATAAGTATGGTCCCACGGCGCCCATCGGGCGCGCAGCAACAATTTCTTCCATATCAGCGTCAAGAGCTTTCATCAACGTTTTGGATGTTTCACAGGGCCTGCAGCCGTAATTTACTCCACGTGACATACCGCTCGCTGGAACTTGGTGGGGTATAACTGGCAAGTGCGGCCGTGATGACAGGGGCAGCTTCTGGATACGCAGGAGACGTGCCGTTTGGTTTGTGTGGCAAGTTGTCACAATCAGTGCGTTAGACGACCTACTAAGCTTCAGTACCAAGTATATGGCTAGCTGCGGGTCTTCATACATTGAATAGATGATCTGCTGGAGCTCGGCAGGATCAAGTTTGGACATGTCGCATCTCTCCGAAGGTTGAACACGGATCACATGCGTGCCGAGCAGCTCACGTTCGTGGTGTTTAGTAACTCTTGTTGCGTTACCATTCTCCTTTAGTTTAGCTCGGCGTTGTGCACGCGTGGGAGCTAGTTCCCATGGCCCGTCATCCTCCGGCGTGGGTTCTCGTGCTGTCCAAGACGCTTGCAGTTTAGCGGCACGTTCAATGTCATCAGTTGATCTCCTGCGCTTGACGGCGACTCCTGCGTGCACAGCGCCTCTCGTAGCTTCCTCTTGGGACTCCAACAGTGCTTAATATTGGGCGGCGACTGCCACGCTGAACTGAATTGGCTAGAGAGCGCTGCCTCACTACAGGATGCAGCGGCGCCAGCACCTTCTAGGCCTAACCTGCCAACGGTTGAAGATCTCAGCTTCGCTTTGAAATGGAGAACATCGAGGCCGAAAATTGTGATCCGTGGTGATACACGAGTAGTTCATTGACCTTTCGGTGGTAGTCGCAGGTACTCCGCCGATAATTTGAAAGACTAAGGTCCGAATTGCTCAGAGTAACAACGGTCGCCCCACTCAATCCCCCCTGAGGGGATTCGCCTTTCCCCTTCCGGTGGGAACGTCCAACCCGAGCGGGCCCCTGATGCTTGGGTCGCCTCCTCCCCTTCAGCCTGCTCCTGCTCCGCCTCCAGCTACTCCCCTTCAGCCTGCTCCTGCTCTGCCTCCTGCTGCTCCTCCCTCTCCAAGACTTCAAAGTAGTACAAATCCGTAGCCTCAGAGGGTCCGGCCTCATCGTCTTCTGGGGACCTGAAAATCAACGCGATAACATTTGCATTGTGGAACTGTTAGTGACGGGGACAGTGGGGGTTGTGACGATACGCGGGGGGGCCGCATAGTACTATCCTGTACATTTCCGATCCTTGCCATAGAACATTACTCATTCATTGGTGTTATCTCCACGGCCTCACACAACATTCAAACTCTGCAAGAAAGCTCAGTGTACTGGGTGTAAGTACAGCTATTAGGCAAACAACTTGTAGGCACTACATGTTGTTTGTGCATACGTTACCCTAAATATTGTCTCTTCCCTTCCCTTTCATTGCTCTAAAATATTGTTATATATGTGCTGGTTTGTTAGGAGAAAGTTTCCCAATTCGTGGCTGGGAAATGCTAATTTATGGCCACTGCTACTTCCATCACAGCAGGCTGAACAATACCAAAGCAGCAGTCACTGCAATGCACAGTGAAGGAAAAAAGTGTACATTCAGCCATACGCTACAAGAAGTGGCGGTAGGACCATTCTTCTTGCGAAGTGGCCATTGTATGCATGGAAGGGGATGAACAGTTGTGCGCCGATGCCTTTTCAAGAACTTATGTTTCCTAGCTTGCATGGATGTCTGGTGGTACCATGCTTTTGAACTATGCATTGTTTTTCATTCAATGAGTGCCCGACAGCCCCGAAGTTCAACAAGCCCTTCTCGCAACTCACTTCTATCACTAGTTATTGAGGATTTTGCATGGCGACTACAGTATGGCGTCAGCAAGAGAGAGCGGATTTGGTTGAAACAATTTTATTGAATGCATTGAACCATGACAGTTTGGGGGGTTGGTCCTGAGCACTTCATGCTATTTTTTTGTGATTTTTGACCTGGTGCCTTTGTTTCTCTTGTATTGCCTTTTCCCCTCACTGTGCTCAGCTCTTGTGTGTAGTTGTGGCCTCCACCCTTGTACGCAACACTCTTCAGGGGGCCATTAAGGGTAGACATGACTTACTCATGGTCCATGTCCCTTGTGCCTGCGGTGCCCTCCAAGATGGGGCTGTCCTTTCCCACCACATCAACCACGGCATCTGTCAGGAGGTCGATGCTGGCTTTGTCCCCAGGTGCGCCTACCGAAGAAAACTCGTGATGAGCGCATGGGTGGCAGCAATTAGTGACTGTCTTCCTCATTGAATATTTAACTTTTCTGTAAAATTGACAGTCGTGGCTCTCGTGAAGCAGACATGTGACTAGTTTCACTAAGTGGGTCATCCTCATTTATGGTACTGAAGAGCACCTCAGGTTTGTGTTTGCATTAATATTCTTGTTGCACGTTTCAAGACAAATGTTGAAATAAAAATAAATGTTGATGCTACCTCTGAAAATATGCTCATTTATTCTCTATATTGGAATTATTAGAAAGTGCCAAAAAGTCACAATACATCACATAAGGATGAACGAGCCTTCTGCTCGTTCAAGATGAAAGTTAATACAAATGCATATTCACCACCTCTAAGTGGAGCTTTTGTGGTGGGGATATAGCTTTAATCACTTTCATTGAATTCCAGTGTTCACACTGAAATAGCATCTTAGCAAGCATTGGTGAAACAAAAAGTACACAGACGTATATTTGGATATTTTCTTCGTGGTAATTTAAATGTAAGTATTCTACGTGATCAATTTACTTTTTGTTGCGAGGGACTGCATTGCTGCATTAGTGGTTAAGGCTTAAAGAAAGTATGAACACTAAATTCGACCACTGTTTTTTGTAGTCCTCGACGGATCTTTTGATTGTTGGATGCCGGGAATGTAGGGTTTCGCCAATTTCACGCCAGGCACGCTTTTTCGCTTGGAGTGTTGTTTTTGAATTGAACCCTTCCAATATTATTTTTTTTTCTGACCCTGATTAGGTGAACCAATACACGTTTCTCATCGTCAGCCCAATGCTTTCCCTTGTCCCTTTTTTTTTGGGGTAGCACAAACACGTGCGGTCGTAGCCATGGCTGATCTGCTTGCTATGCTTGCTGTGGTGAAAGGAGGTCATACCGAGGGACCGTTCTTTTTTTTACTGCCATACATAAATTTGTTTACATAAACATTATTTCTATTTTTGCACCACCGATCAGTTGTAGTCGTATGCTTGATTACTGCGACACACAACCGAAACTATCGCCTACGCAGGCGCTATCACGTTTTTTTAAGACAATATTGTCCAGCGACGGTAGACGCTGTCATCTGCATGAACGTTTTCTTAAGTAAATATTCTCCGGCGACGGCTTCTGCACAAAATATCCGGCTGTGTTTCAGCACTAAAAGGTAGAGCCGTTATGTTTTCTATTTGTCAGCAATGTATTCTCAGTATAGGCATGTTGTTTTCTGTAAATCGTTATAGTATTGCAGTAGCAGTAATGATAGACGCGCACTAATGTTTACAAGCGTCTTCTGCTTTCCGCGCATATGTGAAACTTCAAATGTAGTCGCGAAACGGGAAGTCGCTGTTTGCGTGTGTGAGGGTTTTTATAGGTCTCCGAAAACAACGTTCCAAGTGTGGAGCAATTTAACTGACAATTTTTGCTTTATTTCACAATGATCGCAGCTTCCAAAGCAGACGACTGTCGCAAAAGGCGGCAGCATTTTCATTGGCAGCGCCGGGCCTAGGTGTCGCCCACTTGGCTTCCTGGCGTACTGCGAGCTGATTTTCTAGCCGTCGATATGCACCTTTGCAGTCGGTTTCGGTTTCCTCGCGTTTTCCCTAGATTTCTTTCACAATCGTCAGCTAGGTGCTGAACTTTCGCTGGTCCCTAGATAAGTTGTCCCTAGATGGTCACTTGTGGCGTTTCCGGCAAACCACTTATTCGCCGTGTAGCGAGTTGTAGCGACCGCAGTCTGCTGGTAGCGGGGCCGGTCGCCGTCGCTCCGTCGCGCCAGGACTAGGGGAGAGCTTAGAGCAAACTCAGCGGGTTTATTTACATTTTTACAGTGAGTTGTCGAGATGAAGACAGAAGACAGATCTTGGCGGGCCGCAGAACGCCCTTTTTGTTGACCTCCGATCCCTAGTTCCCTAGGTTGGGATCCCCATACAAAACAATGCGGACCAATGGTGACGTGTAAGTTCCTCACTGTGAAGCACCGCCCTCGGGTAGGGACACGCCTTTCAGGTATGTCGGCAGATGCACGGCACACACACACACACCCTTACCACTCGCCAGGAGCCTGTAGTAGAGGGGAAGAACGGAAGACGCGCGGGCGCCGCGTATCCTTTTGGTGTCCGCCGCGCGCTGCGTTCCCAGGGTGGGGTTCTCGCACGTACTTCCCAGGGAGCCTAACAGCACAGAATAACAAGGTTCGTGGAATCACTCCGTGAAGAGTTAATGGCTTGACCATTGCGACTGCCTTCTTCGCGGTGCTCCCGCCGCCACTGGGGTCCCATTGTCTGGTCGTCGCCGTCTGGGCTTTCACGCGCACACGCGTTCAGTTTATTGTTTGTTGTTTATTGTTTATTGGGTGGTGCCCACCAACAGCACTAAGCCTTCTTGGGGGGTGCACACAAAACGGACAGGGCGACACACAGATAAGCAAGCGGTAAAACATGGAGACTGGTTATGAAGTGCAGGGGTCACAAAGTACATACTACCACCGCACACGCGCGTGCTCGCAGGCACGCACACGCACTCACACACACGTAAGCACGCACGCATGCGCGCACGCACACACACACACACACACACACACACACACACGCACGCACGCACGCACACACACACACACACACTCAATTTGTACAATTAAGGAATTAACATTACAGTCAGGTGCATTAGCACGCGCTTAGACAGCGCTTGTGACAAGGTATACTACAAAGTACATTGGCATACACGCAAGTTCAGTACAATCCACCGTCGTAACTTACTGGGGAACATGGATACTGGAAATAAGTACATATAAAGCAAAATTTATATGTATGCACGGCACATACGCTCGTGAGTGCAAACAAAACATTCATACACGCAAGCCCACGCGGGTGCATGTGAAGGTGAACAAGTGCAGGCAAATGCGCACGTGCATGCATGCACACACACGTGCGAACACACATACATAGGTACACGGGAGTATGTGTACGGCAAACGGTGCAAGTGTGGAAAATGGGAAGGGAACGGAAAACACGAACACGAGATAACTTCTATACCATACTGAATGGACAACAGCGGCTTCAAATGCATGCATTTTTCAGGGCGCGTTTAAAAGAGTTGACATTGCCAGAAAAGACGTCCAAGGATGCACAAAAGTCATCATTGTACACACGTTGCACACGGCACACTGGAGACAGCATCTCTGAGGTGGTCACATCAAAGCAAAGGTGGGGGCGGAGATCTCGAATTGGTGCCCTTAGCCGAACAGAGCTCACTAATTTCGGGCTGTCGAATCTGGAGTGGATACACTTGAACAAAAACACTAAATCGCGGTTTGTGCGTCTAGATTGCAGTTATTCGAGCTTCAGCCGCTTGATGACATCCTTGTAAGCGTATTTCTCGTGTAGGGTGTAGCGGCGAGAGAAGATGCGCGTGAACCTCTTCTGAACCTTTTCCAAGCGCAAAGACGACGACGCACTTATGCAGTTCCAGACTGCCGATAAAAACTCCAGCTTTGGGAGTACAAGGGCTTTGTACAGAGCAAGGAAACACGAACCTCCTGAGAAGTCCCTTGTTGCACGAGAGATAGCGCCCAAAGTCCGAAGAGATGAGCGTGCGAGGTAGTTAACATGCGGTATGCATCGTAGTTTCGAATCCATGAGAACGCCCAAATCACGTGTTTCGCTTACTCTTCTTATCGTCAGAGAGTCGAGGTGGTATGGGAAGGTTAAAGGAGAGGTTTTTCGAGTGTATGTAATAGTAACGGTCTTCAATGGATTCAAATCTAAGTAGTTAGTTTTGCACCAGGGGGAGATTGCTTGTACGTCGCGTTGAAGCTGGGCGCAGTCCGCCTGTGATCCCACGGCGCGATAGAGTTTCATGTCGTCAGCAAACTGCAATAGAGATGAATGCGTTATAATTAACTGCACATCATTCACAAATAAGTTGAACAATAAAGGACCGAGAATAGAGCCCTGGGGAACCCCGGACGGTACACTGAAGCTGCGAGACTTAGCACCAGCGTACTGAACAAAGTTTGTTCTCTGTTTGAGGTAGGTTGCAAACCACTCGCAGAAAGCAGGAGCCAAGCCATAAGCAGACAGTTTTCGAAGGAGCAAATCATGGTTTACGCGGTCGAAGGCCTTGCTGCAGTCGAAGTAGATGGCATCCATTTGTTGACGTGAAAGTATGTACTTGCTGGCGTCACTCAGAAAGCAGGCAAGGTTTGATTCGACGGACCGGGCAGGTATAAAACCGTGCTGATTACTATGAATGAGGGGCCGGATTTTGGACAAGAGATAGGAAAGTGCCGCTCTTCAAGCGAGAGGCAAAAAATGTGGCAGAGCAACGGCGCCAAAATGGCAGAGCAGCCTTTTACAATGAAGCATGGGATGTTTTCATGGCCTGAGGATTTCTTCGAAGGAAGGCTGCGGACAGCAGCCGTGACATCCTCAACGGTTATGTTGGGCGTGTGTATGACATCACTTATCTGCGCGAGCCGAAGCGAGAAGCCGCTGTCGCGTGACAAGGAGTACGCGGACAAGAAGTGTTTTGTGAATATTTCAACAATGCTGGCTGGGTCGGAAACGATGGTGTCGCCATCGTGCAGAGTAATCCGCTCAGGGGCCTTTCTTGTGCGCGTGCTAAAGATCCGCCAGAAGTCGCTCGGGGATCGGGTAAGCGAAGATTCTGTGAAGTCCGAAAAATGTTTTTTGTCGCGAGCGAGCAGCACTTTCACAAGTGAGCGCTGTTCTTTGAAGTTAGTGTCGGCGGACGTGTCGTTTTTAGCTTTCCTTATTTTGTGGAATCGACGCTTACTGCGCAGCGTGCTGCGGAGTTCTTTGCTGAACCAGAAAGGGAATTGATGAGGGCGCTTAGACTTTTTTGGTATGTGCTCGTCCATTGCTTTTTGGACAATTTTTGTGAGCAGCTGCACCGCTGCGTCTGCATTATGCGATGTGTAGACTGGCTCCCAATTCATCTCCTGGAGCGTTATGTAGAGGGCATTATAATCACCACGGGGAAAAATCAAAGAATGGGGTCTCCATGCGCCGCTCATAGGCAACCGGTAGTAAAGCCGTGACAGTGAATGAGTCATGCCACGGGTCGACCGGAACAAGGGCTTCTCGAGCGTGTTTAAGGTCTAAGGAGGTCAAGTTGGAGAAGACGATGTCAAGAACATTTCCTGCGGGGTTAGGAGGAAGTGCTGCTTAGGCAGGGGGAAGAGCGGCGGCTCCTTAATCCCTTTGGGGCAACAACACTGAACACCGCTCAAAAGCCGCTGTCAATCAGTGGCCGCCGCCGCGTCTTGTCGGCCTCCTTTAGTTTCCGTCGACCGGCGGGCGACTGACCCGCGCAAACATGGCGCCAGTGAGTCATAACAGCTCCTCCGCCGACGGGAAGATCTCGGACGTCGTGTAGTGTCAGCTGCTCGAAGGGAGAGATCACAGTAGCAGCATTCTTTCAGCACCATTGAAACCACATAGACCAACCCCCCGAACCAGCAAGCGCCGGCAATGAGTTTTCGGCAACCAGGCTGCTCTTTCAAAGGTGCCACAATGCACCTACGCTTTTCAATTTTTTCATATGGCAACCACACTAATACTCTTGCTCACAGCTAAAAGCTTAGAATGATTTACTCAAAACACTACTCAAAACCATTACTGAAAACGTTCCTCAACTGAAAACAAAAGAAAACGAAAGAAAAGCTATAAGGCTCTGCCTAATGTGTCAACATTGGCGTTGGCAGAACCCTTCTTATACTTCACAGTGAAGTTAAGCTCCTGAAGCGCAAGGCTCCAGCGTGGTAGTCGCGGATTCTTTCCCAACATTTGCGATAGCCATGTCAGCGGGCAGTGGTCAGTGACGAAGATAAAAGAAGTTCCGTAAAGGTAGCAGGCCAATTTTTGGGTGGCCCACACAATGCAGGCACATTCTTTTTCTCACGCACTGTAGGCCTCCTCGCGAAATGAGTTTCCTGCTGGCGTACAGCACTGGGTGCTCGTTCCCGTTCTCATCCTCCTGGCAGAGTATTACTCCTAAGCCTCTGTTGCTGGCATCGCACTGCACAATAAAGGGACGATCATATTTCGGTGCATGCAATACGGGTGAGCTAACAAGAGCCGCTTTGAGGCTTTGGAAGGCACCCTCCATTTCCGGGATCCAAACAACCTTTTCTGGGGCCTTCTTGCGCAGTGCATCCGTTAACGAAGCGGCTACTTCCGAGTACTTAGGAATGTAGCGCTGATAATACCCCGTCAGTCCCAAAAAGGGGCGGATAACAGTCTTGGTTTCTGGCTGCGGGAATTCGCTAACTGCCTCTACTTTCAACTCGTCAGGTCGCCTCCTGCTCTGCCCTACCACGTGCCCTAGGTACCGTACTTCGGTGCGAGCTTGCTGGCAATTAGCCGGCTTCGCTGTCAGTCCAGCGTGCGTCAAACGACTAAGGACATCGCTAAGGTGGTATAGGTGATCTTCCCATGTATTGGAGTAAATAGCAATGTCGTCTAAGTAGAGAACAGCGTACCCTTCAGCCCCCTGCAGAACTCGGTTCAACAGCCTGATCCCGCACTTCTCCAGGAAGCCAGCAGTCAGAACGCTGGTGAACACTGAACCCTGGTCGCACTGTATCTCCTGAGGAAAGGCCACTCCCGAAAAAATAGACAGTAGTGCGTAAACTACTTCTACTAAGCTTTGCTCCTTCATTGGGCTCGCCTCTGGAAATTTGGTTGCTGGACAAACAGCGGTAAGCAAATACCGGTAGCCTGATTTTGTCGCTGGGAGTGGTACAACGTCTATTACCAGCCGGCGAAAGGGCTCCGAAATGAGCGGAACAAGCTTAAGTGGCGCCTTTCCCTTCTCGTGCGGTTTTCCCACTCTCTGACAAGTGTCACACGCTCTTACCTGGTTCTCAACTTCTTTGAAGCATCCTGGCCAATAAAACTCCGTTAGGAGCCTATCTTTGGTCTTCCGAGCTTCTAAATGCCCCGACCAACCAACTCCATGACAGAGATCAACGATGTCATGCCGATACTTAGTCGGAACTATAATCTGGTCACCAAACAGGCGACCTTTTGCATCCCGGTAGTGGCGGTACAAGATGCCATTTTTGACGGGAAAAGTGACATTCTTCCTCGCCACCCCTTCCCTGACCGTGTTCCAAATCTCCTTAAGGCTGGGATCGCTTTTCTGCTGCTCGATAAGCTCGTCTCCTGTCACTTGCCCCTGTACCTTACCTAGTGATTTTGATACAGGCAACACGAACAGCCGCTCTTCCGATTCCCCTTCAGCTATATCAGCGCTAGTCTCCTCCTCTGACCCTCTCTCTTTTTTTCAGTAGGCGACGGGATAGTAGACTCCGCTGTGCTGATTCCAGCTGGTGCTGCTGTACTTCCGGTGAAACTCGGTTCTTTCCGCTTTAGTTCGGCTGCTACCGTGCGTGCTTTAGCTCTAGTCAAGGCTTGGACTGTTCCCTCGTGAAAACTTTTCCTTTGTTCTCTAAGCAGACGGTCGGTCTGATTCGAGGACAAGTAGGAGTACTGCGAGGGCAACTTGTCTGACACCGCCGCTTCCGTCTCTACTTCTCCGAACGGCCCAGTGATCACTACTCCAGCTACCGGGAGACAAATGCTTCCCTCTTGCAAAACGGGTTTAAATCATGCGCACTTGCCGTTGTAATCTGCTTGTGCCACATATTCCAGGTGCACCAGATCAATGGTTGCCCCACTGTCTCGTAAGAGCGGCATGGCTTTCCGTTCACTGTTAGGTTAAAAGGGTAAGGACTAAGTAGCTCCTCGCTAGTAGCAGAGTCACAAGTGTACGAAAGGGCTGGCCTCGGCCTACGAGAGCCTATGGCAATGTGACCGACCTCCTTGCATTTGTAGCAGGTAGGTGGCTGCCGCACGTCTAAAGGACTCTTTTTTTGAAGAAGTCTCTGAACCCTTTCCCTCCTCTTTGTTTTGTGATCCTTGACTACTTGCAGTGAAGTCTGCCTTTTTCTGTGTCGTCATACCTGCGCCAGCCCCCTGCTTCGCCGTCAAGGGTTTTCCTTTATCTCCCGCTTTTGCTGGAGGAACCTCGTCCCTTTGTCCCCGGCGTGACGCGTACTCATCAGCCAAGTCGGCAGCTGCCTGTACTGTTACTACCCCAGCCCTATCCTGGATCCAGAGCTTCATTGGCTCGGAAAGCTTAGAAAAAACTGTTCCAGAGCCACTACTTCCAGAGCCTTTTCGAAGTTCCCAAAAGCGCTGGCTCCCTGCATCCATTCTACTAAGTTGACCTTCAACTCGTAGGCAAACTCTGAATACGTGCTGCCCTGCTTCTTTGTCACATTGCGAAACCGCTGCCGGAACGCATCTGACGAAAGTCGGAACCTCTTTAGAATGTTATCCTTCACCTTGCCATAATTGTCCGCATCCTCCACCGGAAGCCGCGCGATCACATCCGCTGCTTCACATGGCAGCAAACTTAACAAATTGCGAACCCATGTGCTACGGCCAAGCTTGGCTTTTTCACAGGTTCTCTCGAAGTTCACAAGAAAGAGGCCCACATCTTGCCCTACTTTGAAGGGTTGCATTAGCTTAGATAAATCACAAAAATTTTGTCTTCCTGCTACCTCTACTCCTTGAACCTCAACCATCTTCCTCACTTCCACTTCCAGGCGCAGCTGTTCTACTTCCAGTTCTTTTTGCTTTAGCTGGCACTCCTGCTTCTTTAGCTGGCACTCCTGTTGCTCCCGCTTTTGCTCGCGCTCCTGTTCCTGTTGCTTTTGAATCTCGTTCCACGTTTCTGTGATATGTTCACTGCTGAGATTCAAGCCCTCGATAGCGCGAACAATTTCGTCCTTCTTCATCCCCGAATCTACTTCTGCTCCCTGCTCCTCCCCCAGAATCAGCAGCTGATTCTTCAACAAGCGCTTCCAATCCATGACAGGGAATTAGTGTGGTGTGGCTCGGTCTCTACCCAGAAGTTCCGGAAACAACTGCTTCTGTGGTAGCCTCTACTAGCGAAAAGATTGCACTTGTATCTTATCAGCCTGGCAACCAAAAAACCAAAGCCAGCACTCACCAGTTCACAGCTGTCAGTTTCCGTGATCTCGGCGTGTTGATCATTCTCCGTCCTCCAGGCTCAGATCCAACCGCTTGCCATCCAGTTGCTGCGAGTTGTAGCGACCGCAGTCTGCTGGTAGCGGGGCCGGTCGCCGTCGCTCCGTCGAGCCAGGACTAGGGGAGAGCTTAGAGCAAACTCAACGAGTTTATTTACATTTTTACAGTGAGTTGTCGAGATGAAGACAGAAGACAGATATTGGCGGGCCGCAGCACGCCCTTTTTGCTGACCCCCGATCCCTAGTTCCCTAGGTTGGGGATCCCCATACAAAACAATGCGGACCAATGGTGATGTGTAAGTTCCTCGCTGTGAAGCACCACCCTCGGGTAGGGACACGCCTTTCAGGCATGTCGGCAGATGAATGAATGAATGAAACTTTATTAACGATACAGGGGGCTTGGTAGCCTAGTTGGGGAAGAGGGGAGAAGGGAAAGGGAGTGGGGCGGCCGTCAGAGTCGTCCGGTCAGGTCTGCCGCTCGCACGAACTCCCACAAAGAAAGGATCGTGCTCGCGGCGTCCAATTGAGGGGGCGGAGTTGTCCATTCTTCCAATGATGTAACGCCGGCGCCCTTGTGCCTGTTCCTCAGCGGTGAAAGGCCGGGGCAGTCCCACAGTAGGTGCCTTAACATTGGAGAGGCACCGGTATTGCACGTGCAGCACGTCGCAGAGGCTGCCTGGTCACCCTCCTCGTTCTGATCGGTGATGTCCACTTGTGGGTCATCGCCACGAGCTCTTTTGGATACAGCGTGTGCTCGCCACTTTGCCAGAACATCTTCCGTAAGGGCAGCACCTGTCCTAGCCTTGTATATTAGCACTTCCGCACCGCGCGGAAGCCCTTTGGGAAGTGGGTGGGGATTGTGCGGCACCTTCGCCCTCAGTTCTCGTTTGGCTTGCACCTTTATCCGCTCGCGTTCCTCGTCCGGGTCAAAGAGCAGCGGAGCCTGAGGGACTGTGTCAAGGGGGGACGAGCGGAAACGTAACAGCTCGCTCGCCGCGTCATGGGCGGCGCCGTTTCCGATGCTGCCCGCATGCCCCGGGACCCCGTCCACCCGCACCATCACGCCGTAGAGCTCGTGAAGGGTTGCGCAAGCGACTTTCACGTTGTGCGCCAAAGTGCCGGCTCTAGGTGTCTTCGTCAGATTTTTGAGGGCGTCCAAAGAGTCGGTAAAAACGGTGAAGGGTTGTCCTCGCACAGAAAGTGGGCTGGCCCTTGCACATTCAGTCAACTTCTCTAGTGCATAAAGGATGACCTGCAGTTCAAGTGACCTCACAGGTTGCTCTTGGCAGTATTGAAACTCCTGCGGATCCCGCTGCTGTCCTCGGACGGCAGCGACCGCTCCCCGGAAGGTGTCTGGGTCCCAGGCGGCGTCCGTGAAGATGGCGTTGTTCTGTAAGTCAGCCCTCTCAGCAAGGGCGGTTCGTTGGGCCGTGTGATCCCCTTTCGTGCGTCGGCGCGTGACTGGCTTCGTGACACGAACCTGGACGTCGTCCCAGGGAGCGATCGCGCGGAGCACTTCTATCTGTTCACCCAGCTGTTCCCCGTCCAGCTCTAGGAGCGACTGGCCCGCTGGCGTGTAGAGACGGCGGCGATCGTGTCCTGCCTTGCGTTCTGCGATGATGTCTCTGAGCGGCGGGATGCGAGAGTAGCGGTGCAGCTCCTCGACTCGGGCATGGCGGTGCAGGCCCGTTATCACCCAAAGACACTCCCGGTGTAGTCTTTCCAGCTTGTCGTATTGCGATTTTGTCAGGTCAAAACACACAGATCCGTAGCAAGCTTTGGACGTTAGTATTGCCATTGTGAGGGTACGAGCTGTGCGTGTGCTGGCTCCTCCGGATTTGTGGGCTATGCGTCTTACAAGATGCAGAAGCTGTTTCCACTTAGGCTCTAGCTGCCGTAGCCACGTTGCCGCACCTCCGCTTTCATGTATCGGGATGCCAAGAATCTTGATGTGCCAGTCTGTAGCTCCCTCGAGTGTCTGGCCGGCGAGGCAGAGCTTGACGTTTTCGTTTTCAACCGTGGAGCCGCCCAGGAGAATATATTTTGTTTTTTCCGGAGACACTTTCATTCCCGTAGTCTTCAAGTAGTCGGCTAAAGTATTGAGGGCGTCTTGTATAGCGTTGGCTGCGTCTTCTGTGGTTCTGAGAGGGTCACCGGGCTCCGTCCACAGCGTCACATCGTCGGCGTACATGGTGAGGCGCACACCATGAATTCGCCGCGGCGTGTAGCCAGCCCTCGCATCACCAGGTTAAATAGCGTGGGCGACAGTATGGCCCCCTGGGGAACGCCAATGCTGCTGCTGTAAATCTTAGGGTTCCTAATGTCACTACGAATCTCAAAGGTGCGTCCCTCTAGGAATGACCTGATGATGTTGAGGATGCGGGCTCCTGGCTTAATGCACGGCACACACACACACACTCTTGCCACTCGTCAGGAGCCTGTAGTAGAGGGGAAGAACGGAAGACGCGCGGGCGCCGCGTATCCTTTTGGTGTCCCCCGCGCGCTGCGTTCCCACGGTGGGGTTCTCGCACGTACTTCCCAGGGAGCCTAACAGCACAGATTAACAAGGTTCGTGGAATCACTCCGGGAAGAGTTAATGGCTTGACCATTGCCACTGCCTTCTTCGCGGTGCTCCCGCCGCCACTGGGGTCCCATTGTCCGGTCGTCGCCGTCTGGGCTTACACGCGCACACGCGTTCAGTTGCTTATGCAGGAGGAAGAGCGGCGGCTCCTTAATCCCTTTGGGGCAACAACACTCAACACCGCTCAAAAGCCGCTGTTAATCAGTGGCCGCCACCGCGTCTTGTCGGCCTCCTTTCGTTTCCGTCAAGCGGTGGGGTGGTCGACCGGCGGGCGACTGACCCGCGCAAACATGGCGCCAGTGAGTAATAACAGCCGTTGCTGTCTTCGACTTATCGTAGTCGGCGGCCGCTGTCTTTTTGCAGGCGGGAACTTATGCGTTGGGCAAAACTGAACGCCGCCTCGACCAAACCGTAACCGCTGGCGCAAGCCTTCGTCGTCGTAGACCTCGAACGGGCGTATTCGGTCGCAAAACGCGCTATCTGCGCAAGGACAGCCTTAGCAGCAGAGCTCGTAGCCGATGTGGGCGAGGGGGAGCAATGGCAGCCATCCTTTAATTATAAGTTCGCAACTTATCCGCGTACGCTGGCCGGGTCCTTCCAATGTAAACAAGGCTTATCCGTGCGCTTGTTTCGGTTCCGGGCAAAGGACGTATTTCCTAGGGAGCGCATAAACTTGCGACTTCGCTGCGTAGGATGGCCGGGACCTTCCTACCAGTATAAGGTGGGGAATAAGTCGGCCACCTTATTGGCGCGCTTGTTTCGGTTTCCGGCAAACGATTTAAGCGCATAAGTCGTAGTTGAGAACTTATTCTCCAACTTATCACGTACGGGCAAACGGGCCTGGACTACGTTCCGCGTGAGCGACGCGAGAGAAGCGTTGGCGAAATAGGCATCTTTCAAACGCTGACAAACTGAGAATTATGAAAAAGCACGACTGAGTACTACACCCCCCGGACGCTACAGTAGTCCAGAACCTAGGCTACGTGTTTCCAACGGAAACATATACTGCGGTAGGCATACCCCGGGAGAATATTGCTGTGACTCAGCTTTGGTTAACGCTAGTTGATAGCGAAAGCTTCGCTGCTCTGGCTAGGCTCATTGTCGAGGTGTGGCTTCGCAATGATATAAGGACATGTTTGCAATTAATACACTGCTTATTCATCATCTTTTTTCGCCACAAGGCTTTTTCAAGCCTCGTCGCCTTACGACCGACACGAGCTGTATGTTCGTTTTCCTCCACCGCACGGTTCTGCACCGGGCGTAGCCTCGTGGCTTTCCTTTGTGGCTCGCGCTTATCGCTGTGGCGGTGACCTTCATGCCCTCCCCCGCCAGGTGGCAACCCTGGTTCCAGGCACGTCTTCGTAACCTCTTAGCTTATCTCTCCTCTGCCGCCCATCTGTCCCCATCATCGGGACGCTGCTCCGTGCCGTGCACTTGTGGAAGGGGGTGTGGTCCGACCTCTAGGTCTGAAGTTCAAAACTAGCCACCCCGCGAAGATCGCCCGAGGCAGCCTAGTGTAGCTTTCGCTACAAAAGCATCCAATCAAACGGGTCCCCCACTGCCAGGAAACATGAGCCCCCAGCATCACGAAGGCGGAAGAAGAGCCAGGACGCTAGTCCTCAACAACAATACGGTGGATGGAATAAGACAGCCTTCACGGATGCGGCGGACTACTTGCGCACCAACACAAAAACAGCGGTCGTAGCCACACCCACTGCTTTCTTTGCAAGTGTCACCCTTCGTAAGTCCACCATCCTCGAAGCAGAAGTGGCGCTCGCACTAGCCCTAAAGCAGATCCAAGCAACGACCAACACTAACGACTCGCAAGCGGCGAGTTGAACATACATGGCTGGAAGAATTTCCAAGGTAGCCGCACCAATTATAAACCAAAATAACCCGAAGAGAACATTCAAGATTATATAGACGCCTGATCACTCGTCTCTTCGCGACAGTCAAGCCACGGCCGCTCGATGGAAACTAGTTTCCATCGAGCGGCCGTGCGGAGCACCACGATGGAAACTAGGTCCGGCCTGCCGAACGCGCCTAGGCCGCGCCTCTCCGCCGGTGACGGCGCTAGTTTCCCTTTCCGCCGCAGCGTCTGTCGTGGCGCTAATCATCGGGGAAAGAAGAGCGGTGGCTGCTGGCCGCGGTCGCGGTGTCCATGCGGTGCGAGTTGTTTGTGAGCACACTGACGGCCGAAGTGAGCATCTTCATAATTTATAATAATATGCGGGGATACGTGAGGCAGAAACTCACAATACAGGCGTCGCAGACTAACCAGTATTTCCGAGGTAGGCACAGCGGTGCATTTGGTTTCCTTTTAGCGCGCCGCATGCGACGTTATCATGTGGCGCATTGGTAACGTCATGCGCAATAGGCAGATTTATTCTAAGGAATTTCCCAAAACTTTCAGGAACAATATTTAGCGTGGCAAGCTACTGTGAGCAATCGCATTTATGTTTATTACGTACCAGCCTATAACTTCCGCTTGCGCGAAAATCACATAAATGCGTCATGGTGTGTCGTACACGTCCATTTTTCAATGCGCGTTTGATAAATGTGACTGCATATTCTCAAACATTGCTTTACCTGCGTTTTCAAAGAAAACTGGAATACTCGTAATACCTTTTAGGGTTCATTGGTTCATTTGCTTGGGAAATATTGTTCGACTGCACTTTAAGCTACAGAGTACACAAAATTATGGAGGACATGCGAATGAAGTGGACAGAGCGAACGCAACTATGAACTGAGTTATTACAACAAGAACACTATTTACATGGGAACCAAAACACACGGAAATGTGTACAGAATGCAATTGGAATGGTGGAAAACTGGTGCAGTCGTTCCTTGAGTTGCACTAGTTAAACAACGCAATGTACAGTTCGAAGGCAGATAAAAATGTAATAAATCTCTGGGACATAAGAAGGTAAATATAATAAATTTAAACGAAAATGTATTGTTTTTACTCTTCGCCTACAGATCCCCGGCAATCAGCTTTACAAGATGAGAACTTTTCGCGAGAGAGGCTTTCGCGAAAGCTTCAGTAAATTCTCCAAAGAGCTATTAACGTCGCTAGCCCAGTTAGCAAGAAGCGGCCTAAATAGCTTTTTCAAAAACACTTCGCACAGCTCATGACAGTGGTACGGGTCCCTGTTGCTGGCGCACCACATCAGTGGACAGTCTGCGAGGTGTGGGAAGACAGTGTCTAAAAGAAGCTTACAAATTTGTCCGCTGTGTCGGACATGCGAAGATTGCAGGGCCTTTTCCACAAATGTGCATAATAATTTGCACAGCCAGACCGCTTGCGGTCGGGGGTAGCTCAAACCTCCCTGGTCGAGGCTGTATAGGAACTGATACGCCCCGCCAGTGGCCTCGTTCCCCTTCAGCTGCATCTTGCATTCAGGGCACGTCACCTGCAATGTTTGACAGAAAGGTACAGTACACCACCTAACAGTCACATTTTCAAGCAGCGTCACGAGGTAAATTAAGTGAAAGTAATGTGCTCAAGTACAAATGATTACCCTTTTCTCGCTTCCCAGCCGCGGCGGCCGCTTTTCTGATGGAGGCGAAAAGCAAAAATGCCCGTGTGTACGAGATTTCGGCGCACGTTAAAGATCCCCTGGTGGTCAAAATTAATCCGGTGCCCTCCACTACGCGCGCCTCATCGCCTGCGTTGCGTCGGCGAGTTAAACCATACAATCAATCAATCAATTACCCTTTTCTCGCAAACGAAGACTAGGTAACCAGCCAAATAGGTTAAGGGCGCGAATTCCAGTTCCGTGGGGACCTCATCAAGCTTCATTATGTGCTGAAGCTTCCAGAGGACAGCAAGGGCGCAGTCAGGGCACCTGGGAACCTCCGAAGCTGCCCTTTCGCTGACGCAGCTGACAGGCTTGAGTGCAGCCTGGCACTCTGAACAGGTGGGCGCATTTCCACTCGTGCTGGCCTGCAAAATACCAACCTGCACCGCAAATCGCGCTTCTTCAGTGGAGCAGTTTTGGGAACACATGGCGGCTAGCTGAAACTAGATGTTACTACGAACCTTGAGAAGCTTCTCAGCTGTGAAAACGGCTGCTCTGGCGTCAACACGGTCATTTCCGCCGTTACACTGTCGGAAGCAGCTGAAAACCGACTCCACTGGATCGCTGTTTAGGGCTCTTGTCAGCACGTACCTGAAGCTAAAAAAGTAGGAGAGAATCATTATGGATACACCACAAGAAGTTGCTTATGTGGGTGTGTAACTATGACTGAGGAGATGAAATCTCTAAAAAATTTATACTTGCCCGATTTCACTCAGAAGATATTCCACGACAGCGACGGTGGACTTCGTTGTCATGACAGTTGCTTCATGGGTCTCTTTTGTGAGGGATTTCGTCCCAGCCTCCATGATCTCATGTTTGATGTCTTCAATGTAGGCGACGAAATCAACCTCGCGCCACGCTAGCCTCTCATCATCACTTGAAGCAAACGGTGCTTCTCTGGATTTCCACCCAGCAATATCGTGAAGGTCATACCATCGGGCAACATACTTCATGAAAGTAATGGTTGACCCACAGTCTCCGAATTTCTTAGCGCTCTTGTGGCACTGTGGGTTGCTGTGCAGGTACTCAAGGGTGGTAATTACTACCTGAGAAAAAATAGCCGTAGCACGAGACACCTTCATTTTTTCCAAATTTGTCGGCTCAACGTGAGCTCTGCTCAAAATGCGTACCGGCTTCACCAGCAAATTCTCTTGGATGTTGTGGAGCTCTTTCAAGAAAAAACCACCTCTAATTGGCCCTACTCCGTCAAACATTTCCCTTTCCAACAGGTTGGTTCTAAGGTTCTTGATCAGGTGGCTTGGATCGAACGACAGGAATAAGGGTGCTCCTTCGCGCATGGGGTGCGGCACAATATGCTGCAGCGTGCCGTCCTCCGACATGTCCCGGAACATTGCGGTGTTGGTCTGATGATTGTCCGCAACGATGCGCACAATCCGAAAACCCGATTCTTCAACTGCCCTCATGACATGAAGGGTCATATTCAGAAGATTGTCGTGTTTTAGGTTCTTTGTGAAAAAGTAACCTGCCGGGATAACGTACGCCGTTGACAGACCGCGAAGTACAAAACAAAGAAGCCTATTAGCCACTTCGCTAGCACGTGCTGGCCCTTCACACTGAGCATCGATAAGGCCAAAGATCCTGTCAACTTGTCGATCGTACATGAGCTTCTGCTGTATTGACATTTCATCTACGATGAGGCTGCAGTAGGCCTCGTTATCTGAACGGAAACCTTGCCTTTCCGTCTGCAGCCGTTCCCTGATGAGGCGTGTCACACACTAAAAATTTTTACGCCCAAAAGGGTGCTTCAGCTTGTCGCCGCAGGAGCACCCTAAAAACTGAATATTTTACGCCCTTTAGGGTGCTTGGATTTTGTCGCCGCAGGAGCACCCTCTGTGAAGCACCCCAGAAGACAGGTGCCTTATAAACACCCTTTTCCGCCTAAAAGTATCCTAGGGTGCTACTTAGCACCCCAATCTGTAGGAGCATCTTCTGCAAAAGCACCCACCTAAAGGGGTACAAAACGGGTGCGTCATCCTCGGTTCACAGGTGCAGCAGGTGTGAGACCACATATTGCACAATATCACACACGATTATGGTACGAAACATTCGTGCTTTCCAAGCTCGGTTCTGTGAGACATTCCATTGAAGCTCAACATCAGCTGATAATTTCCTTGAACTTGTGTCACCGATTTTTAAAACATCAATTTAAAAAGTCAGGAGCCACATCTCAGTACAGTTATAACTTTAGAGCTAGTTGATTACCCAAAACTTCGTAAAAAACCAATTATATGTTCACTTTGCCGAACTGCAGTACACATCCTTCGAGATTCACTGCAGAGCCTAACCATGCTGTGCAGTGAAAGCAATTAGGTGTGCAACACTTCAACCACACAAAACTTCCTTGAACCTTAAAACCCTTGGCTTCTTAGTATTGCATCAAACTTCCAATCAAGGTAGCTACCTGCAATGTTTAGTGCCTTATTCTTGAGCTGAGCAGGAAGGTTCAATATCAAGGAAGACCAAATGCAAAATGTATAGTTTCCTCCGTAATGCGGCTCATAATATAGTTCCCTCCGTACTGCGGCTCATAATCTACTTATAAAAGTTGGGTACCCAAGCCATTTATTTGTTTGCATTATTCTTTTTGCTTTACGGAAAAAATATTCATATGGTACAGCACTTGCAAGGTTTGGTGGTATTTGGAGTTTTATAAACATACCTTTAGACTAAATGACCCCACATAGCAATAACAAGAACTGCAAACATCACAGAACAATGCATACAAGTTCCCTGGTGAAGCCCATGGTTGAAATGTAATGCCATTGTTCAGAAAACATTATTTTATCATGAGGCTAGCTTGTACATGGTGCCTTGCATTATGTCCCTGCCGGTGGATGTGGGGTCATTTGTCACTGTTGCAAATGAAAAGCCAACAGCCAGGGCCCATTAGTTTTGGCTAGTATTACGAGGTGCCTCACGGTAAGCATTCTACGTCGATAGACTTTTTTAGAGTTGACTAGAACTGAAATCAGCAAAAGATTCTCTACAAAACATTCATTCTATCCGCAGCTTTAGGGTTTGCTAATTTCCATAGTTGGGTTTCTTCTGCCTTTCTTAACAACATTTTTCTTTTGATAAGAAGGTGCACAACCAAAAGCAAAAAGCTTTTCTGTAAACCTTTGGTAGCTATATAATTGTTACAAAATATTTTACTCTAAATATGGCAGCTTAAACTGAGAATATTTGCATTTAAAAACATTAAAATAAGTTTAAATTGATCATAAATTTTTAGCTGTTTTTACGCAAAACTGTACATGGGATATGAAGTGCACCACAAGGAGGGCTTTGGATTAGCTTTAGCAAATTTGGGACATTTAAGGTGCACTGAAATCTCTACACATGCGCTTTTTCACTTTCTGTATCCACCAGGAAAATGGCTGCCAATTTAGACAGCAATTCTAAATAGTAGTTGACGTGCATTTTAAAATAATCACAAACATTATAGCCACAAAATTAATTTTTACAAGTTGTAGACATTGCCCGTTACACCAGACATTAGACTACACTGTCAAGAGCTTTGACATCTACAATGACGTCTACAAGCAGGCTTATACTGGTAGAATGTTTCATACCATAATTACTGTGTGTTCAGAGCTCACGTGTGAAGTATGGATACTGCTGCTTCAGCAAGAACCGAGGATGAGCACCCTTCCTGGTTCTGAAAAAAAATAAAAGAGGAAATGCCTTAAGCAGGATTCTGAAACGGGGTTGAATGAAACAAGAATGAACAAGAAATTCTTTCAAAACATGTAAAGCAATGCAAACAAATATTTATTTCAACTTATTTCTACAAAAGACCACCTCATGAAGACTGGTGGTGGGGTATTGGCTCAAAAAAAAAAGCAGAGAGCACTTATACAAATGCTACAGGGAGCCTTCGCAGCCAACAATTGTTTGAACACACCTAAACTAATCACTGTTCAAAAAACTCATAAAAAATGTTTGAATGCATAAAAAACCAGTGGTAAACACAGGAAACAGTTAAAACAGAATGACGGCACAATTTTGTCCCGTCGTTCTCTTCTGTGTCCAGGGTTTTCCTATGGTTTTTCATCCATTCAAACATGTACCAGCTAGCCCAGTCCAACGCCTTGGTATCATAAAAATATGGATAGTCAATCCTTACACAAAGTTGAAAAAAAAAGAAAGTATAAAGTAGGTGACAAAATTAAAACGACAGCAAATTGGTTGGCTTTTAATTTTAAATGATAATATAAAAAATAATGGCATGAATGAAAGTGAGCAGCACGCGAAGTACCTTGTTGCTAGCCCGACATTCCACTTTGAAGCAAAATGTCCGCTTTCAACACTACATAGGCTAAACATGCAATGAGGCATTCCTTTAGGCACACAAAATATACCATAATTGTTAAAAAAGCTACGAATTAGTTGAAAAAACCTGACCACGACAAATTGGAATTAGTGACTAGATACAGTTTCAGAAATACACAGCGACATCATATAAAAATATATGGTGCCCATACAAAGATTGATCATAACAAATATTCAGGACATTTATCAGACTGGCATCAATGTGCAAAGCAGCTTAATGAAGGAAGACAGTCTTCACTAAAACATGTTAATATTGGGAGCTCATGTGCTTCCCTGCAAGTTGGGTGTGTAAACCCACTGACATCTTAACTAACCCGCCTGAATCATCACTTGATAGACATTGAGGAATTTTACGAATGGTTTATTGTAGCCAGCTGTCTAGTTTATTTCCCTATTTTTCTTGGCATTTCGTGTCTAATTCTAAATTTGGTGACTAGATAGCTTTTACTATGGTCATGCACTGGTGACAACGAATATTTGATTTTACTTTAAAAAAATTACAGTTTTGTTTTATTGCTCATTAGCCAACGATCTGAAATATCAGAGGTGCTTAAAACGTATGTTGGCATTTCCTTCCTGCAGTGTAGTACAACTAATCATGACTTTTACCATAATTTGTTCACAAATCGTAATATGTGGAAAGTATTCAGCTTCATGAAAATGTCATTTCAGAAGCATGCACAATCAACAAGGCCTCAATGACTCTCATGACGTGGTCCACTTGTTTCTGTCACAAATAACCTGAGTGCAGACACATTCCACCGAAGACGAAGGTAACATGCCCTCTTGGGTGATGAATATTTAAAAAGCCTTAGGAGTAAATTTGCTGCTGAGCACGTGAAATTGTGGCATTAAAACAAAAGATCCCTCTGCGGCATGGAAAATGCTCCATGAACCGCTCCAGCCAGCAGAAACGATGCAGGACACAAATTGGTAGGCGGACCGTTGGCATCCTGAGATCGTGAAGATATTTCTGTTTAGTAGATGCTCTTCCTTTTGTACCACTGTTTATTTCACCTTTAACAAGCAGCTGAACTCCTTAACGTTCGCATAATAAAATGCTGCAATGCGGAACAGTTAGCAGGGTTACCTCAATTTTGCTTTTCTACGAATTAACACAATGTAGGTAATCTGCACACAACTACAATCAAACTACAATTTTCACCTACTTCACTGCTAACATCAGCGTTTGACTGCTCAAGCACAAATACAGGTTAGACATGTGAGCAATCTGCTAAACGTATCCCCACAAACTGAACAATCAGGCATCAGAAATCGGCAAGGAAGGAGGTGTCACGTTTAAATGGCACTTTTTTTGTTCAAAACATAAACAACACCTGGAAGCTTGAAGCGTGAGAGGGGGTCTTTCACGCTGACAATGTCAGAACATAGCTTGCTAGTGGGCACCTGCACGATGTGCACAATGTGTTTCTTGAAAATGCGTGCGAAAGTTTGATTGATGTGTAGGACAAGAATTGCAGCACGTTTTGACACAGGCCTTGTGGACGCTTCTGCCTGCTAATGTCAATGTGGATTCTTGCTAGTCGCCCTCTTCGCTTCTTTCTGAATATAATGCTTTAGGCATTATATTCAGGACAACGACTGCATCAAAACGTGCAGCAATTACCTACGTCCCACACATCGGTGAAACTCTCGCACACATTTTCAAGACACGCAGTGCATACATTGTGCATGTGCCCACTAGCAAGCTGCGTTCTGACATTGTCAGCGTGAGAGACCCCCTCTCACGCTCCAAGCTTCCGGGTATTGTTTATTAGATTCCATGCGCTGAATGCAAATCAGTGTACATTGGCGAAACGGGCAATCTGCACAGAAGATTAATGCAGCACTGGAACGAAGTGAACAAGGGCTATGCAAAAACAAGTCCACTGGCAGAGCACCGTGAGAGGACGGGACACGTGGTCGACTGGAACAAGACAAAATTACTGACAACTGAGTGCAATCTATCTTCTCGATTACTGCTCGAGTCCCTCATTGTTCAGACGACGCCCAACATTATCAACATAATGGATGGCAATCTGCACCATATCTATGCAAACTCATTGCGCCGCGTAATGCCCAATATATACCTTCGTTTTCCAGGACACATGCTCACCGTGAACAAGCAACAAACCGTTAAATGGCTTTCTTGACTTGGTCAGTGACCTACGTTTCATCACTGCAATAATGCTTTTACCTGCCTACACGGCATTCCGTCAAACACTGAACTACACCACATAAGCCATTGGCGTTCTTAACCTGCACCAGAGTATATAACCTTTCACTACTGCTATGAGATAGACCCATAAACGCACTTCAATATGGCCTTTATATTTAGCTCTTGGAAACATTATGTATAATTTTACCTTTAAGTTGCACCTGCTACAGCAGCTGGTACTATACCAAAAACATGAAAAAAAAACGGTGGTTTAACACGCCAAAGCTACACTTGGGATATGGGGAGCACTGTAGGGGAAGGCTTCGCATTAATTTTGACCATCTGGGTATTTTTGTGCGCATCGAAATCTCCAAACACACGCGTCTTTACGTGTTGCCTCCATCTGAAAAGCGGCTACACCAAGCGGTATCTAACCGACATTCGCCTCCACAGCACACCACCCTAGCCACGGCAGTGGGTTAAACATATGAAATAAAGCGAGTTTTGGAGTACAAATGAAAATATTAATCACACGTCTTATTTTCCCAATCGATGTACCTTTTGAAATCCACCATGCAATCCCCCCTCCCCTACCGGCCTACCAAAACACCTTTGTCTCAAGACGTAATCAGGCTGTTGTTAATGAAGTAAGTATTTACAATCCGAGACTTGCCACCGTTAAAGTCATGCACTTTGTTTTAGAGACAAGCGACATTAGCCATTTGCAGCACGAGGAGTTAATTGTGTTAAGATCAGATTGAAAGCATTGACGGTAGTAGTTGAAAGAAATTGTGTGATAAATTACAACATCATCTGCAAATAGACCTACATGGGAGGATATGCAACATGGAAGATAGACCAAGCAACCTGCCTGGGGGGACAACAAAGTGGCACCAGCAAAAGAAGTATATAGTTATTCGAAGTAAACTGCATTTGAGAAGAATGAAAATCTTTTGCTCAAGTGAGGACATTAGGGTGAAGTTTGAGAAGTAGTCTGTGGTGTGCAATGCGATTGAATGCTTTAGAAAAATCGAGAAAAACTACCGCAGTTTGTAAGCCTGTGTCAATGGATCAATGTAGATCGTGAACAAATCCTGAAAGTTGTGTTTCTCAAGTAACCCTTGTGAAAACCGTGGTGACACTCGAATGTGATATTGTGATTTTATAAATAATTAGCGACCTGAGAGTGGATGAAATGTTTCCTGACTTTGCATATGGTGCTTGTTAGGGAAATTTAATGGTGAAGTACCGTCTCCTGATTTAAAGACTGGTGCTACCTCGACTATCTTCCAACCATTGAGATTAGTGCCTGTCATGAGAGACTGCGAAAAAAGCGCTGTCAGAATTCTACAGACTGCGGGATGTACTTTTCGGTATAGTATGATTATTACCAGTATGATCTGAAGTAGACCAGTTTGTATTGCAAGTTTAAAACCATATCGAAAGATCCTAAATGTTTGCTTGGCTTGATTACATACGAATACTTGCTTCAAAGTCAGTTCAATTTCTCTTCTTGCCCTTTAGTCGTCAGCCCCAGATTCTCTTCAATATCTCTGCTAAGCAATGACACGCTCCATATGCACAGCACTGCTCATGAAAATGTTTCAAATAATCAGAGGCCACAGCACTGCTAACAGGTATACATCATGGCAAGTTCCACAACATGCAATAACTAACCTGAAAATACATAATCGGTGGGTGCACCGATATGGCAGCAGTGCCTGGACCGATGTTTCGAGCAAATGCGCTGACTTCTGAACGGGTGGTCCAAGCGGCCAGATGACGGATGAATGACCATTCCTGGCGGCAAAGCGTACGGAGCACCAACGAAAGGCCAGGCAGTACTTGGGTACAGCAGGTGCAGTGTCGGTTGGCCAAGGGAGGCCCTGGCAAAGCCTTTGAAACTGGACTGGAAGGCAGCTGACCCAGGACAGCCAGCAGCAGCACCTGCAGGTGCATAATCTGTGAGTGTGCTGACACTTGTTGAAATACAAGAGCACACACAAAGCACGAATGCTTACATAAAGTAGATTTTTAATCGTTTAAAGACAGTAACCTCCAAGGCACTATTAAGAACATTCCCGGAACACCCCAAGTGAAATTTAGGTCACAGTAAGAATGTATTTATTAGACCCGCAGGTACTGTGAGTGGGGTATGCATGATATATGCAAAGCTAGCTACTGAGCTAATTTGCATGGAACGCATGCTAGCAGCTCATCTGTATCCCTTGCTTTCAATCGGAACTGGTGTGTGATAGTTGAGGCTCCTCCATTTCAATGTCTGACTTGTATCTGCACGTTCAATTCTCCACTATAAATCGAGTTGAGTGAGTGCCTACAGCTTTCTTGTTAGTCTCTGTATGGCCTGCGGTTTTGCGAAAATGAGAACTTGCGAATTGGCTCAATTTTCTGCACTAATTTAAACAATACATATGCCTCTGATATCAAGCCCCAGACTTCCCGAGAGCTACTCTGACAGAATAGGCAGGCGCCTCGTACGCGTTGTGAAATCTCCCCCACTACCCCGAGACTATGCTAACTCCCTGCGAGGCCACATGCGCGCATTTCACCTTCACTTTGCACGTATGTGAATTCTATACCTCTATGAACTCTCAGACGGGCGTCGTCATATTCGTGCCGGACTCGTGAAACTCGGCAACGTAAATTACCGCACTCGCTCGCTGGCGCGCGGCCCGAACTCTCTCACCGTTTCCGGCCCTTGCATACTATTTTCTCCACCTTGCACTTTGTAAATTCTCATGTTTAACTACACCTCGTGCGCCCTCATCTCTTGCCTGCTTTTCTTCCAGCACAACTCCGTCAGCACCCGGTCGACGCGTACGCTGTCGGGGGGCGTTGGCGAGCGAGTACGGCAATTTCGCTGTTGTCGAGCTTCACGAGAACAGCACACATATCGCGGCCCGAAGACCGCGAGGCGTACGGTCGTCGGTCTCGCGAGCGCAACAGCTGCGAAGCGCACTGCACGGAATTCGTGAAGGGGGGGGGGGGAGAGATTTCACAACACCTACGAGACGCCAGCCATGGAATCACGTGTACGCGTTTTCACATGCACTTCCAGGGAACCTCCTGTTCATGTTATTTCTTGGTATACCGCGGGTATTCACGAGGGAGGACTAATCACAGCGTTGTGCCACTCACGCGAAATTGCAACTGCGATCTGCAACCGCAAAGGCACTGTTTGAGAGACACATAAACAAACGCCTCGGTGTTAAAGAGCCTTGCGTGATGTGAAATTATTAGCAGCCGTGTACCATAGCGCGAGCATCGTAGCCAAGGTCTAGCTTCAGCGTAAATTGATGCTGACTTCTGCGGAAACGGTGGACTGGGCGCCAAACAAGTATACTAACTCACGTAGGCTCTCAGAGCAAACGAGATGGGGGTCTAGCGAATTACTGACCCATAAACACCAGAACTCATTCCAACCAAATACAGAATAATAAAAAATGCGTACTTACCCGAGCAAAAACGATGTTTCCAACGTAAAATTCTCCTTCACTGTCGTCTTCATCTCGCGGACACACGAACACGCTTTGTTCTTATGCAATGTCATCCACTTTTGACGCGCAGTATTTTATCCGGCGATGATCGTTCTTCCGGGGTCCCCATGTTCAACACACGCGTAGGTTAGAAGGGTAGACATCACCCATAAAGCTTCTATAACTATGATTTAAGCTTGAAATAGATAAAACAGATTAAATCACGCCACCAACCACTCGGCACAAAACGCCATGAAAAAACACACACAAAAGTGAGAGATAGTTGCCAGACTTCAAATGCAGCACCTCTATGTTTGACGAAAATTGTGTTAATACTGTAATGTTGGTAATTATCTTTCTGCTTTCAAAGTCTGAAATGTGTTTATAACTTAAATTTAAGGTTTTTAAACACAAAAAGTGAATACACATAAAGTAATTGACATATATACTGATATTGTAAAGAGGTTTGACGTTTGTTTTGGTTTTGTTTTCACGGCGGGCTTCTCAAAAGAGAACGTGCGAGAAAACGAGCTACTTTGGGTTTGGAAGAGGGCGGTAAATGTCGGCGTGATAGAAAGCAAGGAACAGGTGCTTACCCTGGTCGTTAAAAAAGGAGCTAATGAAACCCTAACGTAAAAAAAAAAAAACACGTTCGACGAGGAATCGAACCATTGACCTACAAAACAGTAAACGGACGCGTTAACAAACAGCTATGTCGGCGGGCGGTGTTCGATGCGCCTAAAACAACTCTATACTTACGTAAGTTGTCAACGAATATTGTTGCTTGTGTTTAGTCATCGCCTCCTTTAACGATGGTCTAGTTTATGCTGCATTTTTGAAATTCTGGCTGTCCTAACGCTTGTTTCTCACGCACCGGTCTTGCAGACGAGGCCGCATTGCTAGCGCTGCAAGCGATTGAGCCAAAGCTCCATTATTTGACTCAAGAAAAGCTATCGCAGTCAACCCGACCTTTTCTGCGCAAGCCACGGCAGCCACGAAATAAATGGAATGTGCCGTTAGAATTATGGCGTTGATAACGCTTGTTTGACCGGCACCGTCTTGCAGACAAGCAACGTCGCTCTAATACTACAAGCGATGTCACTCCTGGCATGTCAGGCGCATCAAACCCATCGTGTAAAACGACTGCTAACAGTGCGAAAACCTCTGAGTTTGTAACAAGTGGGGATTTGCGGTGGCGGCGACGTAATAGGTACAGCAAGCAGGTAGGCAGAACAGCAGCGTAGGGTTACAACCTTTCCCCGAAAAAAAAAAACGGGCCTTCCGGGGGGGGAGGGGGGGGGGAGGGGGGATTGTGTTGAAAAAAGACGCCATGTTTTTTAACATGCAGTGCCATTTATTGTAGTGCTTTCTTAGAGAGAAATCAACATAACGTTTGTACTGAAAGTGATTGAGAGCTTGGTTAATCGCTCTGCATGTGCTTCACTGAAAAGTAACCGCAATTGCTGACCGCGGCGGTAGAATTTCGTTATTTTGTTCTTCCCTTAGGTCCCCCTCCATCTGAGGCAGCGCGCTCGCCCGCGTATTTTCTCTGCTCGCGTGTCTTTGCGCAGCTTGTCGACACGTATTTATCGTCTTAGTTGTTGAATTGACGCTTATAAAACGCCAAAACGGGCATAATCACGGCACAAAAGCCAAAAAACCGGCTGATGACGGCTGGTTTTAGATATGGACCGGCAACCGGCCCGCTGTTTAAAAAACCGGTCGGGCCGGTCCAAAACCAGGAAGGTGGCAACCCTACGGCAGCGACGAGCGAAAATGATTTTACACGACCGCCCCCGTCGGCCTGCACAAAAAAGGAAGATAGAACCCCTGCATACACGCCCTCGAAGAAAGCTGTACAGCCGATTCAGTTTGTTGTGGACGAAGAGCAACCGAGGCTGCAGCCACAAACGATTGCGCTTGCCGTGGTATGAGCCAAAGCATATCTTCACATAGTTATGTTATCGTCCGTCTGACTGTTACTTACTGAAGGGAAAATTCAGAACACAAACGTTGACGTCTATAGCGTCTATGCCAGACATAGACGCTGCTGTTTAGGCCTTAAAAACCACCTTCAGGGCGTCTGTCGGTTCTGTCTGATGGCGCGCTCGCGCCGCTGATTACGAACGAGGCGTCTGTTGGCGTTGACTTATCGTGTTTGCGAGCCGGTAAACGCCATCACGGTTAAACTCCCTGTTGAAAGGCTACGCTGTTGGGACGATAGAGTGCCGACAGAGCTTCTTATTGGCCCCACAAACGCCATCAAGGTTAAACTCCCTGTTGGAAGACTAGGCTATTGGAACGATAGAGTGCCGACAGAACTTCGTATTGGCCCCACAGGCGTGCTGTGAGCCCAACAAGAAAGTCTTGTTGGAATTTTTGCCCGGGGCATAATAATACGGGAACAAATTCTTAGGTAAATTCGATTTCGTTGAGGACACCGATGCCTCGCGTAAAAGTTTTATTTATAGGACTACAAGAGGCATTTTGTAGCCTTTCCTTCCCGTGCACCCAGACATCGAAACGAACCTTGTGATACACTCGAAGCAGTAGATTAGTGCAGAGTGGAATTTAAACATTCAGCACGTTTTGTTCAATTTACGAACAGCAATTTTAGAGCCTTTCCCATGGTCTATGTGGAGAGTTCATATTTATTCTCTCAGCGGGCGGTGAAATAGTGCAATGTGCGGTTTAAACATTCAGCCTGTTTTTGTGCAATTTTGCATGCTTGCATTCACACACCGTTCTTTTAGGCACCCTAACGATAAGGTGCCGTGGTAACACCCCAATCGAGAAGAAATACTTTTTAGCAGCCCTTTAATGGTCGTAGCAACCTATGAAACTGTTGCTTACACCCCTGAATTTTGGCACCCTCGAGGTGGGGTGCCCGAGCAATATTTGGGTGCTTGAAAGGTGCAAAAAGGGTGCAAAATGTTCAGTACACCCTCCTTGCACCTTAAAGGGTGTAAAAATGTTAAGATTTACACCCCTTAATATGTGGCACCCTCATGATTGGGTGCCGGAGCAATGTTTTAGTCCTTAAAAGGTGCAAAAAGGGTGCAAAATGTTGAGTGCACCCTTTTAGCACCTTTAAGGGTGTTAAAAAGTTTAGTGTGCACTCCAGTTTCGCCTGTGGACGATCCAACGAATCTTTGAAGCGTGCTTCTGAAAGGCAACTTCATAAAGTTTCTGGAACGCACGTGGTCGTACCCTTTCCGAGAGCACGCTTTCCATAGCACGCACACTCTTACTGTTGTCTCTTGCCATGTTGGTCTGGCTTTGTCGAAATTCTCCACTTGCTCCAGAAGATACCTAGCGGTTTTATCACCCTCTTTTGCGGCGTCACGAATCTTCACAACTGCCTGCACAGCGCGATCCTCCTCGAACTTCTTCACTTGTTCGCGGAGTTCGTCGCAGCGTTCTTGCAGTTTTTGTAGTTTTTCGTTTAGTCTGTTTGCTTGCATTTGAAGGCGGTGGGCATTTTTCTTGGTATCAGTGATAAAGCCTGTCAGATCGAATGAAGTCTGGCATTCTTGAGTCCCAAAATTAGGTTTGCCGCATGACTGTTTGTCCGTGAGAGAGTAGAGGATTGGGTCTGCATCTGTTGGTGAGTGCGGTGGCATCGGTTGATGTCTTTCTTCATTCCCAGTTAGGGTCGTTTCATTTTCTGCAGCCGTTGTGCTCACTTGCTCTTCATTGCTTGCTTGAGATGACGGCGCACACGCCTCGAGCGGCGGCCGAACAAGCGCCCTCCTTCTTTTCGGGCTTCCCGGCTGCATGTACGTTGGGTACGACGGGAATCTTGTCGGCACAGCTGTTGGTAGCAAGAACTTGCGCTTCAATCCCACCTTGTAGTCATCCTCTTTGAAGTGCAGCGAGCAAACGACTGATCGGGAGCTTGGTTTCCATTGGCTGCCCTTGTCGATACCTTGACGGGAGATGTTGTGCAGCCAGGCATCACGGAGTTGCTCTTTGGCCGGAAACTCGTGGTAGCAGACGTCCGAGGTTTTCGAGGAATTCGACTTGCAGCGCGGCACGCAGCAGTACTTAGGCATTTCATAGCCTGAAGCACACTAGTACGTTATATTAGGCGCGCAATGCGCGGAAGTATGCGAAACGAAAAGCTCAAAGCGCTCACGCGAGCTTCAACACTCCCGCCACTGCTGCTTTTCGCGCCCAAACCGTAGTCTGCGCTGATACGTGGCGCCCCACTGCGAGTACAAGCGGCAACCGTAAGCTTCGCTTTCATGACCTCCTCCGTCGCCCACGCGCGATGGTGCAAGCCGCATTAATCCTTCCGACCACGGCTGCTCGATGGATCCCATCGAGGGGCCGTGTTCCAACCGTGTTGCTTGCCCGGGTTATTCCGGTTCCACTCTCCTGAAGTTAACATGTACGGATTACTAACACTGGAAGCTGAGCTAATTCGTTGCTGTTCTCCTGAAGTTAACATGTACGGATTACTAAAACTGGAAGCTGAGCTAATTCGTTGCTGTTCAAAATGAAACAAGACAAGCAGTGCAAATGCTAGACGACATAGAATCACGCAGAAATACACAAGTTCTCACTCGCACGCAGTTTTTATTACATCTTTGAATACACACCCAAGCGGCCTTTCAGACTTCACAAAACAAATTTCACACATACGGGACACTCGATCGCACATGCGAAATCAAATCACGATTCAAACGAAATACGGAAAGAAGAAAGCAAGCCACAAACACATTACCGATAGCACGCAGGTGTTTCTCTAGCAAAACAATCAAGTTCGCAGCGCATCTCAGCATTTTACGTCCCTGTTTAACGAGTAAATAACTGGTTTACTAAGTGATGTGGCCAACTATTTCTCCGCATTTGGGGACACGTAGTTCGGGGCAAAATTACCGTGCCTGAATTCAAACATGAGACAGCCCTGGTGCTGCTGAGCCTGTGCTTGGCCATGTTAAAACACGGCCGTTTTAACATTGTCCTTCAATTAGCATATGGTGAATGGCAGCTTAACAGAATTTTATTTTCCAGCACAAACGGGCTGCAGTGTTCAAACCGAATTGGCATTGTAACATCTACAGTCATATTCCCGAACATCGCGGGAACTGGGTCGCGGGAGCGGTCGCATCGCTTTCGTCCTTTTAAACCGCGAGCAAGAATTACTTACCGCCGTCAAACAGATGAAATTCTTAGATGTTGAAGGCATGTCTTTGCCGTAAATTGTGGTGTTATTATTTTCCAGATGCGCATGTTACAACGCGAGTGAACGACGTTTGAAGGAACGATGACCGTTGGTATTCCGTAGGCGCCCCCAAGCGACCGCCACGGGAGCTGTCACCGATACGTGGCGCCCCCGCCGAAAGTAGCGGTGGCAACTGACAACTCCGCTCTCACGCCGCCGCCCATTGCCGGCGCGTGAATGAGCAGGCCGGCGCGTGCCGCTGGCGCAGCCTCGTGTGCGCATTGCGCAATCCTGCGGTTCCACCTTCTGTTCTCTAAGGCCGCTGCGGTATGCGGGGCGCTTGTATTGCGGAGCACACTCACACCAGAACTTGCACACCGGGCACCACAAGTGGATCATGAGAGGACCAGTCACTCACTCGTTACCTACAACATGGCCCAACACTACATGCTCACACGACGCACCTTCCCGCCACCGGCCGACCAGCTAGCATTAGAACAAGTCACCTTTCGAGAGCTTCAGACTAACACATTTTCACAACGTTCGCAGCTATACACTATTCACACCACATTATACTAAACCGGCGTGGACACTGCGGCCGCCCAGCTACGCTCTAACGTATGATTTGGGCATATCAGTGAAACCAAGCCGTTGATCCAGTCCCCAATGCTAATCTCGGATAGTGGGACAGTGAGCTTGCTAGATCACACCTAAGTAAGCTGCTTTCCCTCGCTGAAAGGGAAAAGACGGCAGACCGCACCAACGGAGTACTGGATTGAGGACCCCGCCCACGAACCCGCTCTTCTTCACTGATGTTAAAGTTTTGCTCCTGCTCTCCCTCCTTCCTAGATTACAAAACATTATCCACGAGACAGACTAAACTTTTCTTTAGATTCTAAAGAATTGTACCGAGTGTACAGAAGCAGAAGAAAACACAAAAAAGAGGGAGTGGTTGCCAACACTTACTAAAAAGACCTTGAAGTTAATTTGTCAAGCTTCGTTTTTGCTTGCACGGCGTACACTGGCTCAAAAGAACACACTTTCCATCGTTCATCCTGGAGATAAGGCGGTTTGTATTTTGTAAAGCCTGCAAGAAGTATACGTAGAAACATTTATTAAGGAATGCGGTGGCCAGTGGCCTAAGAAAGGAGGGGTTGATTGGAAGGCGGCGCATGACTTTGAAAGAAGACAAACTACCATGCGCGTTTTGTGGCGGCTACACCAACTAAAGTCCCTTCATCTGCTTCAGCTAAGTAGCGACAACGATTGATGTGCCGACGAGCCCTGCTATTGGCTCACGCCTTAGTTCCCATTCCGGTTTAAAAAATTTCCGGTTCCGGCTTGCGTTTTTCGTTTCCGTCGGCCATGATCGATCAAGCTGTTTTGCTTGATCTGTCTAGCCCACGTTGGTTCTGGGTGCGCTAGCAGCACGTTTTCGATTGCAATGGTCGCTTGCGATTGTGGGACACTTTTGTGATAGATATATAGTCTTGCGGATAGGTCACCCGCCCCGCAGTGCATGGCACTGCGAGATGATGGTTATGGCCTTTGTTCCCCACTCTTTACCTGTGCCTTTTCGCAATACTTTCGGAACTGCTACATGCAACTATTAGGATGAAGTTTGAGCAAACCTGGATAATCTCTCTAAATACCTGGATGTTAGCTACCCCATTGCAGCTGTTTTTTTACTTTTTTTGTTTGGTTTGATTGCCATGCTATTTTGGAAGAGTTGAATTGTCAGGTGGCAGTTTTTGAGATCTAAAGATGTTTAATAAGCCTGAATGCTGTATTAACAATTTAGCTCTGATGTATCTTCCTCTTCTTTCCCCATTTTTTACTCAAATCTAGAGCTGGCAGCTGTTAAGATGAGCAGATCTTTTAACTGAGTTTGATTGTTTGAACCTGTTTTTGTTCTTATCGTTAAATGAGCAGTGTTTTGATGTTAAACAATTTTTTGTGTGTTCTTTCAGTTATGGTATGTGACTTTGCACAGTGTGACGTGTTTAGTGTAAAATGTTGTTTTGACGGCAAATAATGCTGTACCCTGGACTCCCCACAAATTTGCTGAAATTTGGCCTAACTGTACACCAATAAAAATATTTTGAACACGTACCGTGAGGAACTTCCAGATTGCTTTCAGAATATATTCTGGTGAAGGGAGTACATTTCTTGCGCCGAACTAAGATAACATCTTTACACAAATAGATTGACAGCTACAGGGCTATGCAAGGAATTTGTGGCACCGGATTACTTGATATGAAACATTGCTTTATATTCAATATTTGTTGTGTACAATTCCATTCTTTGGGCATGATCCGAAAAGTGTTAGACTGTGACAAAACCTTTTTCTAATGTGCAAGCTAACAGCATGGTGCATACGAAATATCACCTTTGTAAGATACATCCGCCAGATCACGGAGAAAATTATAAAAAAATACAAAATACGAAAATGCAAAGCAGCTCCCACTGAACAAAGTGCATAGGTGAAATTCACAAGTATGTCAGAGTTTATACCCACATTTCATATGCGAAATTCCAGGAAATAAGGGAAATCCCTGAAGTGAGGCTATATTGTATTCGATATAAGAAGGCAAAAAAATATTTCAACAGAATTATTCTATGAACTTCTAGCATTGCTGCCTCAGAAAATGGGCTTTATTTTAGTTGGAACGAATAACCTGCAAGCAATAAAGGCTACATTTCATGTTGTTTAGAACCTCGGCGGCTGTACGAAGCATATACGCGAGATTCCCAGGTCGAAGCACTACTGTCTATGAAGCAGTTCTGGGAAGGAGATCTTGTGGGTAGAAAGATGTTTGAGAGGTGCTGGGCAGCGCTCTATTCAAAATACATTTGATTTGAGCAGTTTAGCATGCTTTTCTACTTTCGCGACTAAGAAAAGTTCATGTGAAGTAATTACCACGCTGTTATCTACTTCGGTGGCAGAATAGTACTGTAGCGCCACCATCACCATCTTCCTAAGCGACACCATCATCATCACCAGATTGGCCAGCTGGCACGGAAGACACTCGGCACCCGGCACACCTCCGGAACGGCACTCTCGTTCTACGCGCCTCGTCGTGTCCATGGCGCAGCCAACGCAACCGTAATAAACGTGGGCTCGGCCGCTCCGCCTCATCGGCCGCCAACAATTTGGTGACCCGACAAGCGGCTTCGCGATGGCTTTTCAACGCTGCTTCCTCAGCCACAACGCGGACGACGGCACGCGAAGAACCTTTCCCGCCCTCCCAGACCTTCCCTTGCTGATTCCGTTTGGCGCCATCACAAACCACTCTGCATGGTTCGTCATTCTGGAGAGCCATTTTTATGTAAATGACATCTGGTCCTCGGAACTCAGGTACCTCGTGACACTACAGAAGCTACCTGCTGACCTCATTGAGCAGATCCAGCTGCCGACCCCAGGCCCCAGTGCGTATGATAACTTAAAAGACACTGTCCTCAACCACTACGGCATGAACACCCGGCAGACGACAATCCCGACAGAACCTGGTGCCGTTACCACCATCAGTCCTCCTCCGACACCGCCCTCGGCCCATGTACCCGAACCCTCACTAGGCGACGGGTCTGCGATCATGGGCGCGTATCTCGAGCTCCCAGCCGCACCTTCCACGAGAGGACTGGAGGCCAACGACATCACGAGCGCCCACCAACCACCGCCTGATTTGTCCACTACTACCACACCACAAGAAGGCGCTGGTGATCCGCAGAGCACCGAGGCGGCGACCTCCCTCACTCCACGGTTGACGCCACCCCCATCTAAGCCCACTGTGAGCCCTTCCCTGACATCACTCCACAACGTGTGCTCCGCAACGCAGCCACCTGAATGGCATACACGACAGGTACAGTGCGCCACCGACGAGACTCACATCGACGCACCAACCATCTGCCATCGTGACATTGCGTGTTCCGTCTTGGTGGATGCGCAGGAGCAGCGTGACTCCTCCAAAGAAGCACCTGGGCTAGTAGGCTCACAACGAGCAAAGATGGACACCCTCCAACTACCTGTGACCAAAACGATGACGGGGCAGTCAGACCTGAAAAACGACCGCAGTCGGCCTCCGAACCACCCACCACGTGCACTCTTGCCTGTTGTTTCGCTTACGGGAGCCACGTCTTCTGCTTCGAGCCGTCAACGCCGCATTAGACCACACAAACGTCATGCACCTTGCGACCGACTTGTCGCTCCCCGTCAACTCGCTCCTTTCATGACAGTGCGGGAGTCAGAAGATCAGCGGAGACAACTTTTTGCCCGCCCCCTTGGACAGCAACGCGTTGGAGTTCCCAGAGCATTCACCACCCTTCTGGGTGCCTCATGGGCCTTCGCACATAAGCAACGTCGCTTCGAGCTATCACGACGCTCAATGCCCCATGGTTCGCTCATCCGTAGACGAACGCGGCGGTAACTGCGGCGTCACTCCCTCCGCACATGCTGCCGTGGTCTGTGGAACAACAGAGCTGGCAGCAGAACGGAGCCGCCCTATACCCGCAAGCCATCTGCACCCGTTTGTCTGGACCACCTTGTAGCCCGGAGAGTGCACTCGAGCTTTGTGGGACATCACTCTCTCCTCTGGGCGCTGCTAGCAGTTTCAGCCCCGCAGGACGCTCGTTTCCGCCTACGGCCTCTGCGCCACTCCCAGGCAAGGCCCCCCGAGGGAAATTCACACACCCGACGCTACCTCGCCGACGACCAGGACCGTGCCGTTAGTCGACCCTAGCCACTTGACCACGGACTACCCACGGACTCTCCCTGACAATGGACAAATTGTACATACCTGTACATAGTGCATAGTGCATCTTCGTGCATTATCATTTAAATGTGTCACTCTATCGCGCTTCACGCTACGGGGGGAGCCCTGTAGCGCCACCATCATCATCTTCCTAAGCGCCACCATCATCATCACCAGATTGGCCAGCTGGCACGGAACACACTGGGCACCCAGCACACCTCGGGAACGGCACTTTCGTTCTACGCGCCTCGTCGTGTCCATGGCGCAGCCAACGCAACCGTAATAAACGTGGGCTCGGCCGCTCCGCCTCATCGGCCGCCTACAATACAAGAATGCGGTACATAAACATTCCGGTAACGCAACTTTTCAAGGCTGCATTCGTAAATGTGGCAGTTAATCAATGTGGCACTTAATAAACCCAAAAGCCTCGAGTTCGTCAATTCGACAGCCGTCTCCAAGAACTTTAACACCATCGCCCTGCCAGCCCTCTGCCAAATCATCCGGAGCCCGCACGATTGGGTTCCCCCCATCTTTAGAGCTTGCCTCACTTACGCCTGTATTGTAAAAAGCGTGTTCGCACCAGGCCAAGGGTCAGCTGAATGGGGACTGTACCCACTGCCCGCAAGCAGTCGGTGCTTATGGAAGCAGCACGCTAACAAGATTTCGCCAGCGCGTCAGTGTCAGTCTGCGCGCGTTCTGCGAACTCGCTTGTGGAGAAATTAACGTTACAGCTAAAAAATGGTACATTCAGCATAGACAACACGGCTGAAAACGATGAAATCAACTTACAAAAAGAAAAACGATGTACCCTCGGGGATTCGAACTTGAGACTTCCAAAATAACATACCTAGTGCTCCAGACTACTCAGCCACGAGTTTTTTTGTAATTTATTGCGTGCTTTCGCACATGCAAAACAGTCACACATTCATAACGCTGTCAACCTGACTTTCGTTGACGTCAAGTGTATAAAGCTCCGTGAGGTGTACCAAGGATTCTATGTCTGCAACACATTCCTGTGTTTCGACACATGTTTTCGGTTTCCAACGTATGCACTGATTGCCTCTCTTAAATACTTTCTCGCGCTTCGTACATTGATGGCAGAGTACCTCGCGGCCGTTCTTACCTTCGAAATAGAGCTCAATATAACGGGCATGATCAGGCCGTAAGGCATGCCATCTTATCTTTCAAAAGGCAAGTGCCCTATGCCTTGTACATCCACAGGCAGACCTTTTTCAGAGTTTGTTGGAGCACATCCCACAGCAATACAGCATCCCAACAATCGATGAATACATGCTCAATTCGTTCAGCTTTCCAACACGAAAGTGTTTTATGCTCGAGTACACCAGATCTCACTGGCGTCATATATGTGGCGGCAATAACATCACAAGAAAAATGTTAATCGGCGCGGCTCCGCCACGATTCGAGACACAAACCCTCTCGCCGCAGCGCCATGCTAACTGGGCTATAAATTGAAGCGCAAGTAGGTTTACGAACGCGCCTGATATATTTCCTTCTACCTTCTTCGGTGTTGAGATGGCGCTTCTCTCTAGGCGAGGCGAAGTTCATCAGGACGCTAAGGAGCGCCGACAGCTGGCGCCTCGATTCCAGCGTCTTCGTGTACGCAAGACGCGAGTGAATTGAAGCCCCTCCGTCACCTACTGCTTTCGGTTTCGGTTTCGGTTTGGTTTCGTTCGCACATTTTTTAAGGGGCTTTGGTTTCAGTCGGGATTACGCAATGTTTCCGCGCGTGCAATCCAGTCTCGAACGTTGATGCGTGTAATGGTGCCATACCCACTTTATAAATAGCGATGTGAAAGTTCCTATGGATGCACCATAAACATTTAAATGCTTCTGTGAAAGCACAATTACCTTTGGTGTTTTACCGATTCCTATGAAAGAGCATTAACCGCATTTCGTGCTTATCAGACAGTCAATTCCACATGGAACGAACACGTCATCTTCTACCGTCCATTTCTTAACAAGGATGGCTGGAGTATGCTGTTTGAGGAGAATGTCTTACCGCTAGGGGGCACCTGCCCACGCTGAAATCTTTTAGGCACATCATTACCGCTTCCTACTTTATAAATCAAGCGTTACATTGGTTCAGAGAGAACTACACCACACACTTGTTTATACAACTGCTTCCTATTTAGTTGACACAAATACTCCCAAGAAAATTGAACTGCCAAGAAAAGACATAAGAATACAACTTCTCAGAAAACTTTGTAGGCCACCGGGCATCACATTGGCCGTGACTATAATATCCGGTAATGCTCTACCCAAGCGCAATTGGCAGATAGTTCGCAGTTTTGGATGCTTAACAACGCGGAGAAGCAAGAAAAGATTTACAGTTTGGCGTACAAACAAGTGTGCCAGTCGCAAACCTCCTTTCCTGACCTTAGAAAACAAGCTTGTCCAGCTTGTTCGTTCTCAGTTTGACCCCCATATAAACACCGCGAATTCGCGGTGCAGTCCTTTAATATTTTCTCGGGAACAGTGAAGAACTTGAAGGACATATCACCGTATGCTTACAAAAAATAAGTTGCACACAGTCGTGTTCGAAAATATTGATCAGTTACATTTTTTCCACTTTTCTGCCCTTTTTTATTACGTCGGCTTCCTTCCTCTAATACAGATCGCTGTCTTTATGACAGTCCAAAGGCACAACTAAGTACTTTGCGGGCGTGCTGACCCAATTAATGTTAGCGAAGATGCTAGGAGTTGATGGCCAGTTTCCATGCTAAAAACCCGGCCATAGTTTTACTTTAAGGTACTCCCACTCACCTTACAGGCTCGTTTGACGATTTCCACTAGCGCATTGATGCTTTCAACATCCGAACAAAAACAGCAATATCGTCCGCATAGGCTAAGAGCTTAACTTCTGTCCCATGCAGCCGACATCCTTCTACGCTGTCACTGCGTATGATGCTTAAACAACGTTATTCAGTGTACAGACAAAAAGTAACGGGCGAAGTGGGCATCCTTGGCGTACGGAGCGCTGCACGTCTAGTTCTTCTCCCACAGCGTTGTTCACTATTAGCCGCGTCTTGCAATACCTGTACATCAGGGCCACACCTTCCCAAATAACAGAGCCAACATTCACGCAGTATAAATTGCGGAGCAATATTTCGTGGGGAACTCTGTCGAATACTTTTTCTACGTCTAGATGAAGCATCACCATATTGGTTGCTGTTGTATCAAAGCATTCCAGCGCACAACGGGTGGTGTGGATATTCGTGGAGATTGTGCGTCCCTTAATACCCCACGTTTGGTATGGTCCCACAAGTTCTGTTATTACTGTTTGGAGCCTTTAAGCTGGTATCTTCTTGAATGTTTTATAGCCAACTTGGGTAAACCGATTGCTCTATATTATGTGGACTGGCACATCATTGTGGGGTCTTCGGCTTTAGAAATAAGAACTGTGTTTGAAACAGTAAAAGACGCTATTACAACATTAATATCGTAAGCCTCAATGTACGCATCTGTCAGAATTGGCGCTAGTTCATTTATTAAGGCCTTGTAAAAGGCTGCACTGAGGCCGTCTGGCCCAAGGGACTTTCCAGGGTTCCGATCCTTAAAGTGGCCCTGAAAGGAATTTTGAGCACACTAAATGAAGTAGCGCAACCGTTAGATTGGGTCGTCAAGGTCATCTGGGCCAAGTATTACGCTTTTACGCGCAGCGGAAAGCTCACACTTTTGTTGCAAAGTTTGTCGCTTTTTTCTCACCCTTTCCTTCGTGTTTTTGGACGCCACCATCTTCACATGTCTACATCATCGATTCCCAGATGTTCGTCATGAGCTAGACATCCTGGTATTGGGCGGCTTTTTCACGCACTTCCGGCAAAGAGATGAGTCGTCTGCTAAGCGCAAGCTCGCCGGCTGATCTGCCAGCAGAGTGTCGGAGTGCTTGGACATTTTACGACAGACGAAACAAGTGTACACAAACGCTTAACCGTTCGTATTGAATGCAACACGGCCTTAACACGACATGGATATTCTCTTACCTGAGTACGTTCCGTAAAGAAAGCGTTGAAGCCCCGTGCACTTCTTTCGTGCAATCGCAGAGAACGCCCTGAGCCGAATTCCCGGGTTTGACGGATACATTTTATTCCACTTCAAAATAATCCAGAGATGCGTTTCGAACGAACACAACGTCACAACATGCGTTGCAAGTCTGAACCGCGATTGACATACGATAGGTTGCCTCCTCCTGCCCGTCGTAAATTCGGCACTCACCTCGCGCGCGGATTGCGGGGACGAACAGCAAGTCACTTAACTCTGGCGCGCAAGCCTAGATGGCTTTTAGCCACGCACACCACACATACCCCATGCGAGGTTGAGTCGTACGTCGCTCGAGATAGATAATCCAGACCATGGGAAGCACTATCCACCCGCAGAAGCACAACGTCGCATTCCATCGCGAAACAACGGCGTCCACAACACACACACCATCGCCTCCTGTAATGCCAAACGCATATCACACTTCCCAATGGGAGTGAGTGGTACGCCTGCAGTGCCCACATGTCGGGAGGTGGGGCCCCGAGCTGAACCGTGATTACGCAACCGTAACTTACTTCTGGGGAGGTTTGTGCCTTGTTGCCAAGCCAACCGATGTTGGAGATTGTCAAAGAAATGGCGCTCGCTCCAGCGCTAGAAAGCTCAGAGCCGCGCCGGAGCATGTTTTGCCAACGTTGCCGCTCTCCACCACGCGTCGACCCAAGCTTAACTGGTCACATGATTGAAGCATTTTGTGCACGGGTTCTGTATCGGTTTAAAATGTCTTTTTCACATGCCGCCGGCAGGAATTACCAACACCGCAAAATAAGACCCTGCACCAGCGGGGCCACATCTGATACGGCGCTTTTTGGATACACAGTGCGCGGTGCATGAAATGGACCGAGCGCACGATCCACCCCGAGCGGCTGCGAGTTCGCCGCCGATTAAAAGTCACGTGCTGCCCTGCAGCAACGCACACCGCGAAAGGGCAAGGCCAGGCCGCCGCACAAATGCGGCCAGATTTTTCGTTCGCTTTTCCAGCCTTGAGCGGAGTGCGGGATTCATGGTGTCAACAAAGCTTGCCCGTAGCAGACGGCAGTATGCGGAGCGCCATAGCGGAAGTACGTCACCGCTGAAGCGCGCAGCATCATGGGAGGGAAGGCTATCGCGCCGTCAACAGCGAAAGGAGGGGGAAACGCGGCGCAACGATGATGGGCGGTTTTTGATTTACGATTGCTCAGCTAATACTCATACCTTTAACAAAATTCTTGCGGGAGGAGATTGCTAATAGATTGTCTTACTTGGTTACATGTACGTCCATGCATCGGCGGAAGGTATTTCAGGACCCCTTTAAGTGCCTCAGTAACCTTCTCTATTGAAATAGGGAGTCCTAATAGTTCTTTCGTTTCCTCACTAAGTATAGGGAAAAAATAAAGGTATTCTTTTTTGAGGCGCTTAACATCAACTGGGCTTGCGCTGCTGAGCACGAGGTCGCGGGTTCGATTCCCGGCCGCGGCGGCCGCTTTTCTGATGGAGGCGAAAAGCAAAAACGCCCGTGTGTACGAGATTTCGGCGCACGTAAAAGATCCCCAGGTGGTCAAAATTAATCCGGAGCCCTCCACTACGGCGCGCCTCATCGCCTGCGTTGCGTCGGCGCGTTAAACCCCACAATCAATCAATCAATCAATCAACATCAACTGGGCTACGTGCGAACAATTCAATGTTGTGTTGGAAAACGCAATTCTCTATTTCGTATTTATCACTTGCAAGATTACTTTGCCATTCAACTTCAGCAATTTAATTTCAACGCGCATGCCTCTTTTCGGTGCCAAGCGCTCTCTTTGTGGGCGCTTCATCGGCGATCATTCTTTCGCCCTTGCCCCTACCATCGCTCCACGATAGCGCTCCGTCTCGAGCACATCTAGCTTCTGTTTCACTGTTCTTATCTCGGCTCTGAACTCGCATGGCATTCGGCACTCTTCCCGTGTTAATATATCGAGATTCTCTTGCAAAAGAGTTCATTCAAATCTCTACTCTCTTTTTATTGCTACCGATCTCTCTACCGCGTGGATTTTATTTTGCTGTTTGAACGTTTGAAAGTTGCTAGTGAAAACTTCATCCTCTAATAATTTAGAATTCATCTTCCACAGATCCATGTTATATTTTTGTATTGCTTATTCGAACCTCTTCTCGAAAATGCGACCACGCAATGGTCAGTAGACGTGACCGGCGCAAGCAATAACTCTGACACAACGACACTAAGTTCAGCATGGCGTACGCTCTGTCTGGTCTGGTATGGCTGGCCGCCTGAAAATTCGTGAATATGAGCGCTCGCCCACCCTCAAGGCACGCAGCAACGTCTCCTAATGCAAAGTCATTCACTAGATCCCGATGTACTAAAGTGCTTGCGTCTCCGTAGGCTCTGGTGCTTGTTTTATCACCTGTGGCTGGCGCACGATTAAAATCCCCTAGCACGATGAGTACCTAGTCGCTGTCACAGTATGGGCGCATACCCTCTAAACATGCTGTTGTCTTGTTTACTGTGTTCGGAGTGCACACGCGTATAATCCTCCATTCCAAACCAGAGAGCGTAAAATCTCCACCCACAAGCCTTCCTGAATGGCAGGTCGCCACCTCATTGACCCGAACAACCACACTTTGTCACAATAACAACACACAGCCCACTGACATCCAACTGCGTGGCTAACAGCAGCGTTATAGTGTGCCGTAAAGCGGCGCACAATACTGCCAATCTGCTCATCACCATCGACCTTAGTTTCTCGAGGTTAATTTCATTAGCGAGGCGGTATCGCAGGGTTTGTTTCTTTTTTGTACTTAGCCCTCGCACTTTTAAAGTGGCAATTCGCAATGTTACAGTTAGCTTCGTGGTCGATATGGGAAGAGAAGGCGACAGCATGGCGCTTACCTTTGCACTGCAGTGCACCATTCGGGCGACGGTACAGGGAGTCAAGTGCGTCGATTTCCGTTGGCACTTCTATCGGCAGGAACGCTCGGAGCAGGCCGTAACAAAGACCGCCGATAAGCAGGCGCCTTTGGGGGTGGCTCAGCGGCCGCAGTATCTGCTGCGGTGCTTCCGTCGCTCGCTACGTCGTCGACAGCGTGCTTCACAACCATGGGGTTTGCGCTCCCCTCGTAGGCGCCGTCGCCTTCAGTGTTGGTGAGCATCACCTCAGTTGTTGGAATTCTTGTGTAGTTTTCTTGTTTAGTTTTCTAAACATTCTCGTTTAGTTTTAGCATTTAAAGCTTAATAAATGTCTATTTTTTCTATAGCGCCCATGCAGGAAGCGTCCCCCATATTTCCACAAATAGCTAACGCGTAGCAATTGCATTTCTGAGACGGAAAAGCGTTCACAGATTTGTGGTCGTGCTGCTGCTTGTTCACCTAGCGCAAGGAAGTTCTTCGTGCACACTAGTTTTACACTGCACGGTAAAGGTTTCAGTTTATTTAATTTCCTCGGTACCTATATTGACTTCGCTGGCTCTTCTCCCGCCTTCAATTAGCCTCAGATGTTTCTAGTAGCGTACCAGTAAGCGAAGTGTCATATGTGCGCTTTTGCAGCGCTTTTGTGGAGCGACCTGAACATGGGGCTTGATACAGTGTACAAACTATAAAACTAAAGAAACGCACATTCCTAAATACACAAACGTGTCGTGGCTTAGTTTTAACTGAGCGAACGAATTGCGACGACCCGTCGGCGGCCTACGGACTAAACGCTGGTCTGACTGGCTCTGTCGGAAGGTCGGCCAGCCGTGCAGTAGCGCAGTCAAGCCAAGTCTTTTTTTTTCTGACGTCGCACGAAAACGCCATAGAAAATGGGTGAGGATGCTGAGAGAAGGACAACATTTACGAATTGATTTTTGTACTAAATAAATTCGCGGAAACGCACCTAGAGTGGTCGAAACATGGCCTAAGGGCTCCAGACGCAAATTCGCGCTAGTTATCCCGCACTGAATAAAGATCACTTCATGTCCCTTTGTACTGTAGCGTAAACGGACATTTGTAAGAGGGTGCGCACTAACGCTCGCTGTTTAAAAGGCTACGTGTTCGGTGATAGTTGTGAGTCGTTGGGTAACGATCATGCTCCTTGTTAATACGAATATGCAGCTGTCACTGCTTTTGTGACAGCAAAGAAAGTCGCAAAACATACTACATGTCTCAACGCAATCATAGGGAATCTGCGTCTCCTCAAGGTTTGAATTATCTACAAGGGGCAGTATTTGTGAGGCTTCATCAACTAGCGACAGAAAGCTTGAAAAACATGCCACCGTCAAAATAGCGTTTCTTGGTGCGCCTATGAATTCCTCTCTACCCACGACTCGCTATCAAAGTGCGACGTAACAGCGATTATTTGGTAGGTGTGTCATGGGGCGGCCTCTCTAGCATCCACCGTGGTCCCGCTTAATTCGCAACAACAGCGCCAAATCCTCCCCTAGTAGTACGTGGCGTCTGAAAAACGTTGCACTTATCGTCATGGCTTTGAGTGGCGAGGGGAGAAGGAGGTTGGTGACGTCGCGGACGCTGCTGACGTCATTTTTCCCGCGGCAGCCAGCCGCGCGCCGGCCCCTGAAACCGACGCTGGCCCAACTTTCGCGCCTGCCGCCGGTCGCTGCCTCATGGGCCGCTCGGCAATGGCACTAGGCGCGAAAGTTGGACGAGCGGCGGCGATGACTCGAAATGGCCGCTGCCAGTCGTTTATGTGTGAAGTAACGTGTTTAATAATTGAACGCAGAAAACATGTAGGTGATAGTATGTTTTCTGGTGTCGAATTGTTGTCTTTGTGGCGATATTAATTGGAGTGTTACACAAAGATTCTTTTTGCTTTGCGTTTATTCAAAATTCATATGAGGACGTCTTTGATTCGAAGTCATGAAAACACATGTACTACAATCATGTATTTCACATACATTTTTTGTACACAGTATTGGACTAAGCAAAAATATGACATATGCAAACAGTAGGAAAAAAACGTGCTACATACACATTTACAATAACACGGTTAGGTGGGCTAGTTGGTATTCCGAATTCATGGCTGTAACGTTTGCGCAACTTTAGACGGAGACAGATACAGGTCTTCGTGTCCCTTTTTGTATCTGTCTCCGTCTAAGTTGCGCAAAAGTTACAGCCCTGAATACACATTTAGGTACACAATACTTGATTACGAAGGAAGAACTCCGAAAGTTCTAGTCCCTACACAGATTTTGTTTTTTCGCGTACACCTCGGCGGGAGAAAAAAAGAACTTGAAAGTTCCACTCAGTGTATACTTATTTCTTGGGCTCACCTCGAGACAGGAATGTTCCTTAGACATTAAAAAAATTCGTTTCAGTTCAGAGACACAATAATTGGGAACCTATATGTTAAACGAAAGCACGCACACGTATGCTTCAAACCCTGCCTTTCAGGTGAGTTAACGCAAACTCTGAAAGAAAGCGTTGAACAGCCCATTAACCTGCATACACTTCCGAGAAATCATGTTCACACCAACAAAATGCAGCCATAAAAAACTGTTGCAACACAACGACCGCACTCTAGACACTCATTGCTGGATTATATCTACGCACAAAAACAATGCGCAACCATGTGCACGTCGTAGAACACAGAACACAAATCGAACGCACCCATCTTTTCTTTTAATGGCGCGCGAATGAACAGTCTGGTTACCGCGGGTGGGATGGAAGGTGGGGGGGGAGAAGACGGGGCCCCAGAAATAAAAGCGTTCCTGTATTGTAAGCCGCAGATATCGACCAGGTTGTTACAAGCTACCCTCTAGCTCGGGCAGTGCCTCTTATCTCATCCTGTCCGATACGGCATGACCATTCTAACTTCAAAACTATGGAACACCAAACCCACTCGCGATAAGATGAAAAGGCGCGGGCGCGCAGTATAGATTGAACAGCAAAGCGGGCAATGCTACTTGGTTTTATTTATTTATTTTTTAATGATCGAAACGCTTGCAATGGCGGCTGCAGACAACGCATGTATTTCGGTTCGGCCTTGCACTGCTTTATGTGAAAATCGACTTGCATTGAACACCGCGGTGTTACGTCACGTTTTTCGGAGCACTGAAGCAACGCTTGGCAGTAGTTTCGCCGCAAATATACGTTTTGGAGCAAAACGGCGGAGGAAAAAAATGCTTAGGGCGCAGCACCTCCATGCCACCAATCGCTGTGCACAGGTACGCCGTGAAAGGCAAGAAGCACGTACAGTTGAGCTTGCCTTCTTTGTGAGCAGGTGCGTCGTGATGACATTGGATGGATTGAGGAGAGTCACCGGAGGAAACGTCCAATGAAGTCGCAAACCGTCCTCGACTTGGGGCCCAAACCTAGACTCATACCTGCTGCACGAAACAAAAATACCTTGATAAGTATACTGAATCGACATTCCAGCAGTTACTAAGGCAATCAAAAGACGGCAATGCCACCACAAATTGATCTGGCGAGCAAGAGTGTGCGTGCCAAAGACGCGTTTACTTCTACCAAAACTTTGCGTACTTGCACAGCTGGGATATATTTGCACATTAGTTTCCACTCCAAGACGAGTGACATGTCTCATTAACTTCACGTTACATGCGCGAATTAATTTGAAAACCAAAGAGTGCAATCGGTCGGCTTTTAAGGAATTCACTATAACTTGTACAAAGCTAATTTGCTTACCTGTCGTCTTTGGAGAAGGCGAGAAACTTGGCCGAACTTTACCGCCCTGTGTTGCTGCACCACAGAGCTGCGCAGGAGTGGTAACGCTCCTTCCTCCGCTGCCCCATATTTAGAATACATTCGAATGTATTTTATAATGCAGCGAAACTTTCAGCCCGTGGAGGCGTTTAGGCAACCCGCGCAACCCTCGCATGCCGGCTCGCTCAGGAACGCATCGAACTGGCCCGCGAGAAAGAAAAAAAAAATATTGGCGCCGGTGAGCTGTTGCGCATGCGTGAGGAGGCACGGAAGCGTTGACGGTGTGGAAAGAAAGAAACGCCGAGGGAAAGGGAAGGGCCACGCCGCAGCACCGTGCCGATAGGATCGCCACAATGTCGGAAACCGAAACTAGCCAAAGTCGCCGACCCGTGGTTGTGTGCTAGAAGTGCCTTCCCATCATTCGTACGAGGCAGATGAGCGCCCGGCGGTCAATGTAGCTGCGGCCAGGTCTGCCCATTTGGTTTGTACGTTTATGCTTGATAAACAAGTTCTTACGCCCTAGCCGCGAAATTTAAAGGCTAATTTTCGTGTGGTGCGTGGTGGTCACAGCCTGTACTACTCACCTTGAGCCGGAAAGCTGCACATAATTGTTTTTCAAGTAAAAATAGATTATTTTTCGCAGTAAATATTTGTTCCTGTACGTATAACGTTCAGGATTTGTTTGCTGAATTAATTACACTTTTTTATATTCTGCCATAGGCAGACGTGTTGAAAAACCGCATTTCATAGGTCTATAAGTAAGGCTGACTAAGTAGGACTGTTCGCTCGCTTACCTGGATGAAATGCGGCGTTATTACATTTGTATCATGACACAACTGCTTGTGGTGACTCGTAAGTTCTTGTATTATAGTTTTTCGGAAAGTAAACAATGCGTTAGTAGCAGGGACACCATTCATTTGAGCCGACAACAAACAATCTAATAAGTGCGAGTGATCGTCAGCGCAGTAGACATTTTAACATATAATGTTCTATCAATACAAACACAACCCTTTCTAATACAGAAACAGTAATATAGCTGTTGCGAAGGTCAGTGTAAATAAACAAAAGTCACCTGTTTGTTTCCGTCTTCACGAGCGCTGTACCCGTGCAGCCAGCGGAATATCATTTAAAAACGGGATAACCAACCTTCTGTTCCACGAGAGATGACAAATTATTCAGTCGTGATAAATGGTCACTAAGGTTTATACATTTGCGTGGATCTGCGGGAACACAAAACCAAAGAATCTTAGAGTAATAAGTATATATAGTGCAGCCATTTACTTCATAGTGGCTATATACTAACCATTACAACTCAATGCACCTCGTTTGTAGGAAACCATGTTTCGCACAATCACAAAATGAATTTCAAAGTGGCGAATATGTTTTCGCGATTTAGGCTAGGGTGTTTTCGGTGGAAATGTATGCCACAACTAAAAACATTTTTATACGGTACGCCTCGTCTCACTCGAACTATCATTGTTTCTTTCATGGCCAATGAGAACTGAATAATTAGTTGGTTTGTTGTTTTGAAGAGCCAGCATGTCTTATCATTTTTATGCCGGTAAAATGACCGAGCCGGGTAAAGGACCGAGAATAGAATTATATAGCATTTGCCATAGGTCACAGGCTAGCGGAGTTTATATTCCATACATAGGAAAATGTTCCTCTTTCTAAAATTCTGTTCTACTGTATTTCAAGGTTCAAAAGCAAAACGTTAAACTCAGAACAGAGTCTCTACCACGTATGCAGCAAGCCAGGCTATTCCGTGTCAGCCTATCAAAACCCCAGCGCGCTGTATGTTACTTTCCGATTCCAGTTGGTTATCTTCCACAATCAGGCAAGCCTGATCCATCGAAAACTGGTGACATATGCCACTGGAATGACGATGTGCGGACTCTTAAAATAGGTGTGGCCTCCGGAAGACTGCCGCTTGCAAGTTTTGCCGTAGGATGAGCAGAAAAGTCAGTATTATCGAAAACGTAAAAACCGACATACCATCGTTGTACTTGGTTAAATTTCTCACAAACACTTTTAGAAATAGTGGATAGGCATCTAACTATATTTTGGTTTTCGAGGAGCTAAAGTTTGGGACTGCCCACAGCTTTATCGTTTTATTAAGAAGGTTTCATTTGAAGCTTATTGGTTGTGAGTATCTGCACCCTGTTTTTTAACGAACTGAAACAAACCTTCTATCAAAGCTTGTTTGTGGTACCCAATGAACCCTCAAAAGCAAAATTAAGGGAAGTAAACCCCGATTGGTCGCATCGATAACCACCGAGATGAGAAATGTTGGCGTCATAGCCAAACTAGACTCCCTAGGATCGATAAAACTGCGAAAATATTTATGAATATATTTTTAGGAGAGATACATTCGGACGCTTCGCAGCGCATTACTTTATTTTAGAAAATTAACAGTATCTTACATTAGAACATCCTATTTCCCTTGCATACATAAAAATGCTGTGGTTTAGCTTTGATTAACCCTGGTTTATAGCGGAAGCTGCGCTGCCCTGGCTGGGCCCATTGCCGACATGTGGTATAGGTGTAGTTTCGGAATGATATACAGACATGCTTGCAATGAATACACTGCTCATTTATCATCTTTTGTCGAATCACGACGTTTTCAACGCCTCACCGACGTACGAGCGACAGCAGCTGGATGCTCCACCACACGGCTCTACGCCGCGCGTGGCCTCCTGGACTTCCTTTGTGGCACGCCCATCACTGTGGTGGCGGCCTCTTCGCCCTATTTCACCAGGTGGCAACACGGGTTCCGCGCACGTCTCCGTTCCTTCCTCGCCTATGTTTCCCTTTCCGCCTATCTTTTCCCGCCATCGGGCCGCTTCTCCCTGCTGCGCGGTCTGTTAGGTGACGACATGGGTTTTAGCAGGTTTAGTTCCCTCCTCGTGTATCTCTCGCCAGAAGGGTTGCAAGCTGGGCTAGTTGGAAAGCCATATTCTTGGATAAAACCAGTGCAAACTTAAACAAAGACAAAGGAAGTGGAAGACAAGTTGTATCAACGTGTCTCTGAGAGCGCGTAAATTGTCAATAAAGGGCGCCGCCTCCAGCCCCCCCCCCCCCCCCCGCCTCTTTCTTCACATTGGACTAGATTCCGCGGATGTAAACCTATTTTTCCGGCAACTGACATTTTTTAGCCACCGTGAACAAACGCCCCATGAAATTACGGAAGCGGTCCACATAGCGGAATGAGTAGACAAGTATGTGAACCAAGCAAGCGTGTGTGCCCATTCCAAAGAGATTGCATATCTGCGTTGGCCTTGACTGTAGCTGGAGTCTATCTAGTTTCCTTTTCACAGTTGTTTTTGTAAACTTGTTTTGGTCATCCGCAGGGTTTTTATTGTTTTGCGTTGTGTGTTTATATTCAACATTATTTATGCTAAACTTTAGTTTTGAGACCAGAAGCTGTCCCTGCGTGCCACATCCTTTGTCTTTGTTTCAATTATCACTGGTTTCAGCCAACCAGAAGACTATCTCTCCCCGCCATTCGGACGCTGCTCCATGCCGGGCGCTCGCCGAAGGGGGTGTGCTTGGACGCCTAGCTGTCAAAGTCAAAACTGGTCATCCGGCGAAGAGCGTCCGAGGTAGCGTAGTGTAGCTTTCACTACAAGATCGAGCATATTCCTTCTTTCCGAACTCTAGTGTGGCCTACGCGACGAAACATGCTCATTCCACCCACGAAAAGGTGGCGGCTCGTGGCATTCCTTTCGGCGGCCTTCGAGATATCGTAGGCCGCCGATAGGCCTCCTGCGCTAGAGTTTTGGCGGCATGCAGCAGCCCCGGGGGCCGACGCCTCTGGGTAGTACAAAAGCAGACGACCCTCGCCGCCCTTAATGTGTTTCCAATTACACGCCAGAGTGAAAGTTGGTTGTGGCGCTTTATGGCGTGTTTAAATGTCTACATACTGTACAAAATAGCCCTTAATTAAAGTAGCTGCAGAGGCTAAACAAACTAATACCCGCTAAAAGAAGCCGATTTGTCAGCTTTCTTTTGAGCGAGCTGTCGCGGTGGTCGCGGCGTGGGACAATATCGCCAGGTCGGGTGGTTTAACTGTTTGACGACAGTTACAGTTTTTTTCTTCTTGCGTACGCTCGACAAAGGAAAGTTCACGAGTAGCATAAACACGGAACGCTGCTCGTCTTACATCCTGAGGTAACTGCAAAAGGTTGCTTCATCGAGAGCATGCAAGCGAACGCAAGAATTGCGCAGCCGACTCAGCTGACACTGCTGGCTTGACACCGCCTTTGAAACGCGATAGAAATTTTGTTTCGTATTTTCGTAAACTAAATGATTCTTGCGTAACGTTTTACGCCTCACGATTTACGAACGGCAGGGTACATGTATACTAGCGAGTAGGTGGGGCAATAGCGCGAATTAAATAAACAAATTAAGCGCTAATAAAGGACGCAAAACACGCACCAAATCACACGCCCGCTGCCTGCAGAGATGTGTACTTCTATAACATCACATTACACAGCATAACATAACACAGCCGCATACACGGCGCGGGGCCCCGAATATTTACATACGATCATCACTGACTGTGTTGGTTTTCTAGTGCAGGGGTCGTCGAATCTGAACGCCGACACGACAGTTTTGACTTCAAATGGAGTTGCCCCCCCCCCCCCTATCTTCACACTTCGCCAGATTATAGTCAAATATTATTATAAATTCCCTGAATTTTTTCTCTTTGCATTCAAACCCCCCTCCTCCTCCTCTTCCTCCCCCCCCCCCCCTTAGATTCGCCGTCCAGCCCTCCGCTGTGTCGGTCTGCATGAAACTCGGCCGTTGCTGACCTTCATTCTAGGCTATTAAGTGCGAACTGGGAATGTATGCTGCAAGAGCATAATTAAGTAAACTGAGAGCAAACAAGGAAAGCGAGCGGCCTCTTCGTTCGCCCGACCACTTTTTGTTTTACGGCCACTAATTTCGGAATCGCAAAACAGATTTCACGGTTCTGACGGTCGCGGCATTTTGTCACCGAGACACGCAACAAAATGGCAAGCTAACGCTGCACCATTCGTAACGGCGACGCAAACGAGCACTCTTTAATGAAAGTGCACGCACAGTGTGCAGGTACGCAAAAGAGCGGCGCACCGCAGCAGTCGAGCCTGCGGTCCGCCGGACTCGCTGGCTTTTTAAAGCGCGATCATCGCTGATTGCGTCACTCTTCTCTTTTGATCGGCTGTTTTTGAGAAGTCTTTGTCACCTAGAGTATTAGTTTAAACTAGAAATTTTACTTAAAATTTCACTTCGAACGACCATCGATCGGTGAACCTGCGAGTAGCAGACGCCGTCACGGTCCCGGCACTTTCGTCGGCGCTGTAAACGTGTTTAGCGATGCAAAGCTTTTTCCCTTAATGCCAAGTTGATCGCTGAAATAGATCGGACGCGTCTTGCATGAGCGGGTGACCACGTCGCAAAATAATCGGGAGCGTCGAGCTCATTTTGCTTCTGTCAACACGGGATCCTATGGGACCCATACAGCTTTGTACTACCCGGAAGTACTGCCCGGAAGCCGCTTGCGCAGCGCCCCCTGGGCAGCGCAGGAGGCCTATTGGATATCTCGAAGGCCTGAGAATTTTCGCTTTTCTCAGCAACATGCAGGGCTTTATTTCAGGTCTGGTGCAACAAAAAAGCAGGCATTGACGCCTGCTCGCAAGCGCGCGTTCAGGCTGGTAGGGCATTTTGGAACCGATGAGCCTTGTTGTGGAATTATCAAGTTGAAAGAGAAATATTGAGTTCGTCACTAAAGCTCCGCGCACACTCAAAACACAAAAACGCGCGAAAACTGTTCGTATAGGTGCACGCATTCAAGAAGTTGGTGCACAGTACCGACGACGGCGGATCGTCACAGGAAATGCAAGAAGTTGACCAGCAACAGCCAATACTACAGCAAGTCATTACAGGGGTGCCAGTGGTGCATGATGACGGAAATCTAGGAGAGCGTGGTTGATTTTTCTACGTCCTTCACACGATTTGACAGCTTACTGCTTCTCGGGGCCGCGTAATATTTGGCTCAGGTATTTCTAGCAGTGTTGTCTAAACGTCGCGCAGATTTATTTGAGCTGCTCAAAGAGTGTGGCCGGGTTCCTTTACGCAAACCATAAAAAAGTATCGATAGCTGCTTTATGGCCGATAAGGGGATTATGAACAAGTGAACCACGTCTTCTTGCTAAAGATTGTTTGCCGATTATCTCTGGATACTTGGTGGGACTAGTGTGACTAAACAGAGAAGTTCTTGTCGAAGACGCTGTTGTGACGCTGATTCCCCGAAAACCTGCTTTTCACCCTCCGTCATCGACTTGCCACGAACCGGCGTATTCACAGTGGCGAACTTTGCGCCTACTTGAACTATGCGCCTTTCAGCGACCTCGTGGCTTCTCAAAGCGCCAACCGGCCAGCGGCGGTGCTAACAAAAGCAATGCTGGGCGCCCTGCACTGCAAGCCTCCGCGGGGTGCCCGCGCCTCATTGTCTTGGCCTTTTGTGGCGTGTTGTCTTCAATAGGCCACTAGAAGAATATTACCACCGAGGGATGCAAGGCGTCTTCGTGGTAGTGCAACATCGCCGGGACAAAGGAAGGCTCTGACCACGGCGGATTGCCACGGCGGGAGCAACCTGGCGCTCACCTGCCCAGGACAGGAGGGGTCTCTCGTGCGTGTGCGCGTGTGTTTTGCGTGGTGGCGCTGCCATCAGTGTCATGTTTTGTGATTGGTGCATCCTGACGTCAGCCGGAGAAAAGGGGTTAAGGGGAATGGACCCAACGTGCCTATTTAACCTCGCGCGCGCAGGAGCGCACTGCCCGCTCTCATACCAAGATGTAAATACTTGTATATAAAGTTTTCTTCTTCGTCAACTTGCCCATCATGACTGCCCCGGCACTTCACCCACCTCGGCCCACATCGACCACGCTACCATGGTTCGCAACAGTGGAGACAGCGGTGAAATTCCCAACAGTGGAGTCAGCCCCTGGCTTCCCAACAGTGGTGGCAGCGGTGGGATCGGCCAGCGTCAGCACCTTGGTGGGGTGAGTGCCTGAAGTTTACCTCTCGTTTTGCCAGACCTTGCTAGCGCAGCGTCGTGCGTTCTAGGTTTTGACTTTGCTTTCTACTTCGTTGTAGCGAGTAGGCGAGGGTAAACTATTCGGGGTGCGGTATCACGATGGACAAGTTCAGAGTGCGGGACCTCCTCGAAATTTGCGAGGAGTTGGGTATTTCTGTTGGCCCCACGAAACGAAAAAGACGAAAACAACAGATCCTCAAGCTACTGAAGGCAGAGGAAGTGAGCGTCGAGGAGGCCGACGAGGCTCATGAGGATATTCTAGAGAGAATAGAACGGGTATTAGCCGAAAAGCTAGGGGAGCTAAAGCGCAAACAAAGGGAGCATGAGCACTGCCTGAGGATTGAGAGTCTGTGCGCGTGGCGCGGAGCAGCCACTGAACGAGAACAGCGTATTCAGTGTGAACGCGAATTGGCAGTTCTTAATGCAGAAATAGAGCAGCTGACAGACACGATCAACAGGAAGGCAGTGCTTGCTAGATCCGGTGACGGGGTCTTTAACAAGGACAGTGCGATTTGGTGACGGAACCTTCGCATGAAAGCGTGCGATATGCAGTTTTCGTTCCACTTCCAGACAGACCCGCTGAACTAGTTGAAGAAGGCAACCAGCCGTGTTCTAGTGAATCCGTTTGCAGTCCCTTGATGAGCTCTAAGGCGTGGTTACTCTCCGAGTTTACGGAGTTTGCGCTATTCGAAGAGCTGCCCATGCAACAGGCAGTAGGCGCAGTAACTCAACCTGTAGCCGCTCACGAGAGTGGTGGGCCGACCGTCTCGGCAGGTCGCGAAGCGCGAGCTGAACCGGTAGCCGCGCAAGGTAGTAGCGAGCTGATTGGGTCGGCAGATCGCGATGCCCCAGCTGTATGCGATGCCGCTCGAGATAGAAGCGGTCTGATCGCGTTGGGAGATCGTGAAGAGCTGCTTGAGCCCGTAGTCGCTCAGACTAGTAGCGAGCCGATTGGTTCGGCAGATCGCGATGCCCCAGCTGTATGCGATGCCGCTCGAGATAGAAGCGGTCTGATCGCGTTGGGAGATCGCGAAGAGCGGGCTGAGCCCGTAGTCGCTCAGACTAGAAGCGAGCCGTTTGCGTCGACAGATCGCGAAGCGCGCGCTAACTGCGTAGCCGCGCCAGAAAGTAGCGAGTCGGCCTCGTCGGCAGATCGCGAAGCGCGACCTAAGTCCGTAGGCGCGCAGAGAAGCAGCGAGTTGGCCGCGTCGACAGATCGCGAAGCGCGCGCTAACTGCGTAGCCGCGCCAGAAAGTAGCGTGTCGGCCGCGTCGGCAGATCGCGAAGCGCGACCTAAGTCCGTAGGCGCGCAGAGAAGTAACGAGTCCACTGCGTCGGCGGATCGCCGAGCGCGAGCCGAACCAGTAGCCGCGCAGGTGGGCCCGGGCAGCCAGAACATGCCACACATGTTTGACTGCAAGTCGCCTGGGATCGGGGCATTGCCGCTCGAATGCGCCGGGATACCCAAAAGAAGAAAAAGGAGGTGGCCGAAAAACAGTCAGCGTAAAAAGGCAAATAAAGAAGGTGAACCCTTTCACTTTGCAGCATTCAAGGCTGAGATGGCCAGAAGCAGCAGAGCAACACGAAAGGTCAGACGTCTGAGGGAAACAAAGAGGCCGCTCCCTAGCCGTGACAAAGGCCGAGGGGCACTATGCCAGAAAGGGCAGAAGGGGGTGACTGGGTTCCGCGGGAATTCTCGGAGAGCTGGGGGGAGGACATTTCGGGGAGAGTGCGTTCCCCGCCGACGCGTTCGTCATGGTCGGGCGTCCCATTCTTCTCTGGGTTCCCTTCACTTCCGTACTCTCCGCACGCGTTGCGCCTATTTTCCCCCTCAGTGTCAAAGACCTCCCCCGTACAGTGTGCGGTGTACTTTGCAAAAGATGAGCACAGGCGGTCGGCCTAAGTGGCAGCACCGTTTCGGCAGGTCACACCCGGAAATGTTTGTTTTGACGGGGGCCTAGGATGTTTTCAAGGATTCAGATGAATCCGCGTGCGCGTGCATAAACTGCGTATGTTACTCATTCTGTATTGCCAGTCAAGTGTTTATTGAGTTTTCGTAAGACAGGAAGTTAAGCGTCTGTTTTTTTGGTTGGCAGTGTGTCAATCGTCGTGCTTTAACACCGCGTAGTTAGACCTTTTGTTAGGCGTTAGAGGAGTAGTTATTGTTCGAGGTCGAACAGAGCGTGAGGTAAGCGTAAATTTTGTGTTGTTGGTTGGAGAAGTGGTTAATGCTCGCGATTTAACGCCACGTAAGGTAGACGGAATCTGCGTGTCAGGGTTCATTTCGTCTCACCGTGATGGAGTGTATGAAATTGTTGTATATAAACACCGGAAGTAGTTGCGTTTAGTACTGCGTGTTTATGGTCAGTTTGTCTATTGAGGCATTTGTACGTGCCAGTTTGGTTCTCTTGCGTAATGGTGAGTCCAACGCAATTTTATGGTTCAGTGTAAAGAAGGAAGCTACAGATTTTTGTTGATTGACGTAGCCGAGCTCTGTGAGCTAGCTATCTGTAAGTTATCTTTCAGATAAGTGTTCGTATACCTCTGGGTTTTCATGTTATCATAGGTTTCATTTTCGTAAATGTATGTGCGAAATGTTATGTTTTTCAAAGAGTCGTGTAAAGTCATACTTTGTTTTGCTGTACCGTCGTATCGGTCTCGTAGTTTTGACTTTTGTGCTGTAGACTGTGGTGAAAGGCATGCGTTGCCTCGGTTGCCTCGAAGTACGGCAGTTGTAGCTGAATAGTTTTGACAAATAGTCATGGGCAAAAAGGGGAATGCCTTTTGAGCTCCTGTTGGCTTCTTCGCTCATTTGCGTCATCTGCCTCGTAGAGCTCCTATAGCCCATTCATGATTCTTTGGTACTGTTGTAGTTGTTGTTTTAACAACACCCAAAATTGAGGTCTGATTCTGAACTTGTGCCACGAGATGAGCAGTTCGAATCGTTTCAAGGGGTGTAATGTTTTAGCAGTCAGGTTGGTTTTGTTTTGTTATCATGGTCTGGCATTTCGAGTGGTGTTCAGAGGGCGCTTTCCGCATCGAGTATGGTTCGACAATGGTTGTCCTGCCGAGTTAGTCATTTCTGCAGGAGCCCTGTGTTCCTGCCTTCTGTGGGTTCACGGAGGAGACCAGAAGAAAGCAGCAGTTCGGAGAACTCCGCCTCAAGCCCGGGATGGACCTGCTGACCAACCGCATCATTCCAGCCGAGCTGCGATGAGCCGCTCGTCATCCTGATGCATTGTCTGGCGGCGGGGTTGCTGTTGTGACGCTGATTCCCCGAAAACCTGCTTTTCACCCTCCGTCATCGACTTGCCACGAACCGGCGTATTCACAGTGGCGAACTTTGCCCCTACTTGAACTATGCGCCTTTCAGCGACCTCGTGGCTTCTCAAAGCGCCAACCGGCCAGCGGCGGTGCTAACAAAAGCAGTGCTGGGCGCCCTGCACTGCAAGCCTCCGCGGCGTGCCCGCGCCTCATTGTCTTGGCCTTTTGTGGCGTGTTGTCTTCAATAGGCCACTAGAAGAATATTACCACCGAGGGATACAAGGCGTCTTCGTGGTAGTGCAACATCTCCGGGACAAAGGAAGGCTCTGACCACGGCGGATTGCCATGGCGGGAGCAACCTGGCGCTCACCTGCCCAGAACAGGAGGGGTCTCTCGTGCGTGTGCGTGTGTGTTTTGCGTGATGGCGCTGCCATCAGTGCCATGTTTTGTGATTGGTGCATCCTGACGTCAGCCGGAGAAAAGGGGTTAAGGGGAATGGACCCAACGTGCCTATTTAACCTCGCGCGCGCAGGAGCGCACTGCCCGCTCTCATACCAAGATGTAAATACTTGTATATAAAGTTTTCTTCTTCGTCAACTTGCCCATCATGACTGCCCCGGCACTTCACCCACCTCGGCCCACATCGACCACGCTACCATGGTTCGCAACAGTGGAGACAGCGGTGAAATTCCCAACAGTGGAGTCAGCCCCTGGCTTCCCAACAACGCCGAGGCAGGACCTAGCATTTTCCGCCAGTGAAGACGGGCGTAGCACCAGTAGATAATGTTTTAAAGTACTGCAACTGAGGCACGCAAGTCGGCAACGGCGGCTATTTTAGCGTTTATCAGTGTTGTGAGACTGCCGCATTTGCAACTTCCCCAGTTTTTTCGACCGGTTTGTTTGTTGACCGTATCTTTGGAAGCACTTCTGCTGCTGAAATGCTGTTACACACTTTATATTTAATGCCCGTTTGGAACGATATCAGTGGCGCGCAGCCGCAGAGCAGGGAGGACCAGGTAAGCCTACCAGAGTTGCCGAAATAAAATGCATAAACAACCCAATGGCGGCGCCCATGAACCGTCACATTGTGAACAAATGTCACGCAACGCGAACTTAACAAGGATCATGGCGGCGACGGAGGACATTAACATAAAGGAATGTTCGTACTCCGTACCCTTATCCAGTGACACTAGCCGAGCGCAATGGAGAAGCCCGCCGAGACGAAGAGAAGCATTTTATACCGACTCCCATCACCATTTGTAGCGGTTTACAAAAGCTTTGCTGGACATCCACTTTCGTAGGGCGGGATGGCGACCAGTGTTCTACAGCGCAGTTATTTAGAGGCTCCAAATGTTTGTTGATGCTCATGATGCCAGACGGAGGTGCCCCGCCGGACCGCCAGATAGCCCTATCGTCTCGATAGCCGGCCAGTGCGTAATCGCGGCTAGTGCACCACCGCACGCGGCGCACGCAGACTTCCTCGTGCAACGATAGACTAGAAATCTTCTGCAGGTCAGTTTCGAGCCCGTACAGGAAGTCACAAAAAAGAAAAAAGCCAGCGAGCTGGGCCCAAAAGCTAGTGTCATGACACATTCTACGCCACAATGGTTCCGTTTACCTTGGAGATAATATCTGCGTCGGGGGCTCGGCTATTTTTGTTGTATCAATAGTACACTAGCTTCAGGAGGACTTTTTATTGTTGTCTTTGTTCGTTATGGCGGTGTATAAGATACATTTGTTATATCATTGCTGTTGTTTATCTCAAAATCATTGTCTTTTTCAGAATTTTGCGGCTTTCCATTTGTAATGTCTCGGAAATGTGCAGTGGACATTATGATAAAAAATAAATAAAACTTTCATTAGTCATGTTATCTCCATCTTTGCTGTTTGAACGAATAAATGCGTCACCTAACCTAAATATGCATTGTTACAGCTGCAGGGCGTTATATGGTTAGTGGTTAGAGGTATTCGACCAAAAATGCTTAGAAATAAAAGATAGCGCCTGCTCAACATTTTACAGAGCTGCACGGTACAAGAGCTTCAGCGCGTGCCGCACGCTGCCAGAAATCTGGCGGCTAGCTTGTGCTGCCGTGGAAGGCGCCGACGGGTCCTACTTTCGGTAGAAAGGAAGAGTTGTGGCAGAATTACGGAACATTGGTGTGCATTGACTGATGAAGGACGCGCGCGCCCACTCAGCTATTTCGACAGCAGGCGCTCTACCGGAAGGAATCGCTCCGATAGTTATTTCGCTCCGCCCACTTGGTCCGCTTTATTATGTGGTTTCCTGTAAATACTGCGGCTAGGGAAGCTTCCCTATTTTCAAAGACATCGCACTTGATTGCAGGTATAGTGTTATACTGGCAAGGTTTGGTTGACGCGTGATGCAAAAAGATGTTCCCTTGTGGCCGTAAGTGGTCGACGACCACCTTGATACTGAATCGAATGTGTGTGATTATTGCATTTTCTACCCCTTTCCTAAAAAGTGATGGGCCTTAAAAAGATTCCTAACCGAAGCACTGTCACCCGCAAAACTTGTAACCAAATTTCGAAAAACTTTACTTACATGTCCAAATTATAAAAAATGTCAAATTGCAAACCAGTGTTCCCCTTCTAAGCAAAGTTTTAGTGTGCTCACTCATGGCGTCTGTAACGCAAAATGCCTGGAGAAAAGCCAACTTCTGGGATTATTATGACGGATGATCTCTCGTGAAGTAAAAGAAAAAGCGCTTCCGTGGCTGGAGTCGAACCTGGTCCCTCGCGTTATGACGCCGACGTCTTTTCGGTTTCCCATTGCGATATATTCGAAACTCAGTTCAAACTCAAACGACAACCAATGAATACATCCCGAGAAAGTTTCGCGTTCACCCATCGGTGTCGTTGGACAGTGGGATGCATATTTTTATCGCAAAATTCTACAAAAATGCTGTTGCAAAGACTACAACGCAAAAGATGTCTTCTCGCGATCCCCTCGTAAAGGTCATGCAAATTAAACCGAAAGAGGGTCTTCTGAAACAGACAAATCAGAAACCCTTCTGAGAGCATCGTTCCACACAGAATGCGGAATACTGTTCAAGGTGCCATGTTCAAAAAAGAATTTCGTTATGACACTGATGCTGCCATTCTTGAAGGAATGCAGGACCAAGGAGTAAACACTAATCAAACATATTGCAAATAAACTACGCAGAGATAAAGAAGGCAGCGTTTAATAGCTGCTGCGTGCGGATTATGTACAAAATCTAAGAGGCTGCCTCAAATAGCAACGTAATGAAATTGTACAGAATCCTGCCTTGGCGCAATGGCATGCACCAAGTGCGCTGAAAACTACTACTTGCATGAGAATTCCAAGTTTGCCCTCCCTCACCAACTTTTCTAACTGCAGTGGCACCCAAATTGCGTATGCCCGTTCATGTGTCCTACTCAAGGCACATATATATATATATATATATATATATATATATATATATATATATATATATATATATATATATATATATATATATATATATATATATATATATATATATATATAGTGAATGAATGTCACCGCTTTTTGTGAGCTGGGACAAACACACAAGGTATTATGTGCTCCATCTCATGCATACACTCCTGGAAGTGGTTGGGCCGGCGTCTGGTCCGTACGGCGACGCTTTACCGTGTTGATGAGGCGCCCGTACTCTCAGCATGTTGTCGAGCACCCACTCTCTGCATCCGTTGCAGCTCTACAGGCTGGGGTGGTTGCTGACTGCGGCACTGCGTTGGGCAGCACAGATGGTTTCCGCACTGCCTCTTGAGCTTGTGGGTGCGACAACAGTGAACGTCGCTGGAAGTGGTGGCGTCCCATCCAGCCAAGTTCCACCAGCCCCTCAAAAATCCAGGAGTGAAAAGAACGTGGACCTGGGAGGCACCCTTTTGCTCCCATAATCACCACTCCATGACCTCGCCCACAAGAATTGCAGATACGTCAGGGGCCACATCTCGGAACTTGGTGACTCAGAGGCACCACTTGGTGGATTCGTGAGCTGGCCGATCATGACATTGCGGCAAATTCTCTGCATGCACCACAGGCACTAGTACGATGCAGTCTACTAAACTGACGGGAAGATTCTTCCCGGGCAGTTACTGGCACCCAACGACGCTATATATAAAAACAATACACACACAAGTACAGAACACTAGCTATGTTAACTATCCTCATACCATACTTGCAGTATATAACGTATACGAATAAAACTACCAGAGCCCTATGGAAAATCATGATGACCTTTAAAGCAGTCTTTAGAAGCACGAATAAAGAATTTTCTATCAACAACAAATGGACTTGAACCTTTAACAAAGTCATTTCCCAAATCAATATTCTGCATTAAAAGGGACAGTGACCAGTGAACCCACTCCTCCGGAGGGTCATCAGCCTATAAGCAGTCGCAATGAGAGAAATTATTTTCTAAAGTTCTAACAATACGCTCACTACATATTCCGCCGGCCTACAACCGATGAAGTTCAGTATTCGAGGTCTGGGTCAAATATTTTCCTAAACAATTCCTCATATTAAGCCAGTACAACGCACACAACAAATAATACGGGCGCGACGACAGACGCAAGGTGGCGCAATGGAAATGCTTGCGTTGTCCAATTCACCTTGTTTAATAACAGGCTGAAACAAACATTCTGCACCACAACTTTCTCCATAGAGCCAGCTACACCTTGAAACCACGGGAAATGCAATTTCAGGATTTTAAAGTACTCCGATAGCATCTAGAGCAGAAAATTAAACATAAAAATAGGCTTCTGCATTGAACTTTAACCAAAATATTTGGTTAACTATTTACGTCTGCAAGGCACCTAATTTAGGTACTTTTCTGATGTTGTAACAAGGAATTTGTTTTTAAATGAATATTGCACGGCCTATATAGGCGGTACATAGGCTGTACTATATAGGGCGATCCCGCATTGCAATGGCCCGCCTAAACATCAACCGAACGCTGAATGATGAACCAGTTGCAAATTCATTTCTCTAGCAATTCAGCACGCGACGAGGACGTTGCACATTTTTAGCCTAAGGTTTATTATCCGTTTGTATAGAAAGGTCTGGCGAATAAATTTCTGAGTGCCCGACAGTTTCGTTCTTTCGACCTTTGAGGCGGCAAGTAGCGGATTTGACGTTGGTTCGGATTTCGTGCCAAAACGGACGTGCGGCGGACATCGGTTTAGTGCCTTCTGTGATACCTGCCCTTCTTGGTGACCCGGCATTTCTCGCTAATGTGATTTAGCATCGCCGCCTCTATGCTTTGTTGAATAATGGAAGTCTCCTTATACCACTCGGCCAACCGAGGTAGGCTTACAAGAAGCAACAAATTCTTTGTCACGAAATATATGATGTTCAGCTTCTCGTTCTCAGGCCTTAAAGCCCAGAGATTTTTGTGAAATTCATGTAGTGGCCCTAATAACCGAACAGTTCGGGAACTTTCTGTGTAGTCCTTACGTGCTCTCCTGAAAAAGAAAATTTAAAAACAATTCGTAATGACTACAACACATCGCTGCGGTATATTTTTGTTTAGCTGTTGTTGACTTGCTTTTTTATTTGCGCCCCATTTAAAGTTAACAGAATAGAGCTGAAACAATTATGTAGTGCGGAGAAAATTGTTGAGCGATTGGAGTGTTGCGGATTCAAGCAGTGGGGCTACTTGCACTGCGCGTACTGTATTGTGAAATGTAGTTGCCGTTGTTGGTGTTATAGATGGTATGTATGAACTTGTGGTAGTCAACGCTCCCAACTTGCTATTTATACGAGATCTTACTCAGCTGCTTGGTTCTTCCGACCAGAGTTGGTCATTAGCTAGTGCGTAGAAGAGATAATGCGGATCATATTGTCCATCGCAGTGTGGTGCGGAGCAAAATGCCATGGTATGAGGCTCGAAATGGTGGGCGGACTTTTAAGGGGGCTCTTGTGTATGTGCAAGGGAAGGGGTTGGCTAAAACATCACGCGTAGGACTCTAGCCGTACGATTGTCATGAATTTCAGCCGCGCTCTATCACCGTTTATCTTGATTTATTTTTTTTTGACAATGTAAAAGGTACACATAAGTACCTTACTGGGTCCCTGCTTCCTTTGAGACATCAGCAGCCGCACAAAGTTACAACACGAGAAAAAAATTCAGTACAACTGGTAACCGAGAAAACAAACAAAAAAAAAACAAATTTTGAAGCACTCGCAACACTTCGCGTAACAGTGTGAGCATAACACAACATATCATCACACAATAACATATATATATATAAACTTACAAATATTCGAAATTCAAAGGGAATTATTTATACAAAAAAGAAAGGTACATATACAACACACGATGCCAATAGCTAACTTTACTTATAAAATAAGTCAAAATAGAGATCTTGCAAAACAGTATTCTCGTAATATTCGTTTAAAGGAATTTGAAGGACATGTTTCGATAATCTCACCGATATCTGCATTATCATTTAGGAATTTAGGAATGAGATAGTGCATTGTCTTTAAGACATATTTTGTTCTAATACGGGGTAACCTGTAGTTTATTTTTCTGAATTGAAAACTATCATTCATTGATAGATATGTTTGCTGAAATTCATGACAATTTATGGGCATTTCCTTGTAGACATATATAGCTAAGTTGTACATATGTAGCTGTTGTATATTCAGTATTTCATGTGCTTCTCTGAACTGTCTGGTACTGTGTCGGGAACCTAGATTTTCTAGAGCCCGCATAGCTTTTTGCTGCGTCATTGTTAGCTTTAAAATATTACAGCGATTTGTTAAGCCCCAGACTAAAAGGCAGTAATTTAATTGTGATTGGATCAGTGCAGAATACAGAGTTAGTCTGAAACTCCTGGGAATTTTATCACAAAGTTTCCATAGTGCGCCACTAACCTTAGATAGCTTCAGTAATAGTTGATTAGTATGCTCGTTCCACGTAGGAAATGCATCAAAATATACGCCAAGAAATTTGATAGTGATCACAGATTAAATACCTTTATTTGAAAAATAGAGTTCAGGATACTTATCTAAAGGAGTGTTTCTAGCTCTGAAAAAACGTGCTTGGTTTTTTTTGTATTTAGCTCCAGGTCACTTGTCAATAGCCAAGCGGAGAGTTCCTTAAGCCAATCGTTCGCTACTACTTCAACATCTCCCATGTTATCCCCAGTAAAAAACACGTTAGTGACGTCTGCAAAGGCACATACGAACTTAAAGTTGGGGCCACCAAAATGCTAATATAGAAGTGATACAAATCAAAATAATGCCTGATTCAGTAAGAGCAAAAACGAATTGATATAAGTAACTGGTGTATAGTGCGAGATTGTAATTATGGGGGTAATAACACGAGCTGCAAAAACCTTATAATTGATAGGTACTAAAAACTTGCTTAAAGGGACTCATCGGATCGTTGAAAAAATTCAAGAATGGGTTCAGTGGTGAACATGTGAAATTATGAAAAATGTTGGTCCGGTCTATTGCCGAGTGCCCTGCTTTTATTAGCGCGTCAAAATTCAGGGGCCTTCCCCGGAGGTGCTGCAGATGGTCTTTAAAATTGTATGACCAGGAGTGAGTGTGCCACATGTGTGGCCTATTTGTAATCTAGCGAAAGCGACTCCCGTGTATCTCTTGTAGGCGTCAGTAGCATATCGTCCGAAGCGTTGCTTTACTACGTGCAGTTTGTTGTCAGTCTTTTCTATATTTCTCACCTGCTTTTGCGGAGTCTTCAAGGATACTGTGATGCCCACAGTCTTTCTCGCTGCTGCAGTAGCTGCCCTTCCATCCGACACGTCATTTTCGGCAGTGCCTAAGAATCCAGTATATAGTAGTAATCTAAAGCTTTTCAGTAGTAATCTACAGATGACAAAGTAATGATCGAATAATTGGCAATAAAAAGATTGACAATGCTGTTTTTCAAGTTTTTTGCGATGATAATACGCGTAACACCCCCGGGGAAGCTGTCTATAGGGCTGATAGAGTACCAAATTGAGCTAGTTGGAAGGTACTCATGATGGTCAGCGCAGACAAAAACACGGCACACGAAGTGAGGGGACGACACGAGCGCCGTGGAGCAAGGGATTTGGACTAGGAAGACATATGATGCTTAAGATAATGCAGCAGGGGCACGCGACGCCAAACAGTATGTTTCGTTCCGAACGGCTTCTCCCACGTGCCGGTCTGACTTATCTTCGAACGGGCAGCAAGTTGGAGTGGGCTTTTTGACGCTGTTCCGCAACGCGGAGCACGGATGCTTCAAGACACGTTTGTAACTGATGTGAGGTACGTTCTAGTGTCCGCGGTGTGCCTTTCTCCGCGCTTTTTGTAGCTGTCTGATCGGGCGGCCTATGTTGTGTGTCTGTGTCGCGCATAAAGATGAATATGTTGTGCGCCGAAACAAAAAACCCTAAGTTCGTAAAAATGCAGCTGTTATTCGACATTCGCACTGAAGTTTTACATAAGGCCAATACAAACCGCGAAGGAAAAAACAAAAGAAGCAGAAACATTCACTGATAAAGTCATAAGACGACTCATCCTGCGTCCGTTAGCACAATCGAGGAGTTGCTAAAGTACGTGTCTTTGCTTTTACATATCGTATACGTGTCTGCTATTCCCGCATGCGGTGGAATTTGTGCCTTACTACAACATCTGTGTGATTGAACTTTATGCGCAGCTGCACTCCCGGCAGGGGCGGCATGGCTGCGAGATCAATACACGTGTCGCGGAAAGTGATGGAGAAAAGAGCAAAGTGCGATTCCTGGTCGCGCGATTCCTGATGCAGAACACGACCCACTTCCACGAGCGCGAAGAGAGAGCTATTCCCGTGACCCCGTTCCTGTGCGAGCCTCCTGTTTATTATCATCAACATACTCCCCCAGCCGCCAAGATGCAAAGTAGTAGAAGTAGCCTTCAGGATAGACGGGGTGTGATTGACAGTGTTTTAGATGCGTTTAGGACGTGTTCAAAGGGCTTGAAGATCACTTTTGAGGAACCTGATAACGGAACCATTCAGTTTCTGGATGTGAAGCTTTGTTTTACGGAGGGGAACATATTCTGGACGTACCAACCGCGCTCAAAAAAGCAGATTTTGAATCACGCTTCGGCCCACTCCAAGGTGGTTAAGCGCGGCATAGCGGCGAACTGCCTGCGCGGTGTCCTCCAGAAGTCGTGCGCTCACAAGGTAGCTGGTAGTGTGCGAGCTCAAGTGGCTCCTCTGACGCATGCGGGCTTCCATTTGGAGTTGGTGGCTTCGGTCGCAGAAAGCCTCATCAAAGAGGTTAAAGCCGGTAAGGGCTCTTTTGGGGAGGAAGACGCCAACCGGTAGAGGTTGCGACGAATAGCCGTGCCATATGTACATCAGCTCACGCACTGCCTCAAAAAAGTGGGAAAAAAATGCGGCGTGGAAGTGCTGGCCACCGCACTTGGCAAGCTGATGAGGATGTGACCCGCCGTAAACGAGAAGCCACACCACGCTTGCACCAAAAAACATGGCACCAGTTTTGTCACCTGCAAAGAAAGTGTCATCTACCGCATTTCGCGGTCCTGTGGCAAATGCTACGTGGAACAGACGTGGTGGTGTTTAAACGACAGGCCGAGAGAGCACTGTGTAACACTTTCGTCGCTTGCGGTGGGATGCCATCTGGCCGATCATTGCAGGCGGTGCCCTGGCTGTACGCCGCCATTCGAAAAAACACGTGTTTTAGGATCTGGACGTGACCAAACTAGTAGCGAGATTAGCGAGGCATTTCATATCTACAGGGAAGGAGTTAATTGTGTGAGCACCCCTTCAAGATGCGAATTATGAATTCAAATGAATTCAAAAGGGAATTAATTTCAAGTGAATTCATTTCTTTGAATTCAAAAGTGTAGGTATGGCAGTAGTTTCATGCAGTTTCCAAAGTTGTCCCAGTGATCGTTACTCCAAGTTATATTTGTTCTCCAAACAGCTTTCTTTCAACAAGTACACACGCGTTCTTGTTTCTAGAAGCACCCTCAAATCCAACTCTGCTTTCAACACGACGGTTGAGCATCGAAAACGCTTTTGCGTGCAGATCTTTCTCGTATTGAACAACCTATGGCAAAACATGCCTGGGGAGCTGCATTTTCTTACGCCTTCAAATTCCCACTGCCGAGAGGCTCTAAAACACTCTTTTCAATAAAGATATGTATGGATTTTAAACGCCTTTTATAAAGTACTCTTGAAATGTGTAGAAGTGTACTTGACAGTGTTAGGGCATCTTGCCTGAACAATTCCAATGGCGTCATTCTGCAAGAGGAAACTTCTACACTTGTACCTAAATCTCCTCATCAAAAAGCATGTAGATTTTTGTTGATCATTTTCTCTTAAGTTTATTTGTTCTTTTTGTGTCGCAATGCAATTGGATAAAGTAGATATAACAGCGATTCGTGTAAAAATATTCCTGCCTCAAGTATTTTTTGTGCCTGCTTTACTTTATGCGATCCACGAGCAAGCGACATACTATGCCGTTGAACCTAAATAGGAGCAGTGCACTTGTTGAATTAACCCAAAGGATTGCTAATACCCTATAATATTATGGGACTAATGAAATGCCATGTTCAACTGTTTGCGCTGTTCCTCCATCCTAAGCAACAACATTTTTGGGTTTTCTCTCGTAGATGCAAGTCGCGCATATCTGTTGAAATTACTTCCATTTTTGTAATCATTTAACTTTCCTTTATTGACTATCTTGTGGGCCTAAAACGCTTTTTTGCTACCTAAAATAGGTTCTTAAACGCTCTTCATTGCGGAAAAATTCGGCCGCTAGTCGTCATAATTAGAGGGATGCACGAAACGTCACTCTCGCTCTCTGGCAAATGCTGCTGAGATGTGGAAACCGCACGGATTACTTGACCTGTAGTGATCAACGATCCCCGAGAAATTCCGACAGAAACCGTCATCTCCAAAGAAGCGCCCAGCAACGAGGAAGCAGGCGCTGCTGGCCGAATTGCCAGCCATTGTGAGGGATCAAAAAGCCCACTTTAAAGTGACCCCGGCTGTGGCGCGGCGGCCCCTGCACCTGCGGCCGGAAACACTTTGTAGCTGAGTGCAGCAAGTGCGCAGTATTGCTCTTTAACGGTGGCAGTACAAATGTAAAATGCAGATAGAAGCGGTCCAGACAGCCGAACAATCGATCTTGCTCCGCTTGTAGAGGCAGCGGTAGTAGATGCGTACGGCTCCCACTCAGTAGCAACACAGCGGGCCCAGATAGCGTGTTCCCCGGATGACAGCCTTTCTCAAGTTGGGGCGTAGGCGCTTGCCTTACAGTCAGGCCTTCTGAATTCTGCCTCGAGTTTTTTTTATTTTTCTCAATACTCCGCGTTTATCCGTATATTGCTGTTAAGAAAAAACATACCCCCTTTTGTCATTACGAACGCGCATTCCAAGAGGTTGAATTATTTTGAATAATACTACGAGGAAAGACACCTCAAGCACTGTTTGGGACTTTTCACGCACGCCTACACTCCTTGTGCTACGAGTCCTCTTTGGCTTCCCATGGCACCGAGGTGAATATAATGGACTTCTCGCAGTGCCCAGGAGGTTCACCTTGATCAGGTGGTTTTGTGTCATCTGCGTTAAGGTATGTTAAAATGTGTTCTGTAGTCTGGACACCTTTTAGGGTATTGAAGTTTCTTCTAGCTTCTCTTGCAAAGTTAACTGTTTGGACGTTACTTATGTATGTTAATGTAGTAACGAAATGGTCCCTACTGTTCCGATCATGTCCATACCCGGCTCTTAACATACCGCAGACTGATTCACAATATCAAGGTGTGAGTAAGTTATCTGTGTTCGATTATGTATAAAGGTTGCTTGTTTCTAACTAGGCATGCTCTGGAAAAGTTCAAAATTTCCGGCAAGCTGACCTCGGGCTTTGCCTGTGGTGGACTCTTAGAGCATTATGCGTGTTGGGGTTGTCTCTATGAAAAAAGCTACAGGCAGCCCATCTGCTTCAGCTTCGAAACAACTGTTAGCCTTGTGGAACACAAACGGAGCATATATTTGTCAGTGTATAAAGGTTAGTGTGTATATTGTAATACACTTAGGCACAGCCTGAACGGGTGTGTTATTTGAATTTTGGGAGCGCCACGTTCAACACCCCCTTGAATAATATGTGCTACCGTGCCTCGCATTTCTAAATAGCAACCAATATTTATAAATTTCTTTTTGTGCTATTTGATTACCTTCGTGGAACGCACATAAAACTGGTTTGATTGTAATATAGAAAGTTATATATATCAATTATATTTCTATTATTCGCCGTACCGTTCCAATGAAGTATGTTTTCTCTTCGCACTACTTTGTCTTAATACTGGGAGAAATGTGCGTTTAAAATGAGTGGTTTTGGGTATGGATTAAAGGAGGTAATTTTATTTTTATTTCTTTCCTGGACTGCAAGTCAGTCCTTGTGCTATAACGAAGACAGGTACTGCGTGTGTTATTTGTGTCACTATCAGATGTCTTGAGAGTAATCTTTTTTCCTCACAGTCAGTTCAGCCAGGTACATATTTTATTCAGACTAGCTGCTAGCCCTAGGGAAGCGCTTAGTTTCACCAAAGAGGAGGCGCTGTCGACATATCAGTCAGCAGCGCAGGCGTTCAAAAAGGCTAAACCAAGCAGATGCTATTATAAAGTACGATTTGCCAGTAAGGCTCCCGGTGTTCCGCATTGGAGAAATAAGAAACATTAGGTTCTGTATCTTTGCCAGAATAAACATTACCAGAAATATATCGTGGCACCACACAATAACTCACGTGATTACTACGGCACATACCTGTGATGTTTTGAATGAAAACCAACTAATGAGGTTCGGAAACATCTGATTGAGCAAAAACCTTGAGTTTGTGCATGGCAGGACAACGACTCAGTATCTTCTTGATAGGATTAGCACCAGACATCACTGGGTATCAGAAATAAAGGTTGTTCATTGACATCGATTCGCTTGTAAGGTGCTCACCACACAATATGCACCCCGTAAAGGTGCATGAAAGTTTAAAAGGTGCAAGACCGACTATTCGGAGAGCACTCGGGCAATTCTCACGTTGCTCATAAATTATTTAAAAAGGTGGATGCACCAGCCCGAACGACGAAACCCCAAAAGGAGAATTCGGAATCCCGTCTCCTTGGAGCCGTTAAGAAATAATGCAGGCGTAATAAGTAGGTTATTCTAACCGCACTATGAAGTGGTTACCCGAAGTCGTCGTACAGATCTCGACACCATTTGTTCTAAGGAGAGCATTACAAAATAGCGCAGCTCATTATTTTTGCCACTCGTGTTTGCAAGTGAGACATTCTCGTTTCCACACAAAGACCTCCCTATTGACATTCCTGTACCACGTAGGAGTGGCAACGAGGACTTCTTCCGAATCAGCCGCTTCACAAATTTAAACTCCACCGCAACAAATATTTCCCCACATTCTCTGCGAAAGTGGCCTCCGCTATTACTGTACTCCAATCTGTTAGGCGTGATGTCTCTTGCACCTGCTCGGATCGTGCGTCGCCCAAAGCAAAGGATGCTGCCACATGTCCTGCCCGTCTCCGCCAACAAGGCCTCTTTTTTGAGGCGTAGAAATATGGTGTTAAACGTTCAAACAATCTACTTATTCCTCACCCCGCAGTTGTGCACACTGAGCAAGCACGACTTGTGAACACTGACTGCGGTGGGCGCGGGGTTTGCGGAGACAGACTGAATGAAGTTGGGGGGGGGGGGCGACATGGTAAAACACCTTGGGCTGCAGATATCACAACTTCCATGCACTGTCCTCCATACAATCTAGTGATAGGATATAAAAAAGACATTGTATGTGATGCATTGAGCAGTACTGAAGAGATCGACATGGTTCAGCACACCGAGAACAAACATACCGGAGCATCGGCACGTCGCAAGCACCTCTATCATCTTTATATTCTTCGAAGCTATACACGGCACACAAAAACGTTTTTCTCTACAGCGCGGACGCTAAAGCGTCCGCAGCTCACGACATGCTCTAGACGTCAAGCATCCACCGCCTTTTCGCGCAACATCTATGGGCCCTTGGCCATTCTCGGCACAAAATTCGCCGTGCCAGAACAAGTTCCAACTCAAGGCAGGGCGGAAGAGGAACAAAGCCACCGCTTTCACAAAAGCGAACCCGCTGGTGCTGGTGCGCTCACGCAATGGCTCGCGTAACACGACCACATCACGTTCCTTTAATGTAGCCCTAGTGGGAGATAGTGAGAAATTTGCGACCACCACCACATCGAGAAGTGCATTATAATTTTTGAGTACTTCTAGTTAAAATACCTAGTGTACAATTATTGCGCCAGTGGAATGTCGGCGTTTTGTTAGTTCACAATCATGTGCCGTGACTGTGTATAACGTAGGATGCATGTACTCCTCCACGTGCGATAAACTTTAAGTTGTTTCCTACATTAAAAGGGCAGAATGAGCTTGCATTTTTCTATCTTCTTTGTCCCAGTAGTGAATCCTGCTTTGTTCACAAATGTCGCAGTTGAGAAACATTGAATTTATTAGTCCATTACCATAATACAATTTTTATCTGCTGCAGATAAATATCGCCTTAAATACTTTCATTTAAACCTGAATATATTTAAACGTTTAATGTTAGCGCTCGAAGTGCTCACGGTGTCAGAGCCGGATTTTCGGACTTGTGCCATGTGAGAAGCGTTTTGAAGGACCAATCGTTTTAACTCGCTAGGGCTTCGATTACGTCCAGTGGATAATGGTGGAAAATATAAGAATGACATTCGGTGTAGAGCGCAGTGGTACATTCATGAATTTATCCCTGGCTTTCCATTGAACGCACAGTTTTTCGAAGATACTATGGAGAATACTTATTTCCACAATGACTTTTTTGTCATTTTCCTGCGTGCCTACTTGACCCTAACTTTTCATTGGGGAAATAAATTGGTACAGTATACACTTATATCAGATTAGGCGTCCTCATTATTCACCACAGTTTTGCAGTAGTATTGCTGAAGTGAAAATGTCGCTCCACTTTCAAACACATATTGGTGCTATCAAAAAGTAGGGCAAGTAGAAAAAGCCTATTGGCGCGCCTAATCACACTAAGGAGTATGCTGTAAAGCCTTTTATAAATATCCTTATGGCTTAGGTAGGACCAGTAAAATGCGCTTCATAGATCATTTGGATCCCCCCTATACGGCGACGATTCGCGCACATTCTCGCAAAAATATGTGTAAGCATAATATTCTTCCTGCCAGCGCCAATAATATGCGATTGGCTCCTTTAAGCAGGCTATAACGGCATTGTGTATGTTTGGTGCTTTTAAGCACTGCCTTGTCCCTATGACAACAACATCAATTTCTGCGTCGTTGCCTTTAAAAATAGATGAATTATTGGGCACTCACCATCTTAATCACCGGAGATCTAGTTTGTACGACCGCAGCTGCCGACAAAGGCCATCACCAAAAAACATCAGATCTCTTCTTGGTGCACGTAGTCAAATTTTATGGTGCAACATGGATGCGTGCCTGGAGTAACATAGTGATAACATCTGGTAATTTCACCTATAAAATGCTATTGCTTACATTCTGTAGCGTGAAATCTAGTTTTTCTTTACTTTTGTGGGGCCTGTGGTTTGAAAACCATAATTTCAATCCGGAATTGATCATAGTAATTATCAAAATTTACTTCTTTTTAAGTACAGAAAGTTCAATTTGCCTTCATGGCTGCTTCCCTTGTTCTTGGCAAATAGGGCGCCAATTTCACCCATTGTTTGCTTATAAAATTGCATACTTCTTGGAAATCGAGAAATATATATACATTCCCATTAGGAATTTCTTTAGAAGGGGTATATGCCAAAAGATGGACAAACAGGGGGTGAATACATACATTTATTCTGGAGAATCATATACTTACGGTTGACGTATATGATATGCCCATTATATTCGTAGAAAAAACGTTGCAAGATACGGAATAGCTATTATAAATCTGTAAAGAACAAATATTTCAAGGCGTTAAAGGTTATGCTCAGAGGCTAGATATAAAGAACTTAAGACTTGTTGGCTGGCAGAGTAAAACACTGTGACAATCCGTGCGAAAGAGGTAGGTTGGTTATTTGCATATTTTCTTCTTTTGTTCTTTTAGCTCTTTAACACATCTCATGAAGAACATTGTCAAATATCACAGAATTAGGAGAGAGCTTTTTGCAATTTGATCTGCTTACAGCTGGCTCGGTGTTATTTTTTCTTATGTCCGGAGGGGTCTTTGTAAATGAAGGGCTATGGAAGGGTGCTATATCAATAAAGTGTCTACAGACGCTGAAAAAACTAAATTCGGTTCCTTATTTCTTAAGCACTGGATTCAAATTTAGTGATGCCATAACAGTCGCGGTGTGTCTAGAAATAAATCTATAGTTTGTCAAAAAACGGTCGATACGTTTTAGACCTATTTTCATATTTTATTCTCTGGCCATTTTAACAAATACTGTCGTGTTAATGTTGAGTCACTATAATTTTACATACGTAATAACGATGATTGAAATATTCGCTTGCTCTCGTCCCTTTGGCAGTAGTGATGGGTATCAAGAGGGCTGCATTTTAAGGTCGGAATAGAACATGGAAACCAGATTACGGCTGGACTATAAATATAAAGTGGCAAGCAGAAACTATTTCCTCCGCGATGCCTAGCTCGAGCATTCACTGTGTCAGCAGCGGCGACAACGTGGACTTGCAGCCACCACTCGGACGCTGCGAAGAAAAGTGGCTCTAAGTAGAAACGCGGAGGGACACACATCTAGAACAGCGTTCGTTGGAGCCCCAGTTGAGCTCGGGCCGAAGAGCTCCCTCTTTGCAGGCCAGGCAGGTAGCTGTGGTTGCGATGCCTTGCAGAGCACCAGGGAAGCCCCGGGGCTCTCTACACTACCCGCTTCGTTCTTTTAACTATGTCTTATGGGTAGTTCGACCATGTTCAGGAAACCTTATCGGTCTCTGAGAACGGGCCGCACCAAAGTCTGGTTGTCTACGCATCTAGACATGATTTTTTTAAATTCATACTATAACACTCGTTTTTTAGGTAATTGAATCTCTTATTGCAGCCCACCCGGTTTTCTAGCTTTAAGTAATGTTGTAGAAGACGTTTTTATAGCATTGTCGAGAAGTCATATAGCGCAAAAAAGGACAAATTAGAGAATATATAGTTCCGGTAAACACCCAATAGCAAGCTCCTGAGCTCGCTGATACACGAAGAGTTTTATCTGCTCATTTAGGTGATACTCCGCTGAAGCCTCAACAGTTTCCATGGTGTTATCTATCAACCCGATTCATCAAAAAGCAGGTGCCACCTTCTGCAAGGCCTGAAAGATCCGAACGTAACAGTCGTGCGGGGAATCCCTATTCGCTGAGACAACACAGAAAGACTCCCATAATAAATTATTGAGACATTAAACCCATTCAATCTTTCGCGTTCTGTGCGTATGTTCTGTATATATGTGTTTTTTTGTCACAAGGAACCCGAGGCCACAGAGAGCCGTGTCAGAGTGAGTGGTCTTTCTGTCAGTAAAATACAATTTGAAAGGACGTGACGAGGCTACAAAATAAACCTTATGCACAGGGTGTAAAAGGCCCTCAGTCTAAAACGTTGTGAAAAATGTAAATATTTGTGGGTATACCATCATTGAATTACGCGCGGTAGATGATGTTTTAAAAATCGGATATCTAGAATGCAAGTTAAACGGCGATTTATGAAAAACGTAGGTTCATCTGCTAAAATAGGGAAGGGTGAAAGGGTATGGCATATCTATAAATCTCGGTAAAGTTACGGCGTCTAATGTTATTAAATCCTGAACATTCAATTACGATATAGATAACTGATATCCGTCTGCCAGATCTCTTGCATGGTGATGGTTTCGTGCCTTTTAATAGGTAAAAATGAGTACCATCCGTGTGGCCAGTTGTCAGTCTGAAAATAGATATTTCAGTAAATCTGCTTCGTTTATTCTAGTCTATCAGCACAACTGCGGCTTTATCAAATGTAATTTGTTAAGGATTTGTTCGTCCCGTTCTTGTTCCCACTGTTGACGGCGTTTTCTTCGTAGAAGTGGCTCCTAGTTCTAGTATGAGACCAGCGAAACTGTTATTTGGATGTTGCCCGAATCAACCAACAATATCGGTTGGATGAGATTACTTAGAACCGTCTTTCTACTAGTTTTCTGTGTCTTCAACACTGTGGCAATGCTCAAAGAGTCTGTAAAAACAAGTGATTGTATGTTTTTCTTTTTCTAGTGTTGGTTACTGCAGATAAGTTTCGTAAGCTTCCGCCCTAACAATGCTCCTGTTCATGTTCATTGTTTGTGTGGTGTTAAAGTTCGGCCCATGAGCGGCGCATGACACTGAGGAAGCTGACGTCGAGGCATCTGTGTAAAAACATTTGTATGGGTACTTTCCTCTAAATACGAACAAATGTCGTGAAATCACTTCTTTGGGCGCATGATTTTTGCAAAAATCTGTAAATGGCATGTAAGAAGCGATTGAGGGCAAGCCTTAAGGGGCAACAGTATCTACAAAACCGGCTTTCTACGGTTATAGAATGATATTCTTATCTGTTCAGCTAGCAGCCTCACTTGAAATGGAAAGGCCTAGAAATTGATGGGCTGTTTTTGACAAGTTTTAGCAGGCATGTTATTTAAAATATTTATACATGGGTGATTTTTAATCGAGGTGACTGTTAAGGCATACATTAAACCAATTTAGGTTCGGCGACGTTCCAAATTCCACTGATCTCATTACACGTACATGCGCAGGGCTAGTCCGGAAACCACCGCACGAAGGTCGGAGCCCCAAGTGCAGCACCGGGTTTAACATTTTTATTGAAGCTTTTCATGCCGAGCTATACACCAGACTACCATAGTCTAAATGAGATCTTACTAGACCATTAAAACGCCTAAAAAGGCACGCCTTGTCCACTCCACACGTTTGGAAGCAAATTACTTTTAGCACATTCTATATTTTCATGCATTTCATTGTCAGTTGTTTTATGTCTTGGGTAAAAGTGAGTTTTTGATCCAGTAGACACACCCAGAAACTCGTGTTCAATTTGAACCGGTATGTCTACGCCCTTGAGCTCAACACTAGGCTGCGGTTGGATGCCACGGGGCCTAGAAAAGAGAACGCAGGTGCTCTTTTCATGATTCAGTTTAAATACGTTTTGTTCTGCCCATATGAAAAATTTGTTCACACGTACTTCTATCTGACATTCGCAAACAAAGACTTTAGAAGCTTTAGAGCTCCCCCGTTTATAGTGAAGTCCTCGAAAAAATGATTAATAGAAGGTTGATGTATTATCTTGAATACAATGTCATACATGACAGTCGTCAGGCGGGTTTTCGATCGGGCCGGTCAAGAATTGATCACATGATTGCGTTCGAATGTTATGAGAAATGCATTTTCATACACAGACCGCATTGTGTGTTTTTTTTTATTTAGAGAAGTCCTATAACACAACTTGGCGCTATAACATCCTCCTCTGCCTACAAGCTTGTGTTTTATCGGGATAGTTGCTTAATACAAGAGAACATTACTCATCCTAAGGAACATTTAAATTAAGGGTTGGTAAAGCCGTATCAAAAACATGCATTTAAGAAAATGGTGTTCCTCGGGGTGGAGTTGTGAACTGCACACTGCTTATTATAGTAATGACCACACTATAGTAAGCCAGGCTTCCTGGACATATGTCAGTTTCCGCCGCGGAAAGAATATCAGCTGCATTTGCAGAGAACAATGCTCTGGTATGTGCCCCCGGCCAACCCCTTATTTTCCTCTTTCTAGTGGGCCTTTGTCCCCTGCGCGAAGAAACTCGAACTTCGAAGCTTCTAGATCCGCGTTAATACCCCGCCGTATATATAAAGGCCAACTAAGAAAGCAGAAAAGCGTTCGCGGTAGCCAGGCTCCCTGCATTCATCTCAGTTTCCACCGCGGGAAGTAAATCAGCTTCGTGTGCACAGAACAGTGCTGCGGTTTGTGCGCCCGGCCAACCCTTTATTTTCCTCTTTCTTAGTAGGCATTTGTGCCCGGCGCGAAGAAATTGGAATTTCGTATCTTCTAGAGTCGCATTAATCCCCCGCCGTATATTTAAAGGCCTACTCAGAAAGCCGAAAAGCATTCGTGGTAGCCAAGCTTCCTAGACTCGTCTCTGTTTCCGCCACGGCAAGGAAATCAGCTGCGTGTGCAGAGAACAATGCTGCGGTATTTGCCCCCGGCCAACGCATTATTTTCCTCTTTCTTAGTATGCCTTTGTGCCCTGCGCAAGCGAATTCAACTTCGAAGCTTCCAGAACTGCGTTAATCCCCCGCTGTATATTTAAAGACCCACTCCGAAAGCAGACAGGCATTTTCGGTAGACAGGCATCCAGTGTTCATCACAGTATCCGCCGCATGACGAAATTCAGGTGGAAGGTATTTGTGCAGTGTAGCGTTCAGCGGCTGCTCTCTCACGGAACGACGCCACCGTATTTCGCGTTCCGAGGCACAAAAGTCCTCTCCTCAGTAGCAGATGGCCCTGCGTACTATATTCAGCCTGTGTTGGTGTCTTTGCGAGGTTATCATTGCTTACGGAATTGTAGCCTTCTCCCTATTTTTCCGAGTTTGCGATGCGAGTAGCGTATGTCCCGCGTTGAGTTTTCGACTAAGGCGTCCGTTGGCCTGTCAGTAGTTGTGTTTCTAACATGTAATGTTAAGGGTACCGACGGCATACTTAAAACTGGTATAAACTGTGGGTGCACCAAATGCAGTTCCTGAAACACTTTTGGTTCTCCAAGTAAAAAAAATAGTTTCTTTTTTGTAATTCCGTATGGACGTGAAAGCTCCCAGCAACTCATTCTTTCTTTTTCTTTCAGCCTTAAAGACGTTTTTATCCAAAATACACTAAACCAAAGTACCATTCACTGATTATTTTTTCAAAGCATGACAGGCATGGCTGTTTCTTCTGCGGACAATACCTCTGGCCGCTGTTTATTTGCTCACTCGTTCAGATTTGCTAAGAATCGTGGACACCATATGAGACCCGAAAATCTCCAACGACCAAACGACAACTGCGACTTTCTGGATAAACCAAGAATGTTTTCCGTAGCACCATATGAGAATTTAACCTGCCGCTTAGGAGCATACCTATTATGAAAACACGCACGCGACGGTTTCTTCTTGTCTTTTTGTTTTTGGTTGTTTTTTCTTCTTCATGGCAATATATACCAGGTAGGAGTGCTGCCTTGCCCGGAAGTAAAACACCATCACGGGTACCTTGCAGGATACACTAGAAATGTTCAAACATGCTAGGAAGGCTCTCGGGGACACAAACAGCACTGCCTTACCGGAGAAAGAACTGGCCACCCTGGTGAAGTATTTGGCCCAACCCCCACATGAGTGAGCGACCCAAATCTCAGCCCTCAATCCCCAGCAGCTGTAGAACACCTGGCCACGGCGGCGGTCAGGCAAGTGATACAGTGGAGGGTACTAAAAATCCCTGGATCCGGACAGGCCGCGTATGGAACTTGAACTTAGCAACGTTCAACGCACGAACCCTCTCTAGCTAGGGTAGTTTAGCTGTACTACTAGAGGAACTCAAAAATGTAAAAATGATATAATTGGGATAAGTGAGGTTAAAAGAACTGGAGAAGGCTGCATATAACTGTCTACCGGGCATATTCTGTGCTATCGGGGGCCTCACTAAAAAAAAAGCACGGGATAGGATTTTTGATCAACAGGGAAATAGCAGGAAATGTGGAAGAATTTATCAGTATTAACTGAAGGGTCGAAGCAGTTGTGATGGAGCTTACCAAGAGGTACAGGTAAAGATAATACAAGGGTATGCGCCTACGGCTAGCTACGAGGACGAGGCCGTAGATAGTTTCTACGAAGACGTCGAGTCAGCAATGAATAAGGGGACCACGCATTGCAGAGTTGTAATGGGAGACTTTAACGCAAAAGTAGGTGCAAAGAGAATAGGTAAGAGAAAAATCAGCGGGAAATTTTGGAATAGGCACTCGCAACTGTCGAGGTAACACACTGGTTAAATTTGCAGGGAGAAATAACGTTAAAATACTGAACACATTCTTCCGGAAAAGACTACGAAATGGACTTGGAAAACTCCTGACGGCATTAAAAAAACGAAATTGACTTCATTCTGAGTCATAACCTAGGTAGTGTGCAAGACGTGGAGGTACACAGCAATATTCGGTGCAGTTCTCTTAGGATGGTTAGGTGCAAAGTAAGGCTAAATCTAAAAAAAAGGAAGCTCGTAGAAAGTAAGAAGCCCACCGTCAGGTCAGTAGGAGACCGGACGCATGAATATAAAATAACCCTTCAGAACAGGTTCGCACTTCTAGACGGTCAGAAGAAGAACAGTGCGGACACTCTAAACAATAACCTAACAACAGCAATCACGGGGCCAGCAGCTGGCACTGGAGAAGCATCGTGTAGGAAGCAAACTGGAAAACTAACTAGGCAAAGAAAGGAACTGATTTCACGGCGCCAGACGATGGTATTGTCGAGTACGGTGGATCAAACCGAACGAGCGGAGCTGTCAAACGTAATAAACAAAAGTAAAACAAATGACAATTGTGCGTGCAACATGGCGGCCATCGAGGAAACTTTAAAAAGAAGAGAAAGCTTGAAGGCAACAAGGAGGAAGCTCGCTATTGACAGAGACATAATGTACGCACTTAGAGGTGAACAGGGCAACGTTGTGCACAATATTGGAGGCATAAGAAAAATCTCAGAATGGCTCTACACCAAACTATACGCCAGTGACGCTGGAGCAAGACAAGGCGAACCATGCGATATATTGAAGTTATGTATTTACAAGATGCTACCGGAGAGCGAAGCGATCAATATACAAGCGGCCCTGATTGCTTGAGCAGCGAGCCCGTGCCATCTACTATTTTGTCATCGTCCAGTGATGCGTCCCCTGGGGCTATGCGCCAGCCTCAACATGAGTTTTCCGTAACAATATAGTGGCGGTTTTTGGTTAAATGAACAAGCCCTGATGACACCAAGAAATTTTCTGTTGAACGACCCCGCTAGTCGGTTCTTTCCGAGCCCGAAAGCTTGTAATGAGCATTTAGGCCACCTACTAAAATGAACGGTTCAGGAAGCTGATCTATTAGGGATTCGAATTCAGAACTAGAGAAGCACTGGTCTGGTGGAATTTACAAAGAGCACGCTTTGATCCACTTATTGAAACGATTACCGGTACCGGAACCGCTTCAGTCTTGTGAGTAACTGAAAGCTTTGGCACGGAATAGATTTTTGTGTAATGATGGCTGCTCTGCCTTATGAGTTGGCTGAACTATTTCTGTCTTTCCTCAAAACACTATATTGTCTACAAAACTGGGTATGTCTGGGATTTAGATGTCTCTCCTGGAAGCAGACGAGGCTTGAGTGTATTTTGGGAACGATTTGATATACGTCACCTCAATTCTTTATGAGGATTATAGAATTACGCTGAACTATGTTTTCTACGGTCATGACAACCACACTTTCTACCCTGGTGCTTATGGGTTGTGTGCTTCATTTTATGTAACTGGATCAAGTTTGGGACAGAAATTCGGGGAATACACTTTTTCAGTGACCAGCAGGACCGCGTTGTTCGTTTGGTGTCATAGTAAAATCCATCTGCTAGTCGGACTCCCGGGGGGTCAGGGAATCGGGGTCCCTTGGACGCCCACCACGAGGATAGATTTGTGCCCCGATCTCGTGCGTAAAAGGTGTAGGACGCGGTGCGGCAATCCTGGACGCAGATTCAGGGTTCTTAATGTCCACGCCCTCTGCCCCGTCCAAAGTAGTACTGGGGGCCCAGTTAGCGTCACTAGACAGCGCCGCACCACTACCAACAGTGGTGCATGTCGCCATAGCTTCTGCGTGCTGCGCAGTCTGTGCAGTGACAGAGGGGGCTGATGCGGGACACAGTCCGCTTCCCAGTGCTGCGTCTCCCCTGACACCAGACGCCGCTCCACCCTTCGCCGGGCTGCGTCGACGTAATTCCCGAGGAAAGGGTTGCATTTCTCTTCCGGGCTTCTGGGAATAAGATATTTTGAGAAACGTTCATGTTGGTTATTTCTTTTTCATCTTTGATTTTTTTACATGACCTAGAATAGGCTGGATAAGGTCCATCAAAATCCAAGCATGTTGCATGTGTGCTTTGACATTTACTGTTCGGATGATGATGGTGCGAACATTTTGTGCAAGTGAGTTTTCCCGACGACTTGGAATCATTCTCCCACCATTAACATTTGAAACAGCAAGGCGGGTTTTGTATGTAAGGCTTTCTGCAGGAGAGCGTCAAAATTTACCGACTCAGGAAGTGTGCTGCGATCAAACGTTAGAATGAGGTGCTTAGTTTTATTTTGTTATTAGGCCTGATCGTTATACCCTTTGCAGTAGTTGCTCCCTGCTCAAGTAAACCTTCAATTAGATGATATTCATCTTCATTCAACAGTTAGGGGTCTGGTATGATGCGCTGCAGGTTTTCAGGTTCGGTGAGGTGTGATGGTGGTTAGGAGGTCACCTAGGGTTTGCTGATGGTTTTTATTTTTAACCTCAATCAGTATTCTCCCACATGATAACTTCTTCCCTTCGTAGGTTATTCCTGGAGCCTATTCAGTTATTTTTGATATTAGGATTACAGACTAGTGACGGACGTGTTTTTTTCAGCTGATTGCAAAACCTAGAGGCGGAGAAAGTCGTCAGAGTTTGAGAAACGGTTCGATAGCGGTTTTAATGAAAGATTCCACCATTGATGAAAGATACCGGAGCAGGAAACGTTCACTGTCGTACAGGGCCATATATCGCCCTCACACCGAGGTTCAAGCTATACAGAAATCATCACGCATGAGGGCACCTTAAGGCTACAATTTTTATTGCGTAGCATTCTTTGCTGTTTACCCGCGCAGTCAGGACTGTGTAACGCCCCGCATTTCCACAACAAGAAACATTGTGCGGAAGTAACACTATATGGTTATAATGGCCTGTATCTTGATAAGTTGCCAGCGAAAGCAGGATGAAACAAATTTCATTAAACCACAACCAACTAGTGTATTCTAGGTTCAGTGCATCCTCTCGCCCTCCCGGTTAGAGGACTGCTCCGTCCAGCGCCCCCAGGAGTCTATTGACCTTCTTCGCTCTCGCCACCAACGTTTGCTGATCGAAGGGGTCAGGGCTGCTCGGCAGCTCCACTCGCTGCTGAAAAGAGGGATTGGGGTTTCATGTGAAATCTGGTGTGTGGGCGCACTCCCAATCGATGTGGAACAGGATGCCTGTTACTGTGCAATATTGCTGTTGTCAGTGTATCGTGTAGGGTACATGGCCTTGAAGTATGCTGGCTCAATGACATGTGTGGTTTGAAGTCTTTGTAACGTGGTAGTGTCTTTTTTGGCTACTCGATGGCCCGCCGTACGGTATTTGCGACCGGCCTGTCCGTAGTATAACGATATTTATGTGTATGCAGGAAGCGGCGTGGACTTTGGATATAAATCTATCCATTCGCTGGGTTGTGTCCCGGAAGGCCCTGTGTGAAAGTTTTCGGGCTTCGGCGGGGCTGCCTCGTTTTCTTTGAGGGTGGTGTGTGCGGGCGATCATACAATTTCTATGCAAAGCAGCTGGAGGTGTCGTTGCAATATATGCAGTACGCGTTTTGAAACTCTTTGGTTTAAGTAGTTGCGGCACGCCATGTGTGAGTCGGTGATGATGGTGATGCCCTGTTTTCCCGGGGTGGCTGTGAGAACAGTTGCGATTTCTTCAGCTGCTTTCGTTCCCTTCGTTTGCTTTTTTCAAAATAGTCGCTGCTGGTGAATTTTTTTCTTCTGCGTCGATTAATCTGACCGCGTAAGCGGGCTGGTTCTGGTGTGGCGACGCGTCTGTATATCTGTTTGTCAGCAGAAATTGATACTGCCTGTAGAAGAAAACGGAAGGAACCTGGAGTCTTGCTTTGTTGTATTCGGGCGGCATATTACGGGGAATGGGCGCTACGTGTATGCTCTGTAGGATTGTGGGTGGCATGGGTGTTTTTTGGTCTTGCGGAGAAGAAACCGGGTAGCCAAGTTTAGACCAAGTGGATCAGCTGGTGGTGGTCAGGAATATATGGCAGAGTTCGGATGCCTAATGCGCCTCAAACATTTGTGGCCATGGGTTGAATATTCCTATTTGGAGGAGGTTCTTTGTCGAGGTTTTTGGGAAGTGGGGGTAGAGGGTGCGACTGCTGTTCTGAATGCCTGTCCTTTTAGTGTGTGAGCTTAGTGATGCCGAACGGAGTATGGAAAAAAACACAAAAATAGCAAAAGTAGAAAAAAATACATTTTCGCAGAAATGGTCCGAAAAAATTTAAATATGCATCGTCTACATTTCCCCCGATAACCGATAGCCAAATTAGATCAGAAAAAAACATAAAAAAACCAATTAAAACTATCGATAATGGCGACCGTGTAGCGTCCTGCATTTAAAAAAATCAAATGTGGCGGAAAACTGTTGTAATCGTTGAAATCGCGTAAACAAATAATAAGTGAAAGGACAGAATTAAAAAAAGACAATAAAAGCAAAAAAGAACAAATAAAATTTTACCATAAACTATCACACAAATCAAGAAATTACATCTCGTATACCTCCCCAAAAGCAAAGGCTAAGCTAAAATGGTCCGAAAATGACGTTATAATACGAAGAAAATACCGTAAACGAACCGATTCCGCCTCGTGCTTCCAAAATACATTATTAGCGAAGTTGAGGCACTTTATTGCAACAGTGATATAAGATTACATAAATGGCGAAATGAATTAAAGGAAATCCTAAAATGAATAAAATGTTACAACTTCTCTCGCTACATTGCCATATTTGGCTGAAAAAAACCCATAGTCTATAAATTATAATAAGAATTCTATGCCTTTGAAGAAAATTATCTCAATATATGTAGAATATTTATATAGACACATCATTCAAACACTTGATTAAGAAACCGGCTTGTTTATTTTAACCATGGCCATAAAAACAATTATACTCTAACGGTGTCATTCAGTCGTTTTTCAGCATGCGTAGCAACATAATGTTGGCTTCTTCCGCTCGAATAACTCTGCAGAGAGAACAGGTGTTCTTCACCAGGGATGCTTGCGAATAACAAACGTTTTTAGTAACACTTTTATTGTCCTGTATTGTTTCTGGATTAATCACAAGCGACCGACCAGTTCCAGTTTTACTTTTTATTGTCGCATTTCTCGTCGCAGCCAGTTTGAGTAGACGAAGAAGCAGTGCTCCTCCTTTGGCTCGTCTGGGTCACAGTTGTAGTCATTTGGCACGCCTTCCATCAGCACTGAACCCAATACCCGAAGCCGTTGTTCACCAGGGTTCTCAAAAATAAACGCAGGTTGCAACCATCTTCATGAACGGAACTTTCTTGAAGGACACACGAAGTTACAACGGAAGTGATCATAGGTGGTTGCCTGTTTTATTCCATTTTTTACCAGCTGATGTTTTCGGGGAGCGACTCGGACCTCTGCAGTATTGCTAATCATCAAAATCGGCTGGTCAGACGATACTCGCGCGGGTTATTCACTGCAGGCATTGATACCTTCCATCGTCCGTGCTCATAGAACGGAGCGCGTAGTCCCTAGACAAAAGCCTTCTCCCGAACAAACCACAACCCCCTCTTCCAGCCACGCTCTCCTTAATCTTCTCCAGTAAATGGTGAAAGCCAATGACATTACATGAACTTGTAAAACAAAAAAAGCGCAAATTAGCCCCACATATATTCTCTGTAAGCAATCATTTGCTCCAAAACAACATTTCTCATGGACTTCCAGTGGTTCAGCTGCATCACAATGGCCCGGCGAAAACTCATCGTCAGCTTGGTAATCCTCATGGTAAGTGCCCAACTTCTCTTTTGCAAGACTGTATTTATATGCGGCATAACTCACGTTTTCAGGATATTTTTCATTTGGGACACATTATAATTCTATAACCAGACGCAAAATATTGATATCTTGGGAAGCCGGTCTTTTTATACTAGGCTCATTAATATCATTGTAGAGTACAAACAAAAAGTTTTATGCCTGGTTCCTAATCCTGACCACTACAGCTTATGTGACTCAAGTGATATTGTTGGCTTTCGATAAATGGTATACTCTACCCCACAAAACACATACAAAAAGAGCGAAAATTACCACGGTCACCACGACAACCTTCCTTGGGATCAGGATAGGTCGGCGAACGCCCATTCCACGTTCTGGAAATACGATGTTATCGACGTGACAGTTCAAAATAAAAATCACCCCACGTCGATTCATATTTGATACGGCGTAAGTGTAGCATCGACAGTGGTACAAGCACGAAAACAAGACTCGAAAAGCTACACATCCAAGATAACCACGATTTTATAGCTAATATATAAACGAACAAAATTTAGAGCCCCTTGCTGAAGCCATGGACGCAAATTTGATTACCGGCCGCGGGGGCCCCTTTTCTGCTAGAGACTTTCAGTGGAAATGCCCGTATGTTCGAGATGTCGGTTCAAGTTAGCGTTCCCCAGGTGGTGGAAATTATTTTCAAGCTGTCCACTGCAACACGCCTTATTGACTGGGTAGCTTCGGCGAGTTAAACCTCTTAATCAATCAATGAAGAGTTTCATACCTCTGTAGTCAGCGAAGAATGACTAGCGAAGCCGGTCGCAGTTCAAGGAGAACACAAAACAGAACCCGAGAAATTGTAACTTGGGATTGAGTATACTATCATGTCAATTAGTAAAATGAAACTAAAAGGAATAGACTTTTGTACTAGCCAACAAGTATGAGTATGTTTTATTCCATGTCGTAAGCATCTTACAGTCTGTGCACCACACCAACACAAACTGCTAGACCACAGAGGACGGCAGTCCGGTCCCATAGGACCCACAAACGGTCGGCGGGGAACTTACAAAAGCGCAACGGGCATTTCATTGGTCGTCGCGTGAACCCTGACTGTGCGTACACGTCCACCGTATCCACCACCCCAACTATACCCGCATAATCGGAAACCGTGCTTAGACAACGTGCTTAGACAACAAGACCGGGTAAAATGTCATCGCGGAATGACTTAAGGCAGGGCCGGAAAAATAACACCGACAAAAACACCACACCAGGCGTCCTTCAAGAAGGACGGGGACAATAAAAACTGTAGCCTGTAAAAATTTTCATATTCGCTGTTATATGGACACGTGGTATACGCGGAAACATAGGCATATAGAGGTTCGCTCTAAAAGACGAAAAGATGTTAGGGAAATTAAAGCCTACAAAGCTGCGACTACAAAGCTTGATAAAAAATGATGAAGCTTGCGCTAGTGGTGCAAGGCTGGAGAAACAGCCGAGCTGGCTGCCTCTCCCTCCTTGTCGGAGACCCGAGTGTTGCACCTCACGGGAATTCTCAAACATGTGCTGAATGTTCTCCATGACTGGCAGGCCCCGATCACCTTGTCCACATGCTTTACGTTCTACTCCAAAGTAGAACACGTTATCACGCCAGGACCCCGGATACCGGATTCGTACATTCGGCGTCTGTAGCGAAAACGCGGTGTCGGTGACGTCGACTGCAAGCCCTAACTCATGTGAACTGGTCAGGTGAACAGTACTCGAGCGATCACGCCACAAACAATGGGCAGAGACTGAGTCTTCTGGAATACGCTTACGCACGCTTACGTACACTCCGTATTTTTTTTCTTGGCATTTTTTTCATGCTCCTTACGGGGCCCAAACACACGCGCAAGCCTGGCCGAATCCGAGTGCTCCTCATGAGGTGACCCCCACGTGGGCTCCGTACTTTTTGTGTTGTTTTCTTGTAACTCTCGATGCCCGAAATAGAAGCAGAAACAGCTGTGCTGTAAAACTGACGGGAGGTAATTTTCAGGAACACATCAAGTGGCGTTCTTCCGTCTCATTTTCTTGCGTTAACTGTTGTTTTATGGCAGTCGTCAAGGTTTCTCTCACTTCCAGGACGAGGTGATGTTCTTCATACTTTCTCGGTGAGGTTCTAACGCCACTCATCTTCATCTTTATCGCTAACGCAAGGACATTAAGATCAGTGTTACTGACCACAAAAAAGATTAAATGCATGTACAGAATTGCACCATTTGTAGGGATGACGCCTACGCATTCTCAACTTGTGCTTGAAAGGTGTGTTACGTCGTTTTCCTGACTTATGGCTCACGATTTTTCTTCCAGAAGGTCCGAGTTTGAACGAAACCTGGTCAATGACGAGCTCTGGCACTTCTGTCCGTAGGGCGAAATTTTGAGGCGGGAGTTAAATATTTTAAAAATAAAGTTCATGCGATTTCCTTATAATTGTAATGATGTAATCGGCCACGGTAGCGCGTGCCAGGAAGGCGCGCTTTGGGCGTGCCGTACGTTTACTTGGAAGCGCCACCTCTAACCACCCAAGAAATGTTTTGGGCCAGCATCAGCAGAAAACCCCCCAGGCTACTACTGCCTACTTGCTAAACCCAGGATACACAAACTACTGACACAACCGGGGATCAAACCTGGGCCCGAATGGAGAAGCGGAGTGACAGCCCGGCTTCTTGCCGATTAAGCTACGCCCACACGTGGAAACGGGGAGACAGACGGTGGTTTTGATTCATCGTCTGAGGAGGGAGAGGGCACTTTTTGGAGGCAACATACGAAACAATGTGAAAGAGGCAGTGAGAGATGACGCCATAGCCACGCGTGCCGACTGCCACCTCACTCTTCGGTAGATGGTCTTCTCCGTTTTATTTCTGGAAACCTGCTGCATTCGGGACTCCACCCCCGCGAATCCCAGGTAACGGCGGGCAGTCTCTTGTTTCCTGTTTCAAGGGTCATGCATGTCAGTTCAAGTAACGCCTCATGTGTAATCGTTGTGGGCGTCGTTTACAGCTTCGCAGAGTCCAACCACCTCCACAGCTATTTGCAGCCATTTTTAGAGCGTTCTTTGACCCCACCGTTGCAACAGTGATTATGGGGCATGCAGGTATCGAGCTACTTCAATTTATCACGCGTTGACTCGCCTAATGTGTTATTAGTTACGGAATTCATTTGTTTATTTCATTTCAGACGTTATTATGGGCTTTAGTTCAAACTTTTTTCCTTTAGAGAGAATATTCCTGCTGTAAGTGTATTAGATGGAGGTACGCGTATGGCGTGACAATGGGAGACGAGCCAAAAAAATAAGGAAGGTTACATTCATGCACCGTTCTGCCGCCGGGATGTATGCTCTGCCCTCCTGCGCTACACTAAAATTTCGATAGATTCACTTTATGATGGCGATTGGTCACCCTTGGCTTGGTTTTCTAGTTTTTTTCAAACCTCTTTCCAATGGGTCTAAATTGTCTTTCCTAAGAGTCTTGTGATTATATAAGAATTTCATTTATTTTAGCCATCCTCGGTTTATTGGCCGATCCCCTGATTGGCTTTGTGCTATATCTAAAGGCGCAACAACAACAACACGCGGTGGACTCGAATGGTGCTGCGGTTGTAATTGAACATTCCAGAACATATCGTTAGGTTTTAGTATCATTGTTTATTTCTACAGTGGCGGTGCTAGTACTCACCGTCATACGCATCCAAGAGGCCGTTGTCTTCTTCGCGGCCAGTGGATAAGGCAAATTCAGCCTCACCCTCGGGCACTTAACCACCCGTTCGTCATCGACTCGAGGCAGCCGTGGTGGCATCAGCGAATCGACTCGCGCAGGATTGGCACTCTCATAGCCATGCCTCTAATTATCCGAAATGGCTTCTCAAGAATGCGGTGGCTGCGGTGACCGCTCCCAAACGGGGTGTCCGGTATACTTTAGCATTAGCGCTGGAGTTTTTTTCTACATGCGCAGTAGCGCTTGAACCCACTGTATGAGCCAGGATATGGGCGGTCGCCGCGAGGCTCGCGCTCTCGAGGGCTGTACAGTTTTTCGATTCTCTAGGTTTTTGGCAGTGTTTACCAGCGAACCTGTTGAGCAAATCGTGTGTGTATGGTGTCTGCTCTTAAAAATATGACGAAATTTAATAGCGCTCATTCACGCATCCCTGGAGAGCACGTTTGCCAAGGTAAGAATGCCTACTCAAGCAGATTGGCCAATATTGTCCACAAAAACTCCGGCCTTCGTCACTTGCCTTAAGCACACGTTCGTGAAGCCAAGCATACCCACTTATAGATATTGGCCAAGATTGGCCCCCAAAAATTTCTAGCGTACGCCGTACTGTAGCCACACTTGCGCGGACCGTGAATGACATGTCATAGCGTATGCCCTTTGTTCTTTAGTCTTTGTGTCGTCTTTCGCACACGCTCTGAACCATTGAGGAGCCGGGACTTGAATGTTAAACCTGCTGTAGGTGATTACTGACTCTACATAGCCAGGCCGGGAATAGTTCACACGGCCGAGGCGAAGGCCCCACTTCGATAGGACCGGCGTGCGAAGCATCCGCTAGAATATATACATCGTCCTTGCAGAGTGACGTACGAAAATGTCCACCAAACGACGTGCTCAATCTGGCCGTGGTGAACATAAGGTCATTTAAATGCCATGCCGCCGACGTCTACTACGACACCACAAAAATACTCAATCTCAACTTTGTGTGCGTCAATGATCACCAACAAACAGCTTCGCCATCCAAGTCTTGCGCTCGAGTGAAAGCTTCGCTGAAGCAGCCGCAGTGGCTCAGTGGATAAGGCGTTGTACTGCTGAGCACGAGGTCGCGGGTTTGATCCCCGGGCTTGGCGGCCGGTTTTTCGATGGAGGAGAAAATTAAAAACGCCCATGCGTATGAAATTTCAGCGCAGGTTATAGCTCCCCAGGCGGTCAAAATTAATGTACAGTCTTTCACTGCGGCGCGCCTCGTCGCATGCGTTGCGTCGGCGCGTTAAACGATACAATTAATCATCAATCCCGAAAGCTTCGCGGAATACTTAGCAGCGACGCTCCTTAGCGGCTTAGGCTGTCGGCGTCTTTTGTCGTCACGTCTCATGTAGTCAGGGAACGTTGACTTGGAGGCACTTGTTTTCCAGCGCCTAGCGAAATAACGTATCGCGTACTAAAATGGAAAGTATAATGGACAAAACCGGTTCAAAATAAACTAACATGATTTGTGCAACGGTCCCTGCCCGCTGCAGCAACCGTTAACCACAAGCAGAAGCTGTTTGTAGACGCCTTATAAACAGTGTTACGCTCAAATAACACACCGAATATCGACGCCAGGCCTCATCGGCTCTTGTGGTCGGTCGAACAAAAAATCGAATACTATAAGTAGTGCCGGGGGCTCGTTGATAACAGAACAACAGCCCCCAAGACGAGGCGCGGGCACTGCAGTGCGCGCGCGCGTTGAACTCGCCATCAGCCAAATCTGCGGAAGATGGGGCATGCAAATTGCCTAAATCCGGTACAGCACAAGACAGGGTTCCACCGGCTCAGAAAGCCCGCGAGTGCTCTTCCCACACGCGCTTCTCTGGCGCCCAATCAGCGCGCTCTATGTGGCAAAAGAGCTACTTTCAACCTTTGAATACATGTGTACGCGGCATGCTTCGCTTCTCCCCAGGTTTCACATTAGTGAAGAGGGCCCTGAGTTTTTTTTCTTTCTCACTGAAGCCATTGTTCATGCCAGCGACGCTCGGCGGTAGCCACAGGGCACGCGGTCACAGCTGGTCGGCATTTTATTGGTATTTTTTCAGGCAACGGTGAACTTACGGATCGTACAACCGCTCCGATGTTACAAAAGAGCAGCGCGGATGAAAACTCGGCAAATTTTAAAAGGTGCAAGGTCGGCACCGTTCGCTTTCTCGTAGAATACCGAACTTTGCTTACGAAACAACGCATTTAATTTATGCCGGTGAGGACAGGCCGCGCAGCAGACACAGTCGCGACACGCTCTTAAGAATATTCCCTCTAAAGCAAAATTAACCACTCAATCAGAGCTGATGGTTCATCTACAATTGTGTCACTTAACAATCCCCGCACGCGTCACCTTGAGTGCTCTTGCTGACGCTATCGGTTACAATGCGGACCCCGAGCACCCGCACTCACGCTGTAACCAACCGTGGTAACGAGTTGTAAGATGAAGGATATAGACCAGAAGCGGTGGCCGTCGTAACCGGGGTCAACGTCCAGCGGATGGGCTCCCTGTCTGTCTACAAGGCAGGGAGTTCCGGGACCTCCTTGACCATTACGGTAAAGTCAGAAAAGAATGTACCCCGACCCCTGATTTTTACTGTAGCGCATGGTATTTTCTAAAGCACTTCTTTAAGATTATCGGGAGCCCAAAAGGTCCTGCACCGAAGCAATCTTGTAACCCCTACCGAGCGTTGTTTTCAAAACCCCTGACAAGCAAAATGGAGAGATGAGCTAGTTGCTGAACATCCAAGAGTGAAACATACACGCAAACAGACACAGCGACGAGAAAGGGGAACGACACCAGCGCCTACTATCAACTGAAATATTTAATAAAATTGAAAGCTCCTATATACCATACCAAGACCCAACAATCAAGCACGTGTGACCGTCGCACATGCGTATGGCGGTACAAGAGGACAACCACCCATTTCATTCTCTTCATTTTCTTTCTGGCATCCTCTACCCCCTCTACTTAAGAAGTAGCACTTTTTTATCTGGAATACTCAGTGATGGGTGACTTATACACTCCGAACGCCTTAATCCGGATATGGAAGGCTTCAGCAATTTCCCTGTACCACGGTGTCTGTGTTTGAAACGCACTTGCGTGTCTGTGAAGCACGGTTTACAAGAGCAGTCTGAACAGTGCAGCGCCAGGTTCGTCTAGGGCTTTCAATTCAAGGAGGAATGATGCTCCTTTAGGCGTACATTGAGACAGCGGCCGGTCTGGCCGACGTACACCCGGCCACAGGACATAGGAATGCCGTACACAACATTGGTCATACACCAAACAAACTGTAGTGCGTGTTTAATCAAACAACCACGCGTGGAAACACTGTCTCTAGAATCAAGCCTGTTGCTCACCACGCTGCATAGTCTACGTAGCCTATTGTGGCAGAGAAAACCACCTTAACCCCGAATCTGTCAGCCATCTTTATAAGGCGATGCGACCGCGCATGTACAGAGGTCAAAACTGTTAACAACAACGCGCAAACGCGTGGGTTTCGATACGTGGAGCGCAGCCTGCTGATAACCAACGGCGTGGCCAGCAAGATTAGGGGACGACTCTGCGGCTGCTTGGCATGCGAAAGCTATTGCCGATGCTTCCTTGTTTTGGAGGGAGAGATGCGGCACCAAAAGGACCTCATCCCGACCGCCACCGACGCCTACATTACACATTATCTGACGCTTATATGCAGCGCAGTCTGGTTTTCGCCTTTGGTATGTTTCCTACATCCCCCTTGTTTGTATGGAAACCATACCAAAGGCTATGGCAAGACTACACTGGTTAAGAGCGTAAGATAACGCTTAATATAGGCTTTGGCGGCGGTCGTGGTGAGGGACTTTCGGCGTCGGACCTTGCCCACCAAAACACGGAAGCATCGGCAGTAGCGTTCGCATGCCAAGCAGCCGCAGCGCCGTCAGCTAATCTCGCTAGTCACGCCGGTGGCTATTAGCAGGCTGCGCCGCACGTATCGAAAGCCAGGGGTTCGCGCGTTGTTGGTAACGGTTTTGACCTCTGTACATACCGTACGACCGCCACTTTTTTCCTCTGGTCGGCATCCATTATATGATGCGCGAACCCTTCCAATTGGTTTACAAGACGCTGACAGATTGCCTGTAGCACAGAGAGAGGGAAGCCAGCGTACTCCAGGCGAATTTTTTGCGCATTGAAGCTTAGAACCCTGACAACTTCCCTCACCTTCCAGTCATTCAGACTGTTGACAAAGGCAACCTTATAACTTCAAAATCTCTGTTCCTAATCGCCAAGTTTTTTGAAGTTTTGGTTGGAAAAATATGACGCAAAAACGCTTGCATCTTGTGACATGCTCATTCAGGTAAGAACAATCTCCTAACCTTCTAAAACAAACAAGCATAGGTGGCTTACAGATCACTGTAACACTTCACCGAACCCCCCATAGCTGCCAAGGCATCCTCTCAGAAACAACTCAGAAATGAAACTAAGGCAGATATTCTTGAGCGCTCGCGTCAAAAAGGAGTGAATGTTGCTAGACGCACAACAATGAGGCGCGATGAAAATGAGATCAAAACCAAAATGTCATCTTGACTTTTGATCGTAGTACGCAACACGAACCAGTCAAAGCTGGGTTTCCCCACTGTCAAACATGGGCGTACATCCCAAACCCGTGAAGGTGCTTGAAATGTTGAACGTACGGGCACAGTCGCAACAACTGTCGAGGGCAAAACACATGTACAAAATGCTCCAGGCACGACCACCAGGAAGATGAGTGTAACGCCAAACAATTTTACTGTTTTTAACTCTGAAGGAATTGACCTTGCGAATTCCCGCTCTTGCAAAAAAAATTAAAAATAGAGCAAGGAATCATAAACCTCAAAGTGACACAAACCTGTCTAATCCAGAAGTTCGGAAAAGACATTCGATGCTTCGCTAATCAAGTTACGCAGATGATGCTCACCGAGGGGTGGGGTAGCGTCAGGTGTCTGTGGCGACCCGGTGCAGCAACGCTGACCTAGTCCCACCTCGGCCCCCACTTGTCTGGCTTCGGCTGTAGAAACTGTTTTACCACAGGCCTCAAATTCTATGGCGGCTGAGGTGGAAACGAGCACCATGTGTAGGGACTGCTTGCATTCAGCTCCTGCTGCGCTGTCGCCCGTGCGCATAATATGGAGTCAGGTGGAGAGCCTTGCATCTACATCCACGCGCACAACGGCGCTACAGTCGACATTGGCAAGCGCGGTAAACATGATTGGCCCTAATCGAGGTCCCCTGCAAATGGAGGCAGATCCTGCATTTACTCCTTTGTCGTCGGCTGAAGAGATGGACGTAACCCCTACGCGAGCTCGGTCAGCTGTTCAGCCAAACGAGCAACTTGGCAACATCGGCCACGGGAAAAGACCAGCTCCGCGCATAACTGGCCCTAATGCAGGCTCAGTAACATAGATAACACCACCCGTCTGCAACACACAGATACACCCCGCTCTCTCACTTATACACTTAAGGAAGTACAATGCATTACACAATGAAACTGCAGGGGCTTGATCAAAAACTTCGATGACATATACGAAATTCTTCGCAAAAGCCAATCAACCATCTCATGTCTCCAGGAAACACACTTACAATCAAACCAAACTTTCTGCAGCGCTATTCTGTGTTAAGGAAAGATAGGGACAACGCTTCACACTCCTCTGGTGGTGTCGCGGTAGTCATACAGCATTTATTTCCTGTCAATTTGTTCCTTTGACCACGACCCTCGAAGTGGTGGTTGAATGCGTAACAATCTCTGACAGGTTAATAACGATGGCTTCAATACATATTCCCCTGACGTTCGCCTTTGTAGCTCAGAATTCAAATCCTTATTCAGCTACCAAACGCATTCATACTGGTGGGCGACTTCAATAGACCCGTTGCAAAAAAGTGGACAACACTGAGAATTCAGCGGTACTAACACTGGTGGTGAACGTGACGACGCCATTATAAAGGAAGCAGGTCATAGCAATGCCGTTGCGGTTGCACGTTTTCGTCCACGGCTTCACGAGTCTGTTGCCCCACGACGCGTATGCAATTACGTGGACGGTGGGCGGTAGCTACTCCATAGAAACTCTGTGCTCGCAGCCTTTTCGCTTCCTTTCTGATGGCGGCGCAGCGGGTGCACAGTGTTGCCAGAGTGGCTTAGTGCTTTTCCGCCAACGATTTGGCCATTTTGCAAAGGGTCTATACCCACTGTAAACTCTGGAGATCTGAGCACGAAGATGGCCGGGGCGTTTAATTGAAAGATATTCACTGTCGTCTAGTGCGTGCCTGTTTATTCAAAAGAACCAACGTATTACAGCACAACACACAACACCCACTCACATATCGACTTACCAATTGCTCATCGGTTCTCTTCCCTTCGTTCGAGCGGAATGTGGACTGCAACCATTATGGGAGGGAATACTTCCCTGTCCATATTAGGTGCTTAGATACAGTCACTGACAGTTCCATATACCATAAAAGGTTTTTAGAAGCCCGTGCAGGCTGGGTGGCTTAACGCAGAAATCACAGCTCTCCTGCACATTGATAAAACACTTACAGATCCATGAAGCATGTAGCATTGTTTCCGCCCACATTCTCGATGCTGCCAAGAGTTCAATCCCTCAAATATCCGGTACTCCACAAAATCCCAAAAGGCCCTAGTGGAATGAGTGCCGAAACGCACGAAAAGCACCAAACCAGGCCTGGGGTAATCTTCGAAGGTACCGAACGGCACAGAATCTTATTGCTTTCAAGAATGCCAAGGCAATTGGAAGGCGTATTTGCCGAGAAGCGAAAACCAACACCTGGAGAGATTAACTCTTACACTTACACAAGCAAGGTGTGGAACCAAATAAGAAAGTTCAAAGGGCACAAAGCAACCTTACCCCTTTTTAGCACCACTGGTAACACACTAAAAGACCAGGCAAACACACCGGCCAAGCACTTCAAAGCTCTTCACATTAACGAGACAGATTTATGAGGCACAAAAGGTCAGCCGCACGCAAATTCATTAGGGACTTCAAGAAGTCGTCACAAGATTCTTACAAGTGTCCATTTTTCATCCACGACGATAAGGTTGCCTTTACGACTTGTAAGACATAGGAACCTTGTGCTGATATCCTATATACTTATTGGCTAGAAAAGAGATTACAATTTACATTAGGCTCAAAAATATTAATACAATGCCTCTAATGTGAATAGAGCCGAACTAAACTGGGCCGTTAATAGAAATAATACATCCGTAATGACGTTGAACTACAAAACAATCCACATTACCTCTCGAAGACCGGTCATTGCGCCCATCTCCACTGTCAAATGATGGATGCGCCTGGGTAACAACGAACCTTTCAGAAAGCACGTACTTCGGACAACGAAACGGCCTAACTTCTACTAATTGAGCAACACCCAGTGTGTGCCCGCTCTAACAACCACATTAAGCCACAGAAGCATGGATGCCTTGTGACGTGTTCCTCCTCACTGCAATGCAGTCATCACTTACCGCCACCATCTTGGGTGAGGACAAGGTGGTGCATATTTATTAATGACAATGATTCATGTTTATTATCCTCCTTTTCATCGGGAAGATATCCAGGCGTTCGTGCCTCACAAAAAGCAGCACTTGGTCTTAAAATTAGTGGCAAATATCCCCGACTTGTACTCAATATGCTTATCTGTGTTTCACTTCAATAATGATATTATAGATATGTACTATTTACTCAGTGTAGTACAGCACACATTTCATGTTATATGCGCTAATAAGTGTTGTTTCTGCGCGGACCATAGCCGGACGTCACTTGCGTTCTCTGGGATTCCGAGCACTATGAGCTCCTGACTCCTTGTTTTTGTGGTTTTACACGCGGCAGACATTTTCTCTGCTGCTGAAGCCATTGACAGCTACCTCTTACCGGTACTCATCTATGGGGCAGAAACTTGGAGGCCCACAAAAAGAATTCAACTTAGATTGAGGAATGTGCAGCCGATTGAAAAAAAAATGCTTCCGCTGTTTGGAACCGAACCTTGGCCGAAGTTTGTACCGAGGGCAAATCCCGCCAACGTAGGACTAGAAGGCGTTTAGCTGTAGAAGTGCTGCTTTACAGGAACGATAGTTGATTAGACACTGTCTCATATACCAGCTTAAATACAGTAACAAAGACGAAAATATTCCTTAGTACCAAGAAATTTCTTGGCTGTCGTTAGGGAACTAAAAGTGTATCACACATATCTATGGGAAGCAGTTATTTGTTTCGACGGGTCATTAGCCCCTGTAGCATCTACGTAATGCCAAGTTACAGTGTGAATAGATAATGTATTGGCTTTTTGAGTGTTAATTTTACCTAGAATACGTAAAATAATGGGGACATGTTCGATCACATTGCATGATTTAATTTTGAATCAGGGCGAAGACTCGCGGAAATGTTAAACGTTTCTGGGACGTATTTATAGCCAATTAAATCTAGTCTATGTCTCGTTAGGGCCAATTTTACTTTAATGAGTTTTGTAGAGACTGCGCATATTCACGGAAAATTGATTCGCAGCCTTTATACCATTGTCAGATTTGTTTTGATATTAAACGAGTGCAGTCAATCTCATAGCCTCAAACACTTCCTAAAGATTGGACTGATGAACCTTTCTTAAAAAACCACTATTTTACTCATATAAAGCAGCCCAAATACAGCATACGATGAATTTATGAGGTCATCCCATGCATCTTATTCCGTTTTATGATTGACCAAGCTCATTTTAGCCCTAATGAACCAAAAGTACTAAGTGTAGAAGTTCTTTACGCGAACTAATTCAAGTGAGGCCGTCAGAACATTCAAACAACATAGAAACTGTTACGAAATTGCTTCCAGCTGCAAAAAAACAGTATTTCTTAAACTCGCTCAATTCATCAGCAGTAAGCATTTGGAATATTTTGAAGACTCTTAACTTACTGCGTGGTAACTCGCAAAAACTGTTTAAAATTCGTACAAGATGGTAAAGACCTAACACACGTGGCCCTCAGGCGAGTGCTTTCAATGATATGTTTCTCTCCGTTGCCCACAAGGGAAGAAATAAAGTTTACTTCATAAAATAAGGCATAATAAAGTTGAGTTAAACTATATGCACTCAGCGTGAAATCTTAACCAATTACAAAACAATCTTTTTGGAACCAGTCGAGGCAAATGAAGTTACCACAGCATTTTTGATATTTAAGAACAGCACAGCTACACATGCGTTGGGAATTCAAATAGCAAATGTCGAGTAGGAGATCGAAGTTATCGTGACATAGCTCACACATATTTTGATAGCACGCTCGTCATCTGGAATTTTTCTATGGCTTGCAAATAACAAAGGTAGCAGCAATATTCAAAAAAGCGAAATGAAACCAGAAAGACAAACCACGGCATCATATCAGTTTTGTCTGTTGTCTGTAATTTAGAAAGAAGAATACTGAAACGCCTATTATCATTTATCCACCATAATAAAATAATAAGTACTCCAAAGTACGGTTTGCACAAGCAGAAATCGGCTGGTTTAGCTCTTCTGGCAAACAAAAGATTATGTTAAATAACTTTGAAGGCGAGAAAATTGCACTGGGAATATTTCTGGATTTCTCGGAGGCCTTCGATCTCGTCAAGCACAAAGTTCTCATGAAAAGGTGAACCATCATGGTATTATAGGGATAGCTGATGCTATAATTTCTTCGCATTTGCAACATCGGCGCCACTTTGTAGCCGTCGGAAATTAATCTTTGAGGGCAAAATCAGTTTCGTCAGCCGTTTCCCAAGGAAGCATTTTAGGACCTTTTTACTGTATACTTGACATAATGAGGTAGTAAAAAATAAAAAAAATCAACAAAACGTATATATGCTAACGATATCAGTGTGTTCTCAGCAGGCAGCTCTGGCATCGATCTCAGAACTAGAGTAATTAAAACAATAACTAAAGTAATAATTGGGCAGCCGATTATACTTTAAAAATCAATGTCAGTAAAGGGCATTCTCTTTCACCCCAGCAACAAAAAAATGTCCTATTCTGTTAAACAACACCAAAATCGAAGTATTAAAATACTTTAAAACGCTTGGGGTATCCTTTAAGTAAAATATGTTTTCGGACAACCGCATTACCTATATTACCAGCACATTCTGCAGAACAATTGGCATTCTACGCCACCACTGATTTTACCTAATATCAATCAACATGCTTCTATACAACTTATTATTTTTGCATTGGAATAAATATGGAAAATTTTGTTTGGGGTACTACCAGAAATGAAAACTTGTACAAGCTCACAGTTTTTCAAAAACGGGTCATTCGTAGGTGTTGTTATGTTCCTCTTCTCTCACATACTCCTAATGCTTATGCAAACATTCACATTGTTCAAATGATTGCCATATATAACCATAAGCTATTTCATTGATATAAATTGCGAATAATCAGTAATGATGATGCTCTAAAGAGTCTTGATGGAATAAAATACAAGATTAGAGTGTAAAAGACGCGTACACCAGAGCCCTGGAACGTAAACAAGTGTTGCACAAACTACAGGAAACAAATATTCTGCTACCTATTACCCACAACAATATATACTGCTTTCATTAAAAGGCGCTGTTACAATGCTTTCATTGAAACAGTTGCATGATATTATTTGTACCCAGTGTAGCGAAACGACATTTGTTCCCATGCTGAACATGACATCCCTAATTTCTCGAATTTGTGTTGTGAACTGTAATGCACTTGGTTTTTGATACACTTGTTTTTGCGCTAGTCCACTTGGCTAGCACTCTATTTTAGCTCAGTGCACTTGTTTTCGAATATATGTCGTGATGCTTGTCTTGCGGCTCTGTGCGTAAGGACGCCAGGGTTCTTCAAGCTGTTTAAAAATTCTTTTTTCCGGATCTTTCTGCAACGTGGTTGTAAACTAAACTCAATTCAAGTGAACCCGATTTACAATGATCGGCTACCATAAGCATCAGTTAAAGAACGTGAAGGTTTTCGATTAATAGCTGAAAGTGTGGAGTACTTCCTGTCGAGTTTAGGATGCATCGGAGCTTCGTACACCGACTGGTATACGTTGGTGGTGCATAAGTTTGGTACATAGTCATCTTCGTGGGGGGGGGGGGGGCATTGTTAGTACTCCGGGAATTGTGTTAGTGGTAATAATCGCTTGTGGACGCCTCGTCCAGAGTACCCTGGGTTCTAGGTTTGCATGGGTGCCATTTTGCACCGTGTACGTTGTTTTGCTGTGTCATTACAGTAGCTGTGTTATTTTGACGAGTAGGTAGTTTAACGTCTTTGATTCAATTTGCGCTAGAATAATTAAGTTCCCTTCCACGCGTGAGGTCAGTAAACCTGAGGAAGGCTCCCCGATCTGATTAAAATAGACGGCGAAGAAGACGTCAACTGCGTTTGGCCTCCGCTGTTTTAAGACTGGTAGCGGTTAGCACCACTTGGTATCTGGCACTGAAAGAAATCTTCGCGTCCCACTGTTTTTGCGTATACCGAGAGGTAGGCAGAGGCAGTTACGGTAGGTGTGACCGACTTCTCTGCTCGCGCAGCACAGGTGACAACAATGGGGGATTTAGCACAAAGCTGTTTCACTACTGGGTGTAGGGGCTGGTTACTTCAGAAAAGTGACGCAGCTCGCTTAGGGTGGAGGAATCCTTGGCCTTCGCTTCTAATGAAGGGGCCGTCTACTAAGGGTGCTTGGAACAAAAAAGAAGGTAGATAGAGAGGTCAAGTTTTATTGTGTAATGTCTGCCATCTTAAGGATGATGGGATGGGAGAAAATGTTATCACGATGTCAGCTTCGCCTGCGAAATATGAGACGGAATGCAGTACATGGGTCACATTGAGAAAAAAAACGTGTACTTCCTTCTTTTTCTGGGCTGGATCGGTGTGCGGCATTGAACCTAGGTCAGTTCAGTCCTTGTTGTCGCAAACACCAGTTCAATGGGATGACTAACTCCGGTATATGCCATGATTTGAAATTTCCCGTGTAGTTAGGACTGCGTACCAGTATGTAGTACCACCGGCAGTTCCCCTCAAATCCCTTAGTTAGCGAAGAGATCAGTGGTATCAACGTCGTTGCAGCACAGTTTCCTTATTGTTCACAAACAGTTGGAATCATTTAGTGTATCCCCCCTCCACCCTATCTTTTTCAGTGAGGTTTGCCTTGTTTAATCTTGTTGGGCGGTTGTATGGCAGGCAGACGAAAATAACACATGGTCGAGAAACGAAGAGGGTACAGTTACAGTTTGTTGAGTATTACTGATTACTGCAACCACCTGCTTGGGGGTGGGGGGGGGGGGGGGGGGTGGGGAGCGGGGTTGCGGTGCGGGATAGTCCAACGAACAGAATTTCTTTCATCTCTACACAAACATTGTTTCTGCTTTATCTGTACTGCCTCGTGGCACACTCGCAACGAATCCTATTATTCTGAGCAAAAAGCGCATCAATTTTCTTAAAGTGTTGTAATGGTTAAAGGCCACTGTAATGGTTAAGCTTGATTCTTCTGTATGCCCATAGTGGCTGTTTATTTGATTTGGGGTACTTCCCGCACCGAAGCTACAATACGGCTGTAAAGGCCGCCGTAGTACAATGCTTCGAATTAACTTTGACTTGCTGGGGATTTTAGGTGCCAGAAATATCGACAAACAGGCCTTATTCGCTTTTCTCGCCTCTATCTAGAAAGCTACATCCATGGGCGGGAATAAACTAGCGTCTTTGGTCTTAGCAGCACAACACCTTTTACGCTAACCCGGCGCGGCGGGTTCGTAGAGAGTGTCGGGACCTCATTCTTGAACATTTTCAACGATGGAAGTCTGCACTCACGGCTTGTAAGTAGTGTGAGCTCATTCCTTATGTTGAACAAAACTGTTTCCTCACCGTCCCAGCGGCTCCGCCTCCTGAAATTGCACTAGTTGACCCAATTACTCTTTCTAATCGCAGGAAGGTTGCGTGACAATGATGGTGGATTCGGAGGTTGCTCCTAAACGTGGGAGATCCCGTACCACTGGCCATGAATCACATGAGCCGATCTTTGTTCACGCTATCAGCAGGGACCAAACTAATATAGGGGAGCCTGTTCTCGACGGCTGGCAGATGCGTGCTGCTTACGTTGGTGAAGGGGCATAGAGTGTATGGTCCGTGCATGTCCAACATATGTCAGGTAGGACGCAGGATTCCTAAAGCAACGAAGTGCAACGCACACAAGAAGAATTTGACTACGACGGTAGCCTTTGTGCCCATTTCGACAGACGAGAAAATATGGTAGTACTTTGCTATGTGATGGTGCTAGGTAAGAAACTAGAAGAGCATAAACAAAGAAGAACCAAACAACAAAGGGACATACACTGCATGAAGTTGAACAGCGCGGGGACGGGACTAAGAGCAGAGGCGACAAACACGGGCGCTGACTAACAACTGTTTATTTTTGGAAAGAAAAAAACGTTTTTACCCTGTGGAGTGACTCTGAATTGATTTTTCTGTCCGTAACACTGTCGATCAGCCTAGGAGAATATACTTTAGTGACAAGCGGTATACATAACAAAATCACACTAAAATGCAGAGTGTGACATACCAATAACAAAAAAAAAAACAAACGCTTGGTGCTCTACACTCGAAAATTACACTGCCAAGCCTGGGGTTGTGTTTACAAGAAAACATAAACAAGCAAACTCTAAGGCATGATTTCCCTCACTGCGTGCCTAAATATTGCATATATCCTTGAATTTCAGATTATTGACAGAAAAGGTAAGAATTTTTACTTCTGCAAATTGTGGAAAATTTGGACCACATATATTGAGACCAAATTTTTATTGCAAACCATGGGGGGCTCAGGCTGTGGCTTGTACAAGGAATTTGTTAAGGCCTTTCACTTTTATGTTAAGAACGTTTTTCGAGCACGCTACCTTTTTCATTATCCGAGCAATGAACCAAGGTATTTTTTACTGAAATGCGGCTAATAGGATGTGAACAACATATATCATTTGCAGAATGAATTTGTATATTTAGTGCACTAGAAAACCGTTGGTGCAAATTCCTATCCTCGGCACCACTTCAACAGAGTACATTGCCTCTTAAAATCGGGTAATAGTATTATTCAATAGGAAATAATATAGCAATCGACCACATCTAACGCTTTATAAATTTTATTGTTGTTATTGCAGTATTCTAGTGCCAGTAGCGCGAATAGGTACTGTCATGCCTTGTATTTCCGTTGTGTCAAAAAACCATTTTTGCGGCCGGGTTGACCATTACCCGTGACGTTGTGCAACTGACTCCGACGGCGTCGGTTTCCCACCGACGGGGTAATGGTCACATTTGCAGAAACCGCACAGATCTAGTTTTCTGACGGTAGCAATAAACATTTTTATAAATCCCGTGTGTCGCTCTTTCGACGCACCTTAAAGATTCTCGGGTGGTCAAAATATTTCTGGAGCCCTCCACTACGGCCCGGCCCGCATCTTAGCGCACGTGTAGTTGCGGCGCGTGAGACGCCACATTCAAACAAAAAGATATCTTAGAGCCAAGCACACAAAGCTCGGATAACCAGCAATATTGCGCATGGTACTTGATAAAGTGTCTTATCATCATGCAATAAATCAGAAACTTCATTAAGCTTAAAATGCCATAAATCAAGTTTTATTAACTATGCCGTATCAACTGTTCTAATTGCTGTAACTTTTGATGTCGGTAAAGGAGATATTGTCCCGAAAACAAAATAAAAATATGAAGGAGGCCAGCCCGTCACATGCGTAGAAAGAGCCTCATATACAAGAATGAGTACTGGCGTATTCAGTATGAGAAAAGGAAGACTTTTAACCGCTTTGATGACGATATTATTTCATCTAAATCCCTCCGTTACACAGGCGGCCAACCCTGATGTGAAGTAGCATATTATGTGGTGCATGAGCAATGGAATGCTATGTAGTGCTTGTTCGCTGAGTTCGCTGGCAGAAGAAATTGTTACTACTGCTCGTCGACAACCCGACCTGCTGTAAAATAATTTACTACGTTGAAAAGACTTTCATCCTTTTGAGTACTGTGGATCCGACTAATTAATGTGAAGCAGCCGAATATGACCATGATTGCCCATCGTCATGTCCGTGCGTACACAAGAGTTCACTTCAACGTGACACCCAGCACACTTTCCCTGCCACGTCAAAGCAGGCAAAAAGCAAAGCGTTAAAATTATATTTTTGTAAATTAGGGGGCCTCTCGATATTTTAATGAAGAAGAACGAAACGAATACTTGCTATACCCACCCATTAGTGCGATTGTAAGAAAAGAGTGATCCAATTCAATTATGAGGGAAGAAAAGATTGGCGAGTGCGGAAAGGAATTGGCCGCGTATCTGGTTGCTTCTCGGAAAAAGTCATCGAAAGGCGATAGGCTTCTGCCGCCTCTACTACCTAAGTCATCGTATCTTTGCGGTTTCTGCAAATGTGTTCGCGCCTATAGCAGCACTACCTGGTCGCTGAAGGACGTAAACCCACATTATCTCACGCCGTTTAGTTTCACACACACTGGCGCTGTCTGGCACTGGCCATGGAAAACCCATAACTTTGCTTCCTAGGGCCATTTTCAGGTGGGATACAATGTCCGCCGTAGATGCCTTTTCGTTCCCCCATAGTTCAACGTTTCGTATACCAACTGTGGGTAATATTTCATTTGCCGTCGCAGCCCAATTAACACTAGCGTCTTTAAGAAGCATCCATGCAGTTATCATAAGGAAACGCTGTAAATAAAATTATGCATGATTATTGTGCCTCAGATATGCTAATGTTCTGATTTTGCTCAACAGTGTTCGCATGTATGAACACAGCCACCAGATCTCACTGTCTCGAAATGTCTTGGGCTGTATAAACATCGCATTCATCAACGGCTTTTACTTTGAACTGGGTTCTAGGATCGCGGCACAGACAGACAGACAGACAGACAGACAGACACAGACAGACAGACAGACAGACAGACAGACAGACAGACAGACAGACAGACAGACAGACAGACAGACAGACAGACAGACAGACAGACAGACAGACAGACGGACGGACCAAACTTTCTGTGTTGAAGTAGCGCAAGCGAGAGTATAGTCTTTAAAATTTCCGCACGTTCATGTTGGCAAGGCCCGCGTCACCCCTTATAGTTAGGTTCAGAGGGGCCTCCACGAATTTAGCAACTTTTAAAGTTTACCTAGCGATACGAATAAAAAATGCCTATTGTATACGCTTACCATATGAGTTCCCGCCTGCTCTAGGTTCTTCGTTCTTCGGTTCTTCTGTTGTACCGTTCCGGAATAGGATGCTTACTGTTCGAGGTGGCACCAGGGGTTTGGAGGATACTTTTGATATGTGGCGATATTGAGAATAACCGCGGGCCTACCTTAAAACAAATAGCAAAAGAATTTGGTGAAATGCCCAGTGGCATTAAGGAGATTCAGAAAAAATACCTCCCCTATATTGGCAAAAACTAGATTTATAAGCCAACATACAATGAAAGGTCACATCATGCCAGCAACGGATTGCCCAGCTTGTAGTGTGGGATCGATGATTCTGAAAACCAAAGCACAGGGAACAATATCACTGTTTACGGATTACCTGAATCCGACCAAGAGAACAAGGAGCCGCTATGGTCGACTGCGCACAGCGTACTTCATAATTTTTATGCAATGGTGTTGTTTTACTTTGTTTCTTGTGATTGTAATTTCCTCACTTTTATTTCTCTAGTCATCTACTGCTGATTTGTTCTAATATTGAAATATTTTTCTGTTCGTCCGAAAATTGCATATTTTCTCTTGATAAGGCACCCATTTCCTGCCCAATCCCACTGAGTGGATATGAGCCATCTCACTGGCACCCCCACTACCACAATGAGATAATAAAGGGCATTTTCGAGCTGGACCCGGTGGCTATCGAGCGCTTTCATAGTCTGGGGCGACAATCACCGGTCAAGGTCAGGCCTGTTATTCTCAAACCACTCGATTTGAGACACAAGACCAATGTTTTGAAACAGGGCAGCAAACTCGAAGGCGCGAATTTTTCTATTGGGGAGAATTACCCTTTAAGAATACGGGATATCAGAAGAAAGCTATGGCAGATCGGTAAATCGAATAAACATAATGGTGATAAAACCTCGTTGGTGTACGACAACCTATATATCAAACAAAAAGAATGCGTTTGGACGGGAAAAAATAATAAAGTATCACACCAAGAAAACGATGCCAGAAAGCGAAATTCCATAGAAACCGAAACCCGGCATCCAAACAAGCGTAGCCAAGCGCTCTGGCAAAACATAACTGAGGAGTGCAATATAGACCAGATGCCTTCTGTCACCACTCCCTATAAAAACAGCTCAGTTGCGCAAATATAGCGGCAACACAAACAGGAGCGAACGTAGGCTACGTATAATAAACATGTGCAGTTTTACTAATAAAATAGATTCTTTGGAAACCCTGCTTCTGCAGTATGATCTACATATTGCGGTGATAAACGAGAAGTGGCTGTGAAAGGAAATTAGTGAAGTCTTTTCCGCGTGCTACAACGCGTATCGGAAATACAGATCGGCGCGAGGTTGTGGAGTAGCCATTCTCGTGAAACCATTAATAGATGCTACGATTGCAGCTGATGGTGACATTTCTGAATGCCTGTGTATACAGTTGGCCTTCTGGGGACATAGAGTTTTCTTGTACGCATGCGACAGGCCTCCAGATGCGAGCCCGCAGTACCTATCTGTGCTGAAAGAAACAAATTGCTTTCAAGGTGTTCCTTCTTCGCTTCTTTTCACCATAAAAAAGTGAGAGCTCCGCTCATTACACACTTAAATGACAATCAGACACGGCTCACAAAGCAGCTGCTTCAGCAGCCAATGCCGCCAATGGTTTTAACTGAATTTTTTCGTCAAACTAGCTGAAGCGAGCGCAACCTTTCAATGCCTTCCCGTGAAAAAAAACGAAAGGAAATATGGAAGCACACGTCACAGCTTGAGTGCAGCAGCACGTCTCGCGGTATACCCCTGGACATGTAAATCACGGTGTGTATATGGGAGGCGCCATTGGTTTCACGGGATTATTTTAAGCCTGAGTGTTCCAGTTCACACACATGCAATCTTCCATCCCGCGTAAAAGAAAGCGAATGTGGGTCTTCTCGACCCGCTTCACGCTTAGATGAAAGAAAATAATGCGTATATTGGGTCACGTGCATGGTGCTCAAACGGAGTCTACGACGCCAAGGAGCATATTTTACGCTTATTATACGGGACCAATTTTACATTGTATTGCTGCTTAGAATGCTGCAGGAGGCTTTCACATTGAGCCTCGATCTTCAGCGCAAACTGTTTTCGATTGCGCCAAAGACAGCTGATTGGCAGCATGTCGCTAGACTTAGATGTAAACACAGGTTCATAACCAGCGAAAGGAGTTTTTGTGCCGGATTTTTGATAGAACAAAAGCGAGTTATTATCTTTCTTACACTCCCAACGAAAGTGTTGTGATTTAGCGTTCCTATCCGGCAATAGCAAAATTCAATGGCTATGGCTTACTTTGTCTTTTTGTGCTTTCAAGTTAGGAACCTTAAGCAACGACAGGTCCACGCAACTTTTAAGGCAAGTGGTGGGAGCAGACCACTTTCCGTGGGAGCAGACCACTTGACGAAAGCTAATTTATTATGCAGTGCTTTGGTAAAAAAGATGCTTTTTTCTAGATTTCAAAAGCCTGTTAAAACGGCGAAATCTGCTTAACACGGTTTTTTTAGAAAGTTAATCCTGGCGCTTCTTTGAGGCTTTGCTTTGGGCATGTTTGTGGTGGTTTGAGAAGCTACTACACAGAAAGCAAGGCTGCAATGACCATTTATTACAGGCGAGGCAGTCTGGACGCCATCAGAACAAAACCCTCGCAAAATAAAAGTCTCACAAGATAGCATTAAATATTGTGTTGATATTTCATGCGCTTTTTTATCCTTGGACTCTGTGTGCTAGTGTGTGTCGATGGTGAGTGCGCCGCGGTAAATAGGTAAAGGCCATTTGAGAAAACAGTACTTTTAAAAACCACTTTGGGTAACACCAGGGGGGGGGGGTAATTAATTTGGTAGCATTTAATTCCAATGCGCAGCAATTCTCAGGTGTTGCACTAAAACAGGTGTCGGGTTATCTGATCCATCTGATCTGCGGAGATCAGATCTGCGGAGATCTGATCTGATCAGATCAGATCTGATCTGCGGAGAACTTAAAGGGGCCCAGGATGTCGTCCGTCAAATTTTGTTAGGCATCACGCAGGTCAACTGACGCATACCGATTTTGGGGGATGGGCCAAGGATTTGTTTCAGTCATCAGAACTAATTTGATAAAACAAACAAAGGATTTTTTCAGTTAGGTCAAAAAAGGGGGAAAAAAAAAGAAAGAGTAGTTGCGAAAGAAAATACATACCAACCTGACACGAACCTAAAATTTATCTGCTGATTCCCTAATACAGTCAAACCCGATTATAACAAACGCAGATAGAGTGAAATATGCTATATATCGAATTGAAACAAACAAGTAACAAAAATACACGCGAAACATACTCCTTATATTGAAGGTCACATCGGATATATCCAAATGGGTCAACCTAGAATTGCCGCCGAAATGCATGGTCTCACAGCGGTAATTGAGATGTCTATTGGCCGCGGTTGAGACGTTGAGCCTCACATGGAGCGACGTGACGCCTGACACTTTCCATAACTGAAGCAGAGTGGAAAGCCGGGCTAGTTGAAAATGGTTCATGACTGCAACTGCGCACAAGTGAACGGGCCCATAGAATTCCTTCGGGGATTTCCTGAGTGGTCGACGACCAGGTTGCCGTCAGTGTGAGCCGCTCTGATGCAGACCCCGTCATAGATGTCATGGCAGCTTGTGTTGTTTAAAGCTCCAAAGAGGCAGAGGATGACTTTCGGCAGTTGATATGATCAGACAATATTGCTTCAATATTGAAGGACCTGGACTAGAATGCTGTTTGACGGTGCCAAAATGAAAGTGAAAACTAGAATTATTTCTTTTTCGTGAAGTAGGCAGTTGAGGAGCAAAGTAGCCTTTTTGCTTGCAATAAAACAATGGTTTTCTGTATGGTAAGGACACAGTTCATATCACGTTGGTCTCCACTTGGGAGGAGGGGGATGGGGGGTGTGCCGCCTATTGCGAACTCGTAACAAAGAACTCGTTATCGGCGGGTTTTACTAAATCCAACCATTGTATATATCGAACTAACTCCGCCGCACATTACATTTCGCTATAAGCAGGTTTCACTGTATAATATTATGCGAAGCCCTGGAAGCACTTGACCATGGGAGCATGACCTTAAACGTGTTTTATTTCTGTTCCTTTCTCTTTTATGGAGTGTGTCCCTGTTGTCTGTTGTTTCCGCTTTTTTCTTTGCATTTTCTTTCCTTTTTACCATACTGCCGTGCCTGTGATTCTTTGTGTTTGTGATGTGAGGTTACGGAAGACTCAAGGTGAGGTACAGGGAAACAGGTTGAAGACGCAAACACGGATATTTATAGGAATTCATGAAAGGATTGACGTTGACGATGAAACGCGCAATACAACACAAACATAGACGACGGTGGAAATGTCTGGGCAGCAGGAAAGCTGAGAATACGTACAGTCACAGCCAGCAAATCATGTAAATGAAACTTGGCTGTGTGTTTCAAGTTGAAGAACTGGCCGATCTCGGAGAGGCACACGAGGGTAAGGCGTTGGAGGTGCACCGGGGAGAGTGGCCTTGCAAGGTCAGTAGCAGAGGTGAAGGGCGAAGAGAGCGCGTCCGCCCTACTACACGTTGTAGAGGCTCACCAAGAAGACGATCGGGACGGGGTGCCAGGGCGTTCTACAGGGGCCGCAGGACAACCAGGTTCTAACCGTCCTACAACAGGCTTAAGAAACCCATGGCCTGCCCGCTGGGCCGTCCTAGTCCATTCCGAGCATAACGTTCCTGCTCCTCTTCTGCCTTCTTTTGCCAGGATTCCTCGCTGAGATTTCCGCCATTCTTTCGCGGATGGGCCGCATATCTTGACAGAACTACACTGTACCTCTTCACAGTGTTTATGTTCCCGTATAACAACCCCCTACAATAGCGCATTTTGGCGAATGTAGGTGTGTTAATAAATAAATAAATAAATAAATAAATAAATAAACAAATAAATAAATAAATAAATAAATAAATAAATAAATAAATAAATAAATAAATAAATAAATAAATAAATAGATAAATAAATAAATAAATATTTCATGCATGGCAGACGAGCCGTCTTAGCAAAAAATGAGTGGAAGGCGTTACGCACACCTTTATGACAGCGGCCGAGCTTCTTTTTGCCCCTTTAAGACGAATACCACGAAGAAGTAATGGCAGTCCTATGCGTTGCAGGCGAGTCTCCAGCAGCCTTATCTGATTATTAGTTGTTCTTCTCTTTGTGGCACATACTGGTACCGAAGACTAGCCAGGAATCGAGCACTTTGGGGGGTGGTTAACCCGAGTTCATTAAAGCAAGTAACCAAAGCAATACGCAGTAAGAAAACCTAAACAAGTAACGTTAAAGCAAGCACACGAAAATAAAAGCAAACCACAGCAGAGATAAATGCGACTACAAGAAGCAAAGCAAAAAAAAAAATAAAGGGAGGAAAAACTAGGTACTCGCCGCAAACACACCTGGAAAACACTTACTTTTTCACGGGGGGTACATACGCACCATATTAGAGTTTGGCTGCGCCCACTTTTCCATCTCGCCAGATTACAAACTCAGAAAGCTGATTATGTTGGAGCATGGTGCACTGAGATTGTGCCTCGGCCTCCCAAGGTGCGTGGGCAATAAGATTTTTTTTGGAGTCCCGCATGCTTGGCCTGGAGCGTCGGTTTCGGCTACGAACAGGATTTTTGAATCTCCACAAAGCAGATATTCTTCCTTGATTGTTGCTTAGCTGGCACTTTTTTTCAGCTCTGGGTCGCCTCGGAACATTCTTCCACAGTGTGTTTACGCCCAGACATTACTCTCACCATTCAGTATCAATACCCCCACAGTACTTACAATGCCCAGTGACGTTTCCTCCTGCGCCTTTAACTTCCCAGATATTTTCTCCAGTAACGCTAAAATGCTTACGTCGCGATTTTTAGCAGGAATACGGAACGACCATTTGGCAAGCTTGAAGAGTTATGCGATAATGGCTACAGACGCATCCCAGCTGGAGGAGCCAGCAGGTGTAGGAATTTTTAGTCCACACCTTCACTGGTCAGTCTCGCTGCGTTTACCTGATTTCACAGCGATATTTAACACAGACCTCATCACTTATCACTCCATCCCGTATCAACTACATGCATGGCATCCTCTCGCGTCCCACTTGCTCTACACCCAACTGCCCTGCCTACCCATGAGTACGACACCTTTACTTGGAGTGCCATCCGCCAGACGTACCACCACACCTGCGTTCCCGCATCGCTTCCTGTGAGGACTGGTTGAACCCGGGTCCTGGCGTAGATGTCAAATCGACGCAAAAACTTCTGGCGCCTACTGCCTTCATGTTAGTGCGGACCTCTGGGAGTTCTACGGACCAGGCGTCTCCTAATGAAGAGACTGTGGCACGACGGCCCAGACTAGGGCTGTTTAAAGAATAAAGTTTTCTGTCTCTCTCTCTCTCAAGCCGAATTCCTACCTATATTTTTTACCTTAAAGGGCGTACCTCCGCAGCACACTAATGTAGCAATAATTACTGACTCCTTATCAGTTTGTTTTGCTCTGTCTTCATCCGAAAATTCCGCTTTTATTCGTACATTCCACTCCTTGTGCCTTCCCAATTGCGGGATATCTGCCTCATTTGGGTTCCAGCTCACAGAGGGTTACAGCTTATTGAACAGGCTGATTCCTTTGCGCGGTCGCCGTTGGATGGCCCTCCAATTGACCTATGCCCTATTCCTTTTATTGTAGCAGGAGCAAGGTTTCGCACCTCTTAACGCCTAGCAAGATTGCAGGAAGAGATCATCACAAATTTTGAAGGTTATCTTCACTTAAAACATAATTGGAATACCCGTTTTTGTAAATCTCGTCAGTGAGCTCATATTACTACCTTAACATGTCGGGTCCTCCAACGCAACTTTTACATGCACCGGGCTGACTTAGCCTTCTCCTTCCAATGTGCTGTGTGCGGTGATCAGGAAACTTTGGAGCACTTCCCATTGCATTGTCGCGGTTTTTTAATAATGAGGCAACGTCATCTTGCCACGCCATTGCTACGAATTGGTCTGCCAATTTCCATGCCCGTACTTCAATCTTTAGGGGCCACATCACTTTGATATTGTCACCGAGGCGTGGCTGCAGCCATTCGCGCACACGCTTCTGAGGCCAGGCGCCAGCCCTGTTAGCTTTAATCTTGCAGGTACTTTTTCCGGTCCAAAAAGTGCATTTGTTCTATCCCAAACTCTACTTACAACTTTCAACCTAATTTATTTTCTCTCTTTCTCCGTACAAATCGCTAGGTTAATTATTTTCCGGTGTTTTAAACGGGCGCATTAACCCTTCTCACGCTCGATTCCTGCCCACTCCCCCACGTGGGTATGTGCCATGTCAACAGGAACAAAAACAACAACAACAACAACAAAACACTCGTGAGTCACTGGTCTGCACTTCCGATAATTTTCGAATTGAGTGGAACTGCATCCATATTTTACCAGGGTGCTGCTGTGTCGTAAATGCCCAAGAAACATAGACAGCGCCGTAAATACAGCAGAAAAAACATACACCTCGCCGCGAGCATACATATTTTTCCAAAAAGAAGTGGGAACTATTCCTATACAGGTTCTACTGTTGGGCGAGTTGGTGGTTCATGTAAAACTAGCTACACCACGAAAAGAAACCAAAGCACGAGGTGAGTGCTCGTCCAGTCGTTTCATCGTGTGTTTGTTTCTGTTTGCACTGTAGCAATTTTAACATTTCTATAGGTTAGCGATAGCGAACATGCGGTCAAGACTCATGCATTGTTCGAAACCTTCGGAATGCAGGCTCTGTCTTTCGTGCGGAGAATACTCGCTAACTTCCTAGCGCTACTCCGTATTGAGAAAATTCAATCCCGGAAATATAGCACCTTAGAGTACATCAAAAATGTTATCAACATGAAGCAGTAGTAAAAAATTATACGCACTTCGGGTGCAGTCACACGAAGTGAATTAATACGTTTGGTCTTAATTGGGCTGCATGTAATTGCAAAAAAAAACTAGTTGTGACACTCAAAATTACACCTCTCTAGAAAGCGGCAGACATACAGGGCAATTTTATTTTCAGCAAACTACCCCGCTTACCACAACGCATAGGCGATGGTCTAAGTATCCGCTCGTAACGTTCATGAAACATGTCGTCGGCTTCGCTCGACTTTTCTGTGTATACCTAGGTATTGCGCAAAGCAAATTTATGTTAAAACTTTCATGGTATCCTGCAAAAGCAGGCGCGGCAAGCATTAACGGGGCATCACAGGGAGAAAACAAAAAAACACAAATAATTAGTCTGGTGCTCACTCTTTCCACCGGGTGTTTGGAATGAAGAATCTTAAATAGATTTAAAATTTCGAAGAAAACATGAACTGAGGCGGAAGCACGTGAACATTGCTCCCAAAAACTGTATAAAACTGCCATAGCTGCCAACTCTCCAATGACCCTGAATATTATACAATTTATCGCCTATTTAATTCCTCCTATGTAGACAACTCTCGGCCGCACCACCACCTCACTCTCAATCAGTTACAGAGGAGCTACAGACTCAAATCAGTTGGATTTTCTTAGTTAATAGGGGAAAAACATAAGACATAGATTTCAAGCTAACAATTGTGATCCGTTTATGGCAAACTAAAATATAATTTCTCTTTTTTGCATTTCCTAGCTTTACTGGGAAGTCAAGCACCACTGCGCACTGATGCATCCACTACGCCAGTGGCTGCCACGACGCTGAGTCTTACAACAACGCCTAAGCAAGAAGAAAATCCTGCTACAGTTGCGACTATTGTTGGCGTAACCGCACAAGGCGAACGGTAAGCGTGCCAATTTTCTTCCCTAGCAGCCAGAGCTCCTAGAAAGCGCTGTAGGACCCCATTTCACAAACATGCGCTTGCAAAACCAAGGAACACGAGCATACAAGAAGCAAAGGGGAAGGCTTTAATCGGGAGCCTTGTTTCGTTGCACCAAGTAGTATTGAGGGTACAGTATCTGCAATTCGTGTTGCATTGTGGCTTTCCTGATAAACCAAAACACTTATCGGTGTTTTGTGCCTTTTAAAATAAAAAACTTAAATAGGAGGAAGTTTTCTGAAAAATCATTCGAAATTACTTCCGATCACGGCTCTGTTACTATCTGTCAACCCTTCGGAGAGCAAATGTACCTTTGGTTCGCTGTATTGCGAAAGGCAAACTGCATTGCGTAGGGAAAATATTCAGGTCGGCTTGCTTTTACCTAAGGCTTTAAAAAGTTCGGGATAGAGACGGCCATCAACACGGAGTAATACAAGTATCACAATTGCAGAAAAAATACTTCTGCGGGCGCTACAAATACTCAGAAACGTAATGACCTTCCTCCTTCCCTTCGAATGTGTTTCCAGGCGGGCCGCCACACCGGGCTTTAAAGACGACGACACATAAGCAGACGCTCCTAATTCCAATATCTGAAATGCTACTTTTAACTCCGAAATCTTCCTACTGGGAGCAGCAAAAATCTGTGCCACAGTCCGCCATAGCCCTATCCCCGGTTCTCGACTTATAGTCGATCACGGCGAGATGGAAGACGCAGCGCACGAACAGAAAACTGCGCAAGAAGATCGCGGAACTTAACCGCGTGATCGAGTCGCACAGCAGGGCCCTATGCGCGCAGCAGTGGAACGAAGCCTGCAGCGCGGCGGATGGACAAATGCACTGTGACAAGACGTGGAACTTGCTAAGACGCCTACTGGACGAGACCAAGACCAAGTCTCACCAGCACGACAACCTGGCCAAGACACTCCACAGGGCGCTGGCCGAGCACGGAGAGGCCGAGGTGAAGAAGCGCCTCGACGACAAGTACCTGCCGGCCACCCCCGCGGAGACACACTCGGACTACCAGGGCGAGGCCAACGAGCGGCTAGACAGGGACATAGAAGTGTGGGAGGTGAGAGCGGCCCTACACGACCTGAACACCAAGTCCACCGCCGGACCCGACCGCGTGACAAACAGAGCACTGAAGAATCTGAACGAGAGAGCAATCGAGAACCTCACGGCGTACTACAACAGGTGCTGGCGAGCCGGGAAGCTGCCGAAGCAGTGGAAGGCGGCCAAGACGATCCTGATCCCCAAGCCAGGCAAACCACCGAACATCGAGAACCTCCGGCCAATCTCGCTCACGTCTTGCGTGGGCAAGGCGCTAGAGCACGTTCTAATGAACAGATGGCAAAGGTACCTGGAGGAAGCGGAGGTGTACCCGAACACCGTGATAGGGTTTCGGAACAAGCTCGGGACGCAGGATGCCATGATACAGCTGAAGAACGAGATCCTGGACGACGACGCTAACACGAGAGACAACCGGGCGATCCTGGGCCTGGACTTGCAAAGCGCCTTTGACAAAGTGAGGCACTCGGCGATCCTGGCCCAGGTGTCACGACTGAACATGGGGAAGAGAACGTACGAATATATCAGGGACTTCCTGACGGGGCGGACCACCGAGGTCAACGCCGGTGACCTGAAGCTCCCGGAGAAGAAGCTCGGCAGCGTCGGGACCCCCCAAGGCTCGGTTATCTCGCCGCTGCTCTTTAACCTAGTGATGATCGGGGTGGCCGAACTACTCTCGCGAGTGGCCGGGGTCCGACACACCATCTACGCCGACGATATAACGCTGTGGGTCCCGGGAGGAAGCGACGGACAAATAGAGAGCACGCTGCAAGAAGCAGTGGATGCCATCGAGGAGCAACTGGACGAGTCCGGACTCGTATGCTCCCCGAGCAAGTCCGAACTGCTGGTGATCCCTCCGAAGAGAACGACCAGGAAAAAGAGAGGGGACGAAGAGACGCCGAAAGAACAGAAGATCAAGGTCAGAACGAGCGGCGGCCACACGATCCCAGAGGTCGAGAGGATCCGAGTGCTAGGCATGCTGATAGAGCGCAAGCGCGTGAACGGCGAGACGGTGAACCGCCTCGCGGCTAAAGTCACCGCGGCCACACGGCTCATCAGAAGGGTGTCAAACAGAAAGGCAGGCATGAAGGAGGAGAGCCTCACCCGACTGGTGCAGTCTTTCGCCATAAGCCACATCACGTACGTCGCAGCGTTCCACAACTGGAGGCAGTGCGAGCGAAACAAGATCAACGCGCTCATACGCAAAGCGTACAAGGCGGCACTCGGACTCCTCGACTGCACGAGCACCGAGAAGTTTCTGGCTCTGGGGGTGAACAACACCCTGGAGGAGATCGCGGAGGCGCAGAGGACCGCCCAGATCTCGAGGCTCTCGGAAACGAGAACGGGCAGACAGATACTGCTCGACCTGCGTCTGACACCGATGGAGGAGGGAGCCGAAAACGAACAGGTACCTGTGCCAGAAGCCACAGGCAGACAGTTAAAGGTATGCCCGTTACCGAAGAACATGAACCCCGAGTTCAACAAGGAGCGAAGGATGGCGAGGGCCAAGGCGCTCGTGGACCTCCACACCAGAGATGAAGGGGCCATGTACGTGGACGTGGCGGAGTACCAGGAGAGCGAGAGGGCCTACGCCGCGGCGGTCGTCAGGGCGTCGACTGGCGAAACGATAACGGCAGCGAGCGTGAGAACCCAGAAGGCGCACCGGGCAGAGGAGGTGGCCATCGCCCTGGCCATCGCCGACCCTGCGTGCACGACGGTGCTGTGCGACGCAAGAACGGCGGTGCGTAACTACGCCAGAGGGAGAGTGTGCAGGGAGGCCGCACGAGTACTACGCGCGGTCGACCTCGCCGGTGAGAGGAGGTGCGTGGCCATCAAGTGGTTCCCGGCACACGTGGGCATCGATGTGTCGGACCGGGGCAACACCAACCATAACGAGACGGCAAACGCGGTGGCGCGAGGACTAACCAACCGCGCCGCTGCGGCAGAAGCCGACCAGTCGTGGTGGTGGAGGGAGACCAAGGACAGCATGACCACCTACACCGAGATCGTGAAGTGGTACAGACTGAGCAGATGAAAGGTACCGCCACCCCACCCGGGCTTGACACGAGAGGAAGCGGTGATATACCGGCAACTGCAGACGGGGTCCCTCCCCACCCCGGTGCTGATGAGGCACGTGTGTCCGAGCGTGTACGAGAGTGACTTCTGCCGAGTGTGCCAGAAGGAGAGAGCCACAGCGGCTCACATCCTCTGGGACTGTGCCAAAAACCCGCGCGAAGCGTCGACAGAGACTATGATCCCGCCGCATCTCGAAGCCGCAGCGGGAAGCTACGACCAGGAACAACAGACCAAGGCCGTCCAGCAGATCTCGGCGGCCCTTGAAAGGCAACGACCAAGCGAAACCGACGAAAGGTTACCGCCCCAACAAAGGGGCAGGCGAAGCCAGCCGAAGGGAGTAGCGAGGCCAGAGCCTAAGTAGAGGGACAAGAAGTCGAGAAGACGTCACGGCCGCGTCGCGGAAAGACCCCCGCGCGAGGGGATCTAACCGAGCTGCAGGCACTTTAATAAAGTTGCTCTCTCTCTCTCTCTCTCTTAGGGCGCAACCACCAACACTAAAAAGGTACTTGGCGACGACATTCGTTTCATATCGGAGAAACACTTGCTAACGGCCCAACTGAAAGTCTCATCGCCACATTTTAAGCATTGCTAAGTAAATGCCGAAAAAAGCGTAGCTGTTCAAATCGCTGTACTTAGTTCTCAAGTAACAGCGCTACAAGATGCAATTCCTCTAGGTAGTCTGGAAGTCGAACTTCGCAAATTCACACCAATAGCCTTTCTCCGACTAGCGACTGCTTCCAACTGCAAAAGCGCAAGAAATAATGGCTATTACCTCTTTCTACCAAACAAGCAAAGCAACATCGTCGTGATATACTAATAGAATTGTAGAATGATCGAAAAATAATCACACCTAAAAAACGTTTTTAAAAAAGAAAATTTCCGACGAAATACCCAATGTCGTTTGTTTCCAATAGACTCGCGCCTTTGCGTGATTATTCAATTCAAATCATTGAGTGAAATAAAATGCGACGCCTCTTCTGTAAGACATAAACAAAAGATCACAGTCAAACGTCTCGTTAAACGAAATCTCCTGCTCGTGTTGCACGATATCTGTGTAAATGCAGCATCCGCTGCTCGTGTCCTTGTAGAATATATCCCAAACAATACACACAAGGTCAGAACACGTTCGTTCTCAATCTGTGCAGCTCTCTAAGAAACACTTTATAAACCGGAATAACAATGACAAACGCCGTGCTATTGTTGGAGGCTTCAACGCGGACCTTAAAAAATTGGGCGACAAGCGGGACACTATAGCAAGACCTTTGCTGTTACTTGACACGCCGAGATAGGCCTGCAGCTAGCTCAATGTTCTGCAGAAGCCACCCGCATTGAAAGCCATGCAATCGATGCCTTACCCTTTAGTAGCTACCATTATCTCCTAACAAACCGAGCCCAACATGGATTCCAAAGAAAAGCGTAATAGACAACTACAAATGATCGACTTGGATGCATTCCGCACGCTTGGACGACGTGCAAAGCTGGGCTAAACAAATTCACGCGGGTGCGGAACGTGCCACTAGGCTGTACCGAAAGTAGCAGAAGTCCAACCTATGTTGGAAGAAATAACGCAGCTTATATGCACTACTCAAGAAGCAAAAAATATTCTAAACCTAGTGGGACGACTTGCGATGTACAACCTCAATGTAGAAAGTGGCAAGCAGTATTTAGTACGTGGAAACTTCCGTTGAACTTGCCTTCGTATGGAATGCAAAAAAGGGCTTCCCAAAACTGATGGCATCCGGCGCTGTCTCCTGACGCCGACAGCAGAAGAAATCCACGGCGATGAAACCTCGGTAGCCTCCTTCAGAAATCACGGGAAAACAAACACGCAAAGGCTCCGGACCTTTCTGAACAGAAACATTGGCGACTACACGCCGAGGCGATTGCTCCCTGCATACGGAACGACCATGTTTTTGTTTGTGATCTCACTACTGTAATTTTGGTTTTGGCTAATATTGTCCCGTGACATTCTGCCGTCACGTTACAATATTTTGGCATCCCGCTTCGCTCTGATCCAGGCCTGCCTGGGATTAGAAACAGAATGCTCAGAAATTTAGGTGTCAAATATGCCCAAGCTCCTAATGGATCAAGACTGGACGATTACCTGTTCAGTCGAAAACGAGCAGTCTTCATGGTACCAAAAGAAAGCAAAAAACCTCAGATTTGAAATACAGAGCACCTTTCCTTAACTGGTTTTAACCTTTGCTATATATAAATAGCCGACTAGAAGGAAACCACGCTTATCTTGCACTTTATGATCGGAAGCTGTTTGAAACTGTCAATTCAGGACAACAAGCCCGGTGTGGAACAAGACTTCATCGATTGAGACCTCTGTTCCTATCTTGCTGCCAGACACAGGCTGAGACGATATTCAACACAGGCTTTCAAAGAGTAGACAAACTGACAAATTTGGCTGGCCCAAATTTCGTTTACAAATGGCTTCGTTACAAATCGATGAAGGGAATTACATAAAAATACGAGAAGTGATATCACCCCACGGGAGTGTAGAACATAGACCTTACTGTGTGACTGGTCTTTGCGGATACAACCTCAACATGAGCGTCGATATAAGAAATCTCTTCTATCAGATAACATTTAAACCTATTGCGAAGTGCCATGCATGCTTCCCTACCACGACAAGGATTCTGATTGTCAGTAAAATTAGAAAATAAGGGAACGGAAAATACTTATCCCAGTCAAACTACACTTCTTATATTATTATTGAATGAAACAAATAAAAAAGAATAAGCATCGAGCTTATTCTTTAATAACCGTACATGTCAATGAAAACATTTAAAAAGCGGAAGACACAGCTATTGTTTTGGTACAGTTTAAGTTTCAGAGTCAGGTGTATTTACTCGAAGGCATCACATGGTGAAGCCGTACTGCTTACAGCCATGACAAAGTAACGGTCACAATGTAAGTCCCAACGATTCGCTCTCTCTCGTCATTGACCACACCCGCAGTGTCACGTTACTTCTTGCGAACCAGAGCGTTTCCTCTCGCATACGAAGTGCATTTCTAGTCATTGGTTTGGGACCAATTTTTGGTACTGAACAAAACTGCTTCTTTTTCCGGGTCAGATATTCAGAGACGTATTTTCATTTTGTTCTCCTTCGGTACGCTTGTATTGTTGTATTGCAGCACATTTCCTTGCAAACATCTCGAGGTCACGTGCATCCAAGAAGTTTGCTATCGAACTGATGGAGTACTTTAGGCGAGCTTGTAATACGCATTTGTTGGGGCCAGAGCTCTAGGTGCAGATGTCATCAGCAATGAACAGAATTTCGACAGTGTGTGGTACGCACGCCTCAATTACAATAATGCTCATGTTTAAACACGGTTCCTCTTAAAATACCACTATGTGACACTCCTCGCGTTACATTGAGTGAGGCTGCGTAGCTGTCCTTCGTGGAAATTTAGACATATATGTCGGAAACCTAATGAACTACATATGTATACACGCGACCTCGATGCCTCCCGATTCTATGACAGAACTTATCGCCTCGTATGCCACACAGTTAAAGGCTCGTTTAACATATCCAAGTGTTCAAAATAATTCCGGAGCCCTCCACTATGAGCCGCCTCATCGCCAGTGTAGCGTCGGGTCTTTAAATCTCATATTTAAACTAAAGCAAATCAGTTAAAATCGGCTGTTATGTCAATGAACACTGCTAGAGTGATACGATGCTGTGTTTTAGCATTGTTTATGTGTTTATGAGTGGAAAGCACGTTGTCCGGGTTGCTGCGAAAATGCTTTATACGGATCATCTGTGGGCCCTGCGCATTTAGGTTTGTCAACTGCCCGTCGAAGCGTAAAATACATATTTTTTGTTTCAATCAGCTTTCCTACGCAGCACACTAGTGTAATGGTCCGGTAAGAGGTAATTTTTGTTGTAAGTTGGCCGGGTTTCAGTACAGGAAAAACGGGACCATGCTTGCAGCTCCACTTGAGGTGGCTTGTTTCCCAGCTGTCGCTATGAGTAACACGGAAAGCCGTGGCAGTTCTTAAAGGGGCATGATAAAAAATGCGGGAAACCAACGTGAACAAAACACGTAGAATTGTGGGTAATGCCGGCATTGCAAAAATGTGTCACAAGTGTATTAGTTCGCCCGCTGTATCAGTGTGAGTCTTTCTTGTTGGTTATCTCCACCTCACGTTATCTCGACCTCAAAGACGAGCGTGGAGTCTCAGCCACGCCGTATTTTGCCCTGTTTGTGTGATTTATTTTCGTTCGTTTATATATTTCCACATTTTAATGCGAACTTCAAATGAGAATAGTGCGCCGGTGTGTGGTATATATTCCTCGGCGTATTTGCCGTTCTTCACGCAGTTGTATTCACGTGGTTATATGTGCCGAGCAGGAAGGTCTTAGCTTCGTCTCCTAGGTGTGACAAAGCTCTGCATAACTTACTAAGTCTGGACGGGTTACAGAAGCCTTGTTAACGGACGACAAAGCGGCAAGGAGATCTGTCATTGTAAATGACTTGTCCATGACAGCCACATTTACCGAAGGTAGAGAAAACGGTGAGCAATTAAATCGGAAGCGGAAAAGCGGGAGAATTTAGTGAAGAAATCATCCATGCCTGTGTCACGTCTGTTCTGCCGTATAGCAATACAGTAGAAAAAAAGCAGTGCAGGCGGAGCTGCCTGTAGGCTACTTACTATCCCATTCCTCGTGGATTTTGTTTTCAGGACACGTGTAGTAGCGGGAGGGTTGCGCATGTAAACTGCTAGGTGGATCAGTCGGTAGTTTTCAGTGGCAGATGAATTTTCGTATAGCCGCGTCATGGTTGAGTAAGCATCATGGCCTGGAAAAGTACTTTTCTTCCGTGGCCCTCGAGCTCTTTGCTACATAAATATGTCCGAAGTTGCGTCTGTTACCTTTGATGAGTAATTCTCATGGTACGGTAGCGGTAGATCGAAAGGGAAAGGGCACGAGGGGATTTGCGTTGCCAGCTGGATCCAGAGAAGAGATGTTTTGAGCGCCTCAAAAAGTAGTTTCACGGGTTCTGCGAAAATACTTGGTGATGACGGCATCATCGTCAAGAGGCAGGTAACATACCCCAGAACAGGGGCAGAGTGGGGGCATCCTGTCGCGGCAACCCGAAGCCATCTAGGAGGAGAGCCGGGCAGCAGCACTGGGGAGGGGCGAGACCCGCCGCAGGAAGCGTGTGCTGTGCTAATGCAACGTGGCAATTTCGGCTACAAAGCGTGAAAAATTAATAAAATCATATAGTGCAGAGCTGCAACGCTGTGAAAAATGTAGTAGCCGTTCGGGCTGCTACTGTGGAGACCTTCCATTTATATCCCCTCCGCCTACCACTGGTTTTAGTTCATTTTTTGTGACCACAGCTATTTTCTCGAACGCATAACAAGAGCAGCAACAGTTTTCAGCAGAATGGGCAGCAAAGGTTTTCGCCCCAAATAAATATGCCAATTAGGGCGCAGAATCCCTTGAAGAAGGACCAGGTTGAACTCGGTATAGCTTGCTTTTCCAAGTGAGAGGAAAGAATAAGCACATCAGAATTTTTGAATGCTTGGCTACGTTCAGACTACCGACGCCAAGCAATATCGTGATTTTTTGACGTAAAAAAAACAGCATGCCTCGCAGTTCGGATGTCTCAGATGAGAAATTACGTCATTCTTTAAAGTTACTACGACAGTTCCGGCAACAGACTGAACCCGGCTTTAGCGTTCTTTTTAATAATTTCCGGCTTTAGGTGTACCTACATCTACTGCATAATTAGAATCGTCATTTTGCTTGCGCTGAAGAGCACGCATAGACAGCCCAGCCGGCACGCCCTTCGCGAGAGAGGGGGATGGAGCGCGAGCGAAGCGGCTGTTAAATCCTGCCTTGTAACGCCGTGCGCGTGCGCTGATACTAACGCACAGGCGAGCCAGCCATGGCGATGATTGATCAGTCACAGGGGAATCAGCAGTTTTACCCAGTTCGAGTGACATGGAACCGAAATGGGGAGCCTTTGAGCGAGCGAAGCAATTAGAAAGGTGCAGCTTCCGCGCAGGCCGCTGATTGTTACTCAGTCGCCATGAATCACCTTAAAAAATGCCTCGTGGTAAAGGTCTTGCTCCGAATGCATAACCTTCGCACAAAAAGGGGGAAGAAACGACGCGGAATACTCAGAGCACTTGACAAACGCGCCCACTAATAACCACTTTGCCCGTGGTCGACAACCAACGTCCTCGTCCTTGCCTCCCGTTTCTTGGCGCTGTATCTTTCCAAGGGTATGGGCAATCTAGCCTAATTACACACCTAAGAAAATGCGCGTTGGATTTGGTGTGGCGGCCAGAGGGAACCCTACAAGCTTCAGGCTTGTTCAGAAAATGTGATATTTACAGACTCATTCACTAAAAGACAAACCCTTCATTAGCTGAACGGATGGACGGCTGCTTCAGGGAGTCCCGAACAATAAAAAAAAGCTATTGCTCGTTTTTACAGGGCACTTGAGAATAAAGTTGCGTACTCTTGACACTGGGATGTAGCAAACAACAGAAATCATTGCAACAAAAAGAAATACAACCTAAGTAATATCCTGGAACAAACGAACAGGAAATCTTTTTCTTAGAACCTTCAAAATTTAATAGTCATTCCAGTCGGCTCGGTGAAGATGGTTAACTGGCCATATTATATCGGAAAATTGACGGCTGGACCGAGGGACTTCAGTTTCTTCGGTTACATTACATAGAGAATATTTTTTGTGACCACAAATAATCCCCGCCTGGCGCTTGGCGTCGCAAGTCATGTGCTCATACCCTGCACTCTGGTAACGAATGCTGTCTAGTGAATATTTTGTTGAGATAATTACCATATACGCTCCGTTTATTCCTCCAGACTACCATCTGTCTTGCTATAAAAACAATCACTTTGTAGACGAGCTGCCCTAGCCAGTTTTAGCTTTAAGAGAATTTTTACCGCACCGCGATATTTGGGGAGGCGGACGCACCGAGAACAATGGTTGTTGGGCCGGAATGTTGATCTGCTGACGTACCCATTTTCGTAGAAAAAAGGAACCAATGTATTACATCCCCAAACCAAAAATGTATTGAGACATTGTTTACCAATCGCTGCTGCTTTAAGTGTCTGCTCCCTGAGTGTTGACTAGATATTCACCATAACAGTTCTGACCCCCTCTTATCGATCGAGAAATGTCTGATTGAAACAGACTACAGTTCAACCGTCTATGTACACTTGAAAGCAAAGTTCGCGTTTGGTTACAGCTGAAACAAAAACACCGGCTTTAAAGCATATCTTTTGAGCGTTACCCATAAAGGAGTCTTGTCCCTTCCTCACTGCACGTATTTTTGACTGCCAAAAGTGTTCACTTTGACCGTTTTTGAAAACGCAGCCTAAACATACCCAATTGGGGAATAGAATACTAGCCGATTGATGGAATTTGAAAAGAAGACTGCTCATGGCTGAGTTTGCGGCCGCCTAACTGCGCGAGAGTGGGTAAAGAAACTATGTGCACTGTGAGGTGTGGGTGCCTATACCCGCACGCTTCACACCAGCGATGATCGGCTGAACTAGCATCCGTATTATTGCCGATGAAAATAATGTTGCGCGACACACAAAATTATATTTTGGGCGTTTTTATGGTTAATTTGGGGTCCGGTTGGCTGCGGAGGCGTAAGATTGTGGTTTGCGCATCTTGCGATTTCTAACCGTGGAGGCTAGATGCTATTTATAAATATATGGTGACCGGCCTTTTTCTATTTTTTACGAAGACATAACCTCCTATGACCGTACTACTAATGCTGTGGAATTTACACTTGTGTCCTATTATAATGTGGGTCAGTAATGACATTCCTATAGACTAATTCGTTTCCCTGCTCTGTCTTCTGCTCTAAGTACACCCCCCATTTTATACACAGATTTAGCATATCACCGATTCTTCTTACCCCGCTTTTGGTTTACGTATGCTTTCTCAACATTTACTCGTGAGGTTTCATCTATAACGGTAGATTAGAGTCGCTGGCCAATGTTCCAGCGGTACTCCTTCCCGTAGCTTTCCGGTTGTTTACTCTTGAGGTTATCGTTGTCCAGGTCTCAAGAGCTGCTAAAAACTTAGTGCTGCGACCCCGCTATTTCCACCGAGTGAGGCTGAGACCGAGCATCGGGCCCACGCATGTTTTCTGGCATAACACACGCATATAATTGTAGTTCTCGGGGAATTTTGGTTCTAGCTTCTCCGCCCTCATTTGCTTCCACAAACCCTCAGTATAGCTTGAACCGCCCTAAATCAACGGTATACTTATCATTACGTACATAATGTCTTTGGTCAAGCAAAACTAACCATTATTGAAGAATTGTGACCTTCCGCGAAGGAATATTCCTATGTTTTGTTCACCCTAACGATACATCTGTTACAAATATTGTGATCTTTTGAACGAACTTAAGAGCAAGTAAACCATTGTTATGGAGGCACAATTATGCGCGGTGTTTAAATCGGCGTTATGAGTGGGGAAACCGAATAGCTTACCTCCTTTGTCATTCACAGGCCACACTTACTGAGAGTGAACGACATGCGGCTCGCTGAAGGGGTACCAGACAGACCCTACGTGGTTCATGTCGGAAAGAACTGCACGAGCTTATTTCAGTGGACGTTTAATGAGCCTTTTTGGAAAAGTAATGAGCTCCGTGTTAACATCACCATACCCATGATACCCCGTGAAGGAAACATGCCGCAAAATGTTACGATTCGTATTGACGGGACATCAGCAGCAACGTATGAAGTGGCCTATTGCGGACATATAGAAGACCTATGGCTGATTGGAGAGGTAGGTAGCATAAAAAAACATACTTCTTTCTATCAGTCAGCAATAAGACTGCATATTAACAATTGATACATCCATTATATATTCACATTAATGATATATAAATACATTACACCATTATATTATTACCGTTATATTTTCCAGTATGTTAATCCCATCATTCTTTAATATATCTTGTGAAATCAACTCTAGGAGATTTTTTCCGTATTTTTTCCATATTTTCATCGTTTTTGATATTTTATAGAACATTTGTCCCCTTCTTAGCACCAAGTGTTCATATACTTTCCTTCACAACGCAATAGATGTCCAGTTAATGCTCCTTGAGCTACTTGTAAGTTGTCACCACTTTTTTGTTGTTGTTTCTTTCGTAATGTAGCAGGCCCATTCGCACTGATAAGTTTTGCATTGCAACGCCTGCCGCTCAGCTATGCTTCTCTAACAATCGGTGCTTCGTTGTGACAGCGAGAGTAGGGTAAAGTCTGGTCCCATTTTTGAAATACCGCGTAATAAGGCCTTCCCTGTTTATTAATAGCCAGAGCTCGGGTACAATAGTGCATGTTATGAACAACTGCTTTCAATGTCAAAACTCCCCCTTAATTCCCACAACATCTAACCTCTCTACAAACTAGCAGTCAGAGAAGTTAAACCACGAGGCACCGGCGTTTCGTGGGCCGCAAAAGCATTCCCGAAACGTGAGTTCTCTGGCCTTCTATCACTGCCATTGTGGCTGCGCTTTGACACCACTGCTATCATGGGGCGTTCCGTAAATTTCCAGCTCCGTCAAAGCAAAACTATTTCGTTTCACGACCCTGCGAAATAGCCGCAGCATTATCGCGTATACACTGCAGTACTGCAACTGCAAATTCACTGTTACGCCAGATATTCCGCGCGCTGAGTGTTCATTCCAGGATCTTTCTAATTTGAGCGCCCTATATTCCCCTCGTGTCCCCATTCATATGAGACATGGATTATACCAATGAGGTGGAGTCAACTGAATTTACTTCTGCTGTGCCCCCTGACGCACACGCACACACGTACGTGCTCACAAACTCATACACAAACACACGCACACATACATATATAGACACGCACGCAAGCACGCACAGCTCAATCCGATTATGGTTGCGTTACGGTTTTCTGGTCGCGTTGGTGAATCGAATTTTTGCCGTTCTGGCCGCGTTGCGATTTGCTGGTCGCGTTGTGGTTTGGTTGCGGTGTGGTCGCTTCGCGGTCTGGTGCGGTTTTCTGGTCGCGTTGGATAACACACGGCCGGGTGAAACAGCTCCGCCATTACAAAATACACGTTTAGTTGAACTAAAACACGGTTTTTGCACAATAATGCAATGCAAGTATATGGTAATCACGAAACCATATTCTAGAACATACGGAAAACGGATGAAATATGTTTTTACGAGGGTGGCGAAACGCGTATCCGAAGGTTATCCTTAGTTTAGAAAAAAAACTTATTGAACACCGTGTGCACAGGGGAGAGCCAAATTTATGTGATTTGTCCGAAGAAAAGTTTACGCTGGCTAAAAAAAAACTCCCCCCACCTCCCCGAAGGGCATCGTGCGGAAATGCGAATGCATTGGGTGCACCGATGAGTGCGCTGCGGCAAGCAGTAAGGGAGAGAGGCGTGCGCTCCACTGCATTTATATACATTTTCCGAGCGCAGCGAGCGCAGAGAGGGTACGCGGAGAGGAGAGAGAGACCCGCGCAACACGCCCGCCCCGCGCGCGAGCTCTCTCTCCCGCCGAGCTCCGTGATGCGAGCGCCCACACACGCCCGAGCGCGCTCCTCCTCTCCCCTTGCCCTCCGCTACTCCCACCCGAGCTACCACCTGCTCCGGTTGCTTGGCGCGCCACAGCTGCTGCTAGGGGCGAGGAGGAGCGCGGAGAGATAACACCTGCGGGCGCACGCCGACGGAGCACGACAACCCCCGACTAAGAAATGCATTCGCATTTACGACGACGACGACGACGAAGGCTGAACTACGAGGCGCGCGCTCACGTGCGCTCGCGCTGGAGGAAGGACGACGACGACGACGACGACGACGACGAAGGCAGAACTACGAGGCGCGCGCTGACGTGCGCTCGCGCTGGAGGAATGCAGGCGCACGCCGACGGAGCACGACAACCCCCGACTAAGAAATGCATTCGCATTTAAAAATTTTCCAAAGGCGTCTCACGTGCCACGTGCGTTCGGCAAGTCGCGTTAAATCCGACACTTTTGCGGCTGTACAACACAAACTATTGTAGCTATCGCGTCAAAGTTTTCTTCTGCCGAGACTTTGTCTACGGGCACATCACCTCGAATACCTATTTGATATTATCAAGTAAAATTATTTTTATTAAAGATATAAATCTGAAACTTCTTCGAAAATTGCCAAAATTTCGGAGCCTGCTTCTCCGAATCTAGACAGGCTAGGAGGTCCACTTTTTAGGTGTTTTATCCCCATTTTTTTTCATTCTCCGTGCCAATGCTACTTTACGTAGGAAAAGTGAATAACTATAAGAATGCACTCCATTGCGGGTCAGTTGTGCAGTTTGACCTACTTCGAACGCAGATATCAAGAGGCTATGCTAGATTTTTTCATGCTCCCCAATTCGAGGCAAACTTCTTCTCTATCACAAGCTTGAAAAACCCGATGCACTATTTTTGTGATGTGGTAGCTATAAAGATGGCCTCCGAGATTCCCCCGCGCGTGTTTTGCTCCGGCCGTCCCAATCGCCACACGCCCCAGTCAAATTTTGTAAGCGTGCTGGTTCCCCCACACTCCGCCAGGCGGCAGCGCGCACCTAGGCATCTAATACATCGTGCATCCCATTTTGACAGTGCAAGAATGGACCCAGCAACTGAACCAGGACGTTAAATTACACACCCAAAACATTCGTACCACTTCCTCGACTCCCAGCGTGGACGCGCGCCTCCTGCACATGTGGGAAGCCCGGCGAAGCCTGTTGAAACGATGGAAGCGCCAACGTCTCAATAAGAAACTCAAGAAACGCATCGCAGAGCTCACAAAACAAGCTGCTGAATACGCCAGCAAGTTAAGTCGCGAGAACTGGCTAACGCTTTGCGACGGGTTAAGGGGCACGCTCAGCACTTCCAAGACATGGAAATTGCTTCGATACCTCATTAATCCGGTGGCCTGTAAGACGGAGTCGCACAAGAACATGGCTAGAATAATTTACACATTCCCCGGTGGAGACAAGCAACTCCTTGCTGCCTTAAAGACCCGGTATTTCCCCGATCAACCCAACGAATCACTTCCACCTTACACCGGCGAACCCAACGAGTTGCTAGATCAAGACATCCATATTCACGAGGTAACCGCGGCCATTCACGCTCTGAGGCGCCACACTGCCCCTGGCATTGACCAGGTTACCAACAAGGCGCTAATTAACCTCGATGACAATTCAATAATTGAACTTACAGCATACCTCAACAACGTGTGGCGGGAAGGTATACTACCAGAGGAATGGAAAACTGCGGAGGTTCGCTTTATACCAAAACCGGGGAAACAACTATCTACTGAGAATTTAAGGCCGATATCCCTCACGTCGTGCGTCGGCAAGGTACTCGAGCATGTAATTCTTAACCGCTTGCAACCCTATCTTGAAGACTCGGGCCTATTACCAACAACGATGGTGGGGTTCCCTCCTCACCTCTCAGCCCAAGATATCCTCCTCCAGCTTAAGGAAGAAGTCATGATACCAGCTACCCGCAATGCCCCAACGGCCATCCTGGGACTTGACCTCAAGGGTGCTTTCGACAATGTGCGGCACACAAAGATCCTGCAGAACCTCAACGCACTTGGATGCGGCGGGCGCACATACAGATACGTGAGGGACTTCCTTTCCGGCAGGAAAGCTATCATAAAAATTGGTAATACCTCCACAAAACCATTCCTCCTGGGAGGTCGCGGTACGCCTCAGGGAGCAGTGCTCTCTCCCCTGCTGTTTAACGTTGCCCTCGTTGGGCTTCCGCCTCTCCTCAACAACATCCCGGGGATCAGGCATGGCCTATACGCGGATGACATTACCATCTGGACGTCCACGGGGTCAATTGGGGCAATGCAGGATCGCTTGCAAGAAGCAGCGGATGTGGTAAGCGAATATGCGAAGTCTTGCGGCCTCTGCTGCGCTCCGCAAAAATCGGAGTTACTGGTCGTTTCGCCACGCCAGAAACATGTCCCAGGCACACCCACCATCTGCCTCAAGTTGGATGGCCACACCATCACTCCATCTCAGCATATAAAGATTCTCGGAATGACCTTTCAAGCAAACAAGACCAACTCATTACTCATTGCCAAACTCAAGACAATGACCGATCAGGTGACTCACATGATACGCCGGATTGCCACGAAAACCCGTGGCATGGGAGAGGTGGACCTGCTTCGGCTCGTCCAGGCCTTTGTCGTGTCGAGGATGATATACGTGTTGCCATACGCTCTGCTCAACATCACCGAGACACAGAAGGTCAACACGATGATCCGCAAGGCCTATAAACAAGCACTTGGACTTCCGGTCTCCACCTCCACCGAAAGACTTCTTCGGCTCGGCATTCACAACACTGCCGAGGAGCTAATTGAGGCGCATCTAACCAACCAAAGAGCGAGGCTGGGGGTTACGGAAACGGGGAGGGCGATCCTCTCACGCCTGAGGCTCTCGGCTCCACTCGACCACCCGCCTGCACTCACGGGAAACCTACCGCACGAAATCCGTAAGAACATCGCGGTAAACCCCCTGCCCCGTAATATGCACCCCGTGTACCACGTCGACAGGAGGGAAGCCAGAGCAAAAGCCATATACAAGATATATGGCAATCAACCAACAACAGCGTATACGGACGCGGCGTCTTATCCGGGTAGGTCCGCGGCGGTTTCCACCGTAGTCGTCGAAAACAAGCCCCGTAGCAGCCTCTCGCTTGCCGGCGACAATACTATACAAGCAGAGGAAGTAGCAATCGCCCTCGCCGTCGTACAAACTAATGCAGCGGTCATTGTCACCGACTCGCAGCAGGCTTGTCGGAATTTCGCTAGGGGACGCCTTCACACAACAACTCTACGCATCATTCAGCAGCAGCCCCTGAAGAGGATAGTCAGGATTGTATGGGCTCCCGCACATCACGGCATCCCTGGAAACGAGGCGGCGGACGCCATCGCTCGAGAATTGACCCACCGAGCGGGCGCCGAGAGCAGCGTTGCCGAACCCGAGCGCATGCAGCCCTTGACATCTTACGCAGAGATCACGCAGCACTACAGGCTGTCGCGTCAGACACTCGCTCCACCACATAAATCTCTACCCGGAGAGCACGAACGTCATTTACGTGCTCTCCAGACTAATACATTCCCCCATCCTATCCGGCTTCACCTTTTCGACCGACAGACGTCCCCGCTTTGCCGATTTTGCGGAGAACCCGGAACGCTACGCCATATGGTCGGAGGATGTGACCAATCTCCACTGATTCCTCCCAACCTGCAACTTTCCACTGTCGAGCTTTGGGAGAGCGCCTTGGCGAGCACTAGCCTGGACGACCAGCTTCGGCTGGCTCAAAGGGCTGTCGATGCTGCCCGCGCTCAAGGCATCCTGGACTGAGGACGCCTCCTTCAAGCTTCAGTACAATCCCCCCCTGTTGATTTAAATAAACGTTTATTCTCTCTCTCTCTCTCCCATTGGGCCGCTGTTTATGCGGCATTTCACGGCATATCAACGCTGCAGTTTTTTTTTATCTTGGCACGAGTGTATTTGCCAGTTTATTTGCAGCATATATGTTCAGCTCCTACCGAAGATGCTGCCACAGAACCCCTGTAATGGATGTGTCCTTCATTGGAACGCCGAGAACTCGACCCCTTCGAGGCAAAGGCCTTCGCCTTTGCAGGTCGATTGGTGCATAAAGGGACACCATCACCCCTCTCTGCCGCTCTTCCACGATGCGGAACCCAACATTTAACAGTAATACACATTTTGTGCCATGAGTCACACAACCACATTTAAAATAAGAGCAGCTTGTTGGCTGATTCTGGAGCTACCGTACACAACCGCCAAGTATCCCACGTACGGCACCGAATGTGCAGTCCTGCATTTCCACACAAATGTAAATTGGCGGAGTTACTATAATTTATAGCTACAAAGGGTGGATAAAGATAATTATTTGAACGTATTTAGAAAAAAACCAAAGTACAGAAATTACAAAGTATGAAATATAGGAGTGATGTTAACAAATTCAAGAACATGAATTTTATAAAGCTACTAGACAAAACAAAGACCAAAAAGAGGAGTAGCGAAAATAATGACAAAAGCGTCAATAAAAAAAACGAGCGAAGAGACGAACCTTGTGACGCCCTGCATTTGCGCAGATATTTATAATTGTAGGACGTAACAGGTTTAATTGTTATAGTAGCACGAATAGCGGTATTTGATCGAATGGCATATTAAAACAAGTAAAGCTACAAATAATTTAATGGTAAACTTACGAATTTAAAGCTATGAGTTCTATACATGTCCTGCGCAAAGCGATGACAAGAATAAAAAGCCCAGACAAAAATAACGGTGCACACACGAATAAAAAAAATCATAAAACTGATCACAGTGTAACGTCCTCCGCATTTGCAGAAATATGTAAAATTGTGGAGTTAGCACATCTATTTATTCATTATAATTGCGTGAATGAAGATAACTGGTCGCACAGTATCTTGGAGGAACCAAAAATAGATAATAAATTATAAAAGCTACCTTACAAAGTAAAAAAAATCCGCATTTGTACACCTCTTCCAAAAAAGCAAGACGAAAAAAAAGCGCTGAAAAAAACTACGCAAACCTGCATAAAAATATCACGAAAACGAACTATCTAAACCCCTTCCTTTGCATAGAAGATAACATGTTTTATATATTTAAAATAGTGCAAATCGACCTAACTAACTGAACGGAACCTGAAAACAGAAAAGACAACAAACATAAATAACAACCTTTAAAGTGATCTTACAAAATATAAAAATAGCGGAGTCAGCACAATTATTAGTTACAAATTCAGCTAGAATAATGCACTAATAGCTGAGTTTCCTGCGCGCACAGGTTTACAAGCAAAAAGCCTTCTCCATTGCAAACACAGACATGTATACAAGTCGCACATGACGCAATAATTATGCAACTTCATATGCTATGATGTATCGTGTAGTTCTTTGCAGACCATGATTAGCGTTTTTTACCTGCCGCGCAGATGCGCTATATTAGTTCACAAAGCGCTTACTAAAACCTCCCAAATACCGCATTGTGCCCGCCACGGTGGCTCAGTGGCTAAGGCGTTGCGCTGCTGAGCACGAGGTCGCGGGTTCGACTCCCGGCCGCAGCGGCCGCTTTTCTTATGGAGGCGAAAAGCAAAAAAGCCCGTGTGTACAAGATTTCGGCGCACGTTAAAGATCCCCTGGTGGTCAAAATTGATCCGGAGCCCTCCACTACGGCGCGCCTCATCGCCTGCGCTGCGTCGGCGCGTTAAAACCCTACAATCAATCATCAATCAAATACCGCATTACAATGAACCGCATTGCACCGCATTGCAATGAACGGTGGTTCCTGAATGTACCACGGTTGGCTTGGGTCGGACTTGCATGCTTTAACGAAAGATTTATTAAGCATACCAATCAGAAGCAATCTTAATATTGTATTTACGCGACAGATGTTTATGCCAGTCGCCACTCCTGCAGATAATGTCGAGTGAGGGCGTGAAAGGTTTCCCAAGGGCACCGCGAGTAAATACACATGCAAAAATTTAAAAAATACAAAATAAGGAAGCGAAACCGCAGCATAGAGCTCCAGAACCGACTGTGCTTCGTTCGGGTCATTGCTGCTTAATCTTCGTACTTGTGCGCTTCATATTATTAAGTTAACCGTTATAAAGTTATTGGTTATTGTCTTGTACCTGACATTTTAAACCTGATTTCTCGACTCAATTTCACTGCGAAAACACGCGTTTCCTCGCTTCCACCAAGCTGCCGCGGAATAGTTAATGCATAGGTAGCGAGCGCCGCGGTGCGCCGGAAGACGCGGCCACGCGCCCTTTTCATCTCACGCTCTCTCCAGCCGATTGGGATGGCCGGAGCAAAACGCGCGCGGGGGAATCTCGGAGGCCATGCTATAAAACACTAAACATGGCCCTGTAGCAGTATTGAGGCATATACTTGAGTAGCCTGTAGCATAGAGTTTCTTAGTTAGTATACTAGAAGGAAACTGCACCTCGTAAGTCATGTCGTCATGGGGGTTCATGGGAAGACCCCACATTTTGGCTTTGACTTGGCATGACAATTGGCTTCATAAGGACTTTTGGGGGTTTTCTTTTTTCACTATGCGTTACCACGTTTACGAGCTACAAGGACGCCGAAATGCTCCCTGTTCTCTGGTAGCCGTGTGCAGTGAAACAGCAGGCAATGCATGATCGCACCGGACGTTGCTCATTGTGCAGTCGAAGGGCGTATGACTGAGTGGATAATATGCCGCCGGGAAATTTGTAGCCGACGAAAAGAAGCAAAACGCACTTCGACGAAGATAAATATACGGCAGATGCGGGCGCTTGTATGCGTCCTATCTTGCCATCGTCCACGACTGTTTAACGCCACGTTTTCTTTTTCTTCTTGAACTAGCTGAGGGTCGGTGCACCGCTTCACCACAAAGGCAACGTTTTCATAGGCACGCTCAAAAAACTTTCGAAACTCTTCAAACAACTGATTATTTCAAATGATGGTAAAATTAATAAAATCACTGTGTGTAATGGGTTACCCCCCAAATATTAACATTTTTCGTAACTCCAACCTTGCCCTGCGGAATAGCAGGCACAACCCTTCCGGCAAAAATACGCTTTACTTCTTTGTTCCTTAGTTTTAAAACAGCCTGTTTTTATTTTCCACTTACATAATTGCACACTATTCTTCGCGTTTTTGTGGCACTTTGTTTAAATTTGCGGTCACTAAAACGCTTCAATCCAAGCCAATGATGAATGTAAAGCGAGCGCGATGTATAATGGCGGTCCATGACGACACAGATGACCTTGATGTGAGCCGCATAGACGCTAGCGCGAGATTCCTCTCTTGTGTATACTGTAAGAAACTCTATGGCCTATAGAAATCTCCTGACTGCCATGTAAGGCGAGATACGCCAGTTACTGCTTAAACATTAAAGAAGTGCAATGGTGGGGACTATGCTTTCTTGAAATTATCAATGCACAACTTCGCAGTCCTTGAATATGCGTAAAAGCTCTGGCTCTCAAATGGATCATCGGTGGCTTATTCTACTCGTCGTGCCTAGCCACAAAATCCTAAACTTAACATTTTTAATACCACTTAGCTTAAAATAATAAAAAGGCATTTGGTAACACAGAATAATCGTGAAGAGCGATAAAAATTGTTGGGTTAACCGAGACGTGAAATATTCGGCTTCGCACTGCAGACATTTCCTTCGCCCGATCGGGAGCTCACTGTCGCTCACTGTGGTTCACGTTACCCGTAAACAACCGGGAACAGCCGCCGCCCTTCACTTCTTGTCGCTTTCAACCGAAATACCTCTCCCCGAAGCTTCAAGCAGCTTTGAAAATTTTGAACTTGCGCAGACTCGACACGGACACAAGAAGAAATCGAACAGACGACATAGCTTTCGTCTGTGAAATATTTAAAGTGCGAATGCACTTTATAAGCGACCCCAAACCATCCACCGCCGGCGGCGGCGGCGGCGGCGGCGTCCGCAGTGCTCCTCTATATTTAAAAAAGAAACAACATTCGGCGCCAGGTTTCGATCCGAGGACTTTGCGGCCGCAGCGCGCCGCTCTACCGACCAAGCCACGGACGCGACGGTGATATCAGTGTTAGTGACGCGCCTTATATCTTTAACGCATTCAAACTACGTCGTCAGCGGCGTGCGTTGGCGACTCAGCGGCGTTATAGCGGCTTGATAACTGCGTGGTGTACACGTGATACTACAAACCCGATGGAAGAGATGGAAGAGAAGGCGGCGAGGCGGTGGGCTGCGGGGGCCGAGCGCAAGCGCCGCAAGTGGACCGACAACCGTGCATTCGCACTTTCACATTCTCCCCCTCGGGGAAAAGCGGGGGATTTTTTTTCTGGTGTCTGGGTCAACTAACGAGATGTTCTTGAGCCACTTATGGCTAGTCCAAATGTCAACCATGCAGTGTTTTGCAGGGTGCCAGAAAGAACAGCCTAAACGCATCGACGCTTGGATGCGCAAAAAACAAAGCAATCAACATCAAGAAAAATCTGTGCCTGGAATACAAAATTTTGCTTGGAAAAGCGATAAGTGCAAAGCGTGAGAATAAGAAGAAATTTGCTCTGGTTTATGACCGCATGATTCTAATGAGAAAATAGGAAAAACCAAAGCTTTTTCGCATAACTTGCGAAGATGACCTCGTCAAACTCGTGTAGTCATCCACCCAGGCCTAACACTTCTTAACGTGCCACAGCTTTCTTTTGAAATGACCCGCCGCGGTAACTCAGTGGCTAAGGCGTTGCGCCGCTGAGCCGGAGGTCGCGGGTTCGACTCGGCGGCAGCTTTTGTTATGGAGGGGAAAACCAAGAACACCCGTGTGTACGAAACTTCGGCGCACGTTAAAGATTCCAGGTGGTCGAAATTAACCCGGACCCTCCACTACGGCGCGCCTGATCACCTGCGTTGCGTCGGTGCGTTAAGCCCTACAATCAGTCAATCAATTTTGAAAGGCACAATTTTCAAGTTCAACAACTTCCTGTTGCAACGAGGTCGCCAATTTTCCCTTCTAATGTCGAAGTATCAGAAAAAATTTAGATGTGCTTGTAGCAAAGTTGTCAGGGAATGCGCAACCTTTTCTATTATTCAATTCACGCAAACGTCGTTGGAAAAAGGTGAGGAGGTTGTAATCGCTGATTACAGGTTTATTTCACAGCCAAGAGGGTCGCACAATCGCGTTGGCGGCGTCGCCTTCTTTATTCTTAAAAGTCTTTTACACACCCTTGCCATCAATGTCATGCAATTGTTATTTCGTGGAAGCCTTTTCCTTAAAGATATAATTGCATCCAATGGTCGGAATCACCTATCCGCCTCTATTTCTCGTCTACGTGTTTTTCTTGCTAAACTGGAAATGATTTTATGACGATATGGAAAACGAACCATTTCCAGCTAGTCCAACCGTCCATCTTTTCGTTGGACTAGCTGAAAGTGCAACTCATCCCTTGTTGTAGTTGGGGACTGTAACCTTGACGCTAGTAATGATGCTCATTAGGAATACTAACTTCTGTTGCAGTAATTCAACTTCCGAAATGATGTAACCACCCCAACGCGTGTTACAAGTGCATCTTCGCCAATGTTATGTCATGTACTAACAAATATGGATGCCGACGTACATGCTGGCGTGTTCAATGAAGCCATTGCGGATTATCCTGCAGTCTTTATTGCACTGATTAACTTAGCCCAAACAAAGAAAGAGCATCACGACATATTATCAAGACAGATTAGACAATGCTGATACAGAGCCTCTTGCAAATCAATTTCGACGATATATACGACGATGATGTTAACGCTGAATTTTCTAGCTTAATCAAAATTGTTAAAAACATGCCTTATAACATCAACCATGGTCATACCAAGTTCAACTACACGTTCACATCAATTACCTCTGTGCCCTGGAATGAATGAACTGATTTTGCAAATATTAAAAACAAACAACTTCTGGTACAATAAATAAAAACTTCAAAAAACAAATTGTTACTATTTAGGTCAGTATAAGGTACTCAGAAAAAAAATCGTCACCTTATTCAGCGCACATAAAAAGACAGTACTATTCACGTGTCATCGAATACGCTTCTGGGGATAAACGCAAAATATCATATCATAAATGAGGTTACTGAGGCCCGTCTACCCCGCGCGTTATTCTTGACATTCTTGACTATAGCACTGTCGAAGTTTTCAACACGTTCGTTTGTTGTATAGGCAAGGCCCTGGCAGACAAAAATCCCCGCTCTGTAGACAGCTCGATAGCGTCAAGCCCTGTTGGCAATACGTTTGCGAAGTACCATATCGAACTAACGGAAGTTATGCACATCATTAAAACTCTTTCAACTAAGAAATCTGCTGGACTAGACAAAACTACAGCACCACTGTTAGAGTAAAACGTAGATATTTTAGGCCCAATCTTGTGCAATCTTTGTAAGCACTCTATACGAAACAAAACTCACCCCTCCACACTAGGAATTACAAATGTATTCTCAGTTCAGAAAAAATGGCGGCCATTTAGATCCGTCTAGCTACAGACCGATATCTGTTCGTACCGTTTAAAATATGTTTTAACAAATCCTATCCAGCCGTATAAAGACGTTTTACACAAGTCCCGGTACTCTGCCCTCGGCAACATGGATTTCTGTCTTATTATTTATTTATTGATATATTTATTTAATAAAATAGTCTCAAAGCCCGAAGGCGTTAAAGAGAGGAGTGTGTGAGATTTCATACAGTACTAGTTACAGCCGTTTTGAATGATGCACGATCCGGAATGTTGGCGATGGAGGCGGGGAGAAGATTCCAGTCGTCGCAGGTCTTGGGAATGAACGAATAAAAGAAGGGGTTTGAGCGAGAGTTAGGGACCCCTACTTTGAACATGTGATCGTTACATGCGGAGTTGTAGGATGGAGCAGAAATTAGAGCCTGTTTCAGAGTGGGGTAAGTAGAGTAAATCTTATGAAAAAGGCACAAGAGCGCAATTTTCCTTCCAGTTGCAAGGTCACTGAGTTTAAGAGAAGATTGAATTGACGTGATGCTAGCGGTTAGTGAGTATTTTGTGACTATAAATCGAGCAACCCAGTTCTGAATGGCTTCCAAGGATGAAAACAACGCCACCATATGAGGGTCCCAAATCTATGAGGCATACTGTAATTTTGATCTAACAAGGGCTTTTATATAGTAAGAGCTTTAAAGACACTGGAGCAGGAGCAAAATTATGGCGTAAGAAGCCAAGCGCGCGATTAGCATTATTAGTAGCATAATTACTATGTTCATGCCATTGCAGATTAGTGCTAATGTGGACGCCAAGGTACTTATAAGAAGAGACAGAAGAAAAATGTACATTGTTAAGTCCGTACGGAAATAGGTTAGACGGGTAATACGTCTGTCATTGTTTTACATTTATTAACATTAAGCTGCATCAGCCAATTATTTCACCAAGAAGATACGGCATTAATGTCTAACTGGAGAGAGACCGATTCTACGAGGTTAGTTATTTCACGATCAATCACGCAATCATCAGCAAAAAGTCTAATTGTACAAGAAATGTTGTTAGGAAGGTCGTTAATATAAACACGAAGAGTAAGGGCCTGACACAGAACCCTCCAGATGTTACGTGTTGCAACGGTGAGTTACAATTGTTAGCACTTACATATTGTGTTCGGTTAGACAAAAATTTAGTTATTTCATCTTTGGTGTTGACATTGGATCAATCGATTAATATGACTTTAAACAATAGCAACCTGGTTGAGGTCGTTTTTCTTTGCTTAACAAAGTATTTGGTAAGCTAGATGATTCGATTCTTTTGCTTAATTTAAAGCACCCCTGACTACGTAATCAAGCTATGAGTTGTTTTCTAGTTACATCAGAAACAGACAGCAGGTTACAGTGATGAAAGACATACATCCATAATGCAATATCTGAACATAGGTGTGCTACAGGGATCTGTTATCAGGCCGCTGTTCTCTTCATGGCATATCAACGACGTGGCTCATGTAGTACACCCTTCTGAAATTATAGGGTATGCCGATGGTAGCGCATTAATATGTACGGCCGGCAATGTTCTCGAAAAACATAAAAGTAGACTCAAAAGGGGAAAGAAGGACATTATATTTCATCCTCACGGGAACTAATTCGTAATGAAGATATCTAGATTAAAATTGACAACTCCGTAGTGGAAAATACACACACGTTTAAATACACCGGTGTTATACATGATAATCACTTTCACTGGGTAGGTAACATAAAAGCTCTCGGCATGAAGGTGGCTTCCGGCTGTCACGCACTTTTACAAGTCAGAGGCTACCTAAGAAAAGCCTTCTGCGAACGCTAGTCATCTGACTTGCTGCATAGAATTGTGGGCCTAGAATTATGATAATTCTCTGGATACCCTTCGGAGGTTACAAAATCAAGCCATAACAGTTACCACAACGAACAAAGCCGGCCGTTATTTGGAGCGCTCAAAATTCTATTCTTCCGTATTTTGCATGACTGCTTATGTTAAAGTACTGTAAAATACAATAACCCATTTAATGTCTTAAAAACCCATTTTAAGTTGTCAGAATAATGCAATTAACATGAATAAAAATCTGGAGTATTTTGCCCATAAATTCAAGAGATCATTTATTATTGCCGTAAATATAAAAGAAGAATTTTTGAGCAGACTGTAACTGCTTTCTGGTACTAAACACTTGTTATTTGTATATTCGTGCGCTTGCGCTTTTCGTAAACCTAGGCTTTCTCTTCCTTATAAGACCTTTGATAGCTATCGCGTTTGTTGCATTTCAACTCTTACGTTTCTGGGTGTGTCGGCAAAGCACTGTGTGACTTTTTGATTAAAGTAGCAGCAGTAGTGTTACCAGTAGTAGTAGTATGTGCTGTGGGATGCAGCGGACTAAGCCTCGCATAACTGCCGGAACTTGCTCCGTCTAATCATCCCTAATATTATATAAGAGGCACGCAATGTCACGACACCTCACTTAGTCTGGGGCCTGCAAACATCCCAGCAGGGGACAAGCCACCTTTTTTCACCCAGTCCAGTGGTCGCTAGGAAAGATAATGTCCTCTGATTTAGACTGGGGCTGTCCTAGCTTCTAAAGGTCACAGGAAACGTTCGTCCGCTCAAGGAAGACTTTTGGAGTAGTTCTTAATGTAGTGATCCATGTCACCAAGCATACTTCATAAGGGGAACATAGGGTATTGTTACATTCGGTTACATTCGGTAGGGTATTGTTACATTACAGCATGTATTCAGGTGTATTTGGAAAGGTTGACTGCAAAATACAGTATTAAGGATAAATAGGGAATACTTGAGTCATTGAGGTTTGCGGACGAAATTGTCTTGCGAAGTGAGACGGCAAATCATCTGCCAAAAATGCTTGAGGAACTATAATCAGAAAGAATGATTGCGGGGCGAAATATATGTTAATAAATCCGAAATAATGAGGAATAGGCATGCTGGAAGGGGACTCTAGGTTTGGAAGCAAAACGCTTGAGGAAGTACAATATTATAACTACTCCGGACAGATCGTTATTCCTGATCCCAACCGCGAGGAATAAATTCGGCGCAGAATAGGCATGGGCTCGTGAGCACTCAGCAAGCACTTCCAGGTGATAAAAAGTAAGCTACATCTCTAACTTAAAATATACAACCAATGCATGCTATCGGTGATTACATAAGAAGCTGTAACTTGTCGCCTTACTAAATAACTGGAAGGCAAACTTAGGTTGGCGCAACGGGCCACGCAACGAATAATGGCACGGGTATCACTTAGGGACACAAAACGAGCCTCCTGGATGAGGAAGTAAAGTCGAATAGATGATATCCTGTTCAAATAAAGAAAACGAAGTGTACTTGGGCTGGTCATGCAAGGCGAAATGAGAACCGGTGGACCACCAGGATAATAGAGGGGATACCGAGATACGGGTCTAGTAGAAGGACACGGTGGAGGGACAAATTACGATAAGTGCGCAACCAAAAAATGCACTGACGGGTACTGAACTCCCTAATAAGAAATTCGGGCGCACCGCGAGCTGCAGTTTTCTCGGTCACGGCGGATATCTACTGCGTCTCATGAATTGATTCAGTTATCAGCGAATGCACGGCGGCGCCGGCACACTACTATTGTCTCGCAGCATGTTGCGGCCGCCGCCCAGTGTGTTGTTGCAAATCATGTTTGGAGCTCCCTCGCAAATGTCACGTGGCTCGGATGAGCCATGCAAGGGAGCAGAGAGCATGTTGTTGCAAATCGGGTTTGAACCTGCCATGTAAATGTAAGGTGGTTTAAATTAGCTGTGAACGAAACACCGTTTGGGTTTGGACAGCGGTACGGCGGTCCTTGTGTGGGGACGCGGGTAACCACTGTGAGGGTGAGGCAGTGAGAGAGATGACGCCTCCGACACCTCTGTCCAGAGGGGACCCTCTCTTGTTAGATGCGGTGCATCTCTTGCTCGGGGGTATGTCCTGCGTCGTCGGCGTCCGCATGCACACTACGCATGCGCAACTCTCCTCCTTCCCGCTCTTCAACAGCTGCGCGTTACTCTCTCCACTTCTCGCCTACCACCTGCTTGCGCTTCTCCTGCGTTCTCGCTTCTGCTCTCGCGGCGCAAGCGCTACTCTCCTCCTCTAGTCTTTTCTCCTTCAAGTGTGAATATAAAGCAAGAAGAGCGCTGCGCGCGTTCAGTGCAGCGCTTGCTTCGGTTGACTCCGTTGATGCTTCCAATGAAGTGTGATGGAAGCAACAGTCCCGTCAGTGAGTGGGCTGACGCAAGCACGCGTCATCATCAGCCCAAACACTAATAGCAACGTTACGTCCACTCGAGACAAAGCTGCGAAGCGAAGGGCACGCGACGCTGAACGCAAACGCTTGAAGTGAGCGGCGGATTCTGAACTTCGTCAGGGCGAAGCAGCTTCGAAGGGTCAACGTCGACGAGCGGATCCTGAGCTTCGGTAACGTTAAGCAGCGTCGGTTCGAGAACGTCGAGCGGTGGTACCAGAACTTTGACAACGTGAAGTGGAACGCAAACGTACGAAGCTAGCGGCGGAACCGAACCTTCGAGAACGGGAAGCCGTTTGTAAACGTCAACAACGTCTCCATTCCCATCGGGGGTTCCGTTGCGTTCCGTTGTGTTAGTAGTTGGGTTTGGGGGAAATGTAGGTGAACCACGAGATGCTTCGCATCCTACTCAGGGTTTCCCTCGGGAAGATAGGGTATTTTTTTTCTTTCTGCCGACCCTGCTGCTTTGAGTCACTGGGTTACGATGACGTCTACTCCGTGAAGTCAAGGTAACGGCCGCAAGAGTGCTGCGCCCTAAAACAAAGCACCGCGGAAACAAACCAGACAACAAAAAAGTAGGGTGACTGAGCGCTGTACCAACTGGTCAGTGTCGCACCGTCCTGCATTCTGCATGCGTGATCGACATAATATACTGCTTTTTTTTATTTTCCTTGAAGACGAAATACTGTGCACCTGTGAGGGTGAAGATATTCGTTTTGGCAAAAAAAGAAAGTCTGTACTATGGTCAAAATTTTGTTGATTAACTTTATATATCATCGCAATTTGAATATTTAAAAAAACGTAAACTCATGCACTGTACACGTCTTGAAAAACACTTTAAAACAAGCACTCTCCACGGCGCTCGCTGCCTTTGCAGGTATGTCATGTTTAGTAATGGAAAATCAGTTATAAAAAGCGATAGCCGAAAGGCACGAAAAAAGAGCAGAATGTGTACGGATACAAGCTTTACGCCGAATCATTAGAATACCAGTTCGCGAATTCTTGCCTTTTTTCATGGCAACCGAGTTGTTAAAAAATATTGGTGGGTTTGATTCCCAGAAACCACCTCAATGCCAGGTGGCACAACGAGTACTGAAAGGCTGTAGAATATTGCCGACCAACTGTGAATCTTTGCTGCGCTTCAAAAAATCCACTCTCCGACTTTTTCGTTTTCGACTCTAGTACAAAAATGGTCACTTGGGCAATAATATATCACGCGTCCCTGTGGTGACCAACCAACAGCTTAGCTGCTGAGAAATCCCGACCTGTCATATTCTCACTCGCCCACATTATGCAATTTTTAAATTCAATAAGTATGCACTTAAAGGGTGTAGGTCTTCACATTCTTGCGATTGAGCATTGTTACGCCCTCGTTGCTTCGGGGCAGTGGCAGCGAAGTAAGGGCCGATTTGGCGTTTTATGTGGCCGGCTGGCCTACAAGACCGAGGTATTACTTTTTTTCATGCCTACAGTCTTCCCGAAGCGCAAAAACAGGTCTCGCGGCCCTTTTATCATTCTGGACCTTCAATGTGGAACATCACATATTGTGACTGCATGGCGATGCGCTATTAGTGGAGTCTTGCTATGCTTTATTTGAAGCAAACTCTGAGGAAGCTGGAGTGTAAACATTTGGAATACATCTATGTTGTAACACTTTCTTGTAATCCGTTTTTAACGCAAAGAAGCATTAGTTTGCCAGCATTACACAGTGTAACTCTAAGCCCAGCATTGTTTCCCTCTCGACTGCGTTTAAATGTTTTTATTGCGGTCATCCACATTTAAAATACCCCTGCACGGGGATGAACGCTAAAGCCTCCAGGCTTAAGCAACCACTCCCGCACCTATTGATCTCTACTGCATGTATGTTGAACTGCTTGCGGTAAAGTAACGTACGATCAGCTGAATCGCCTTGAAAAGAGCCGGCCGCAAGTTTACTTGCTCAATTGCACATGAATTTACGATACCTGCTTCAAGGTGGCATAGCGTTAAAGGCTTGTCTGTGAAGTTTTTCCGGTGTCACCAAGACCCGCCTAGAAATCGCCGTGCTTTGTGGCCGTATGTGCCGGCATGCTGCCACACTATTATGGTTGTGAAAGCGTCGTTGCTGATACACGGCGAGGAAAGTTATAGCCAATGAGAACAGGCTCTTAAGAATGGGGAAGGTACAGTAAACTCCTCTGCGACTTACCTGGGAGCATTTTGACGTGCTTGAAACGTCCCAAAAAAGCAAGAGAACAGAAACAGCAAAGAGCTTGAACAGAGCTTCAACAGAGTGATTCAGAATAGCGTACAGAGCCGCACTGAAAAAGATAGTCTTTTTAATTGTTGCGTTAATCCGGCGCAAGACGAACGGACGCTATTTCAGCAAAAGAGCGTCTGTACGCAATAGACATGCGTATCTGCTTCTTTACAACATGGCAGTAAGTAGCGCCACAGCCCTGCAATGTAACTATTTTCTGTGTCCTGTAATGTGCCCCTGGTGGAGGAAGACTTTGCTCCTGTTTATAAAAATGTCGCGTTGTTTGCGCGTCACCCTCTCTTACCGCTCAGTCGCCGTAACATCGCCAACTGCACGAACGAAGCTTTGCAGCCAGGCCGGCGACGGGTGCTGTATGCGTGGTTTGGAAGCGTTCGCTTGGGAATGAATTAGACGTGCGGGTGAGGGTGGACTGTATTTGCCATTTTTTGAATAATTTTAAGTGAGGAGCAATTCAGGGTTCTGGTTTGTCGTCGTAGCTCGTCCGGCGTCACGCACCGAGACAGAGCACAGCCTCACAATATCACGCACGCAAACAGAGGCTTCGCAAATAAAACCGCTTCCCTTGACCTGTATACAACAAGGGTTCCTCGCGTTACGAAGCCAATGTCAATTACTTTGTCCCGTAGAGGTACACGCCCCTGATATGCAAAGTTTTGGGAGTGATCTTTGTGTTGCTCTGTTTCTACGACGTTGGCGTTGCTAGACCAAAATTAGGTACACAATAATATAAAATAATGAAAAATAACGACTAACGCATTAATTACGAAAAAATACAAACCTTTATGCAGTGTCTCCTTTAGGCCTTTGCAGTGGCTGCAGCGCCCTCTATTGACTACTTTCCGCATCAACGCCAGACTGATACTCATTACCGTCATCATCATATTCATCATCCGCCTGTCTACGCCCACTGCAGGGCAAAGACCTGTCCCATTATTCTCAAATTACCGCAGTCCTGTGGTAACTGCGACCAATTTATCCCCGCGAGCTTCTTGATCTCGTCTGCCTATCTAACTTTCTGCCGCTCCCTGCAACGCTTGCCTTCTCCAGGGATCTACTCTGTTACCCTTAAAGACCAACGGTTATCTTGCCTCCACATTACTTGCCCTGCCCACGTCTATTTCTTCTTCTTAATTTCTACTAGCATGACCTGAACACGCAGCTGTTCCCTGACCCACTCATCTCTCTTCTTGTCCTTTAATGTTACACCTATCATTTCCGGCTCCATTTCCCGCTGAGCCGCCGTAAATTTAAGTTGACCTCTTTTAGTGAGTCTCCAAGTTTCTGCCCCGTAGTTGAGTAGCGGTAAGATGCAGCTGTCATACACTTTCTTCTTCAGGGACAATGGGGCAATAGTAGGCTGCCATTCATTGCCGGAGAATGCCTGCCTATGCACTCCACCCCAGTCTGATCCTTCTAATTGTCTTTGCCTCATGGTTGGGATCCGGGGTCACAACTTGGCCTAAGTAGATATATTCGCTGACTACTTCAGCGAGTATTCGCTGACTACTTCAGGAAGTAGTCAGCGAGACTGATACTAAACCGGTCAAGAGAGGGTACCGCAGCCCTTTTTGGCGGAACACGCTTGTTCCTACAGCTATCACGTTGAATGGAACTGGTTTAAATTTTTCTCAAATAGACGGTTCTACCCCGCATCGGGTATAGACAGTATGCGCTATAAAAGCCTTCTCCACTCGCCCAGGGGCGAAGTTGCTTGTTGGACAGCCCCGTAACTTGTAAGAAGCGGGCCTAGCTTTATGACGGGTCCGAGGCTATCGATTGTTTGGAAATTCGCGCCTCCGGCTCAAAGCTCATGCCGTGACTATGTGTTTGTTCGACGAGCCATCATGATTGTCATAAAGCTTTCTAATACGTACGCGTCAGTCAAACCGGCTCTTTTGGGTCGTGGCTTTGTGTGCATTTGGCAATACATGTGCCAAGGGGGCGTCGATGGTTCTACCAGGATATTTACGTATATAAAATTATATTTCTATTTAGTTGTGGACATTTTGTATTCTATACTAACTTCAATGTGTTTGTTAGCATTGGTTTGGGAAGTCCGAAAATCTTTTGGCACACGTCTGGCAGATATGCCGAGAGGCTGGTCGCTTCGAAATACATTCAACTTTTGGCGCAGTAAGCATTAACGTATCACAACGCAAAATCGACTAAACGCTCTACTAAAGCTCTCCTCACGGTGCTAACGTAGCGGACCTAAACCATTTAGCATTGCACGTACGCAAACGTAACAAATTCTGTAACAAAACGTGCTAAAAATGTTTCATAACAATTGAGGCATCGTTGACCAACACAGATGTTGTTGAAATAAAAAGATTGATTGATTTATTGATGGATTCATTGATTGATTGATTGATCGATGGATATTACCAAACGAGGTAGCTAAAAATGCGAAACCTTTGTTTAAAACAGCTATTATTCTGTCATTAGTGTCCGTTTGTATATCTTTCACCTTGTATATCTGCGATGGAGTGAACAGATGACTTGACCATTCCTATTATATTGACTATGCGCATACCAAAGGTAACCCCAAAAGCAAGACATCGTGTGCAAGGCACATACACACTGGTAGAATTTTCACATTGCTAATGACAAGAAAATCATATGGTAAGTGGGGTATGTTTTGGTTCCCAAGGCTCACGTATTGCGAACAGTTTATTTAACTTCATTGAGCCAGCCACTTGTGTACCTACTCCTTTATCACTTTAAACTCTGCAAGGTACTTCACTGAGGCCTGGCTATTCAGGTTTCAGTTGAACGTGACGTGTGGGATGAAACAAAACACAACAAGCGCATATCTTGGTACAAAAAGAAGCAAAATGACAAAAGTTGGCATTCAATCTTCCCGCAACAATCTTCAAAAGAGGTTCGAATCATCGTCCTCCCAAGGGGATTTCAGAAGTCTGGCACTTCCCGATCACAATATTTTATTTTTCCTAATTTTGTCACGCTGTAGCAGTACACTGAGATGGTGTCTAGAATTTAAAATACCAAGCGTGGTTCCAAGTCAGTTTTGTGTTGCCGTATTAAAGAAATTCTGGCTGTCATAACGCTCGTTTCCCAAGCACCAATATTGCACAAGAACCAAAGAAATTCTGCCAGCACTGCCTGTTTTAGTAACTCCTAGAGATTTATCGCACATCCAGGGTATTCTCGACACAATCTAATGTAGCTACGCATAAAGGAATCCACCAGTGGCAATTTAGAAATGTGATGAAAGATAGAGAGAAGGAAGTGCTGCTACACAGAATTAGGAGGGAAGGAAGTTCTCTGAAGATAACATTGAGCTCAGCTAAGAGTTCACCCGCATTAACTCTGTTCGGCAATACCAACATGCCAATATTACATAGAAAACAGGATAGAAGAGTGTAAAAGAATTGTTATAAAGGGTAGAAAATATAGAAGGCGTTTCTACAGGGATGGCAAATACGGCGCACAAAGTAGTAAAAACACCAAAAACACTGGTTTGGCGTCGTGCTGCATTCAGGGGATGAACAGGACTGTCGCTGAACGGTCCCACATAGCAGAACGCCGATAAAAAGAAGTCAGAGCACATGGCTGCGTGGCCCCACGACCGGCGAAGACCGCAGATCCGAACGCCACCTGAGAGCACGAAACGTAACACGTCCTCAAAGTTCGTCAGAGGAGGCCTCCAATGCTTTTGGTAGTAGATATTGAACAGAATTGGCTTGGTTGAGTTTGCCTCAAGGCATCGCATTGACGATAGAGCAAACAATGGTTGGTTTTCGGGGGAACGTGACGCTGCTTTCGAATGCTAAAATGAAGCTCCGACCTTCAAAGCGGACTGGTAGCGACGAAGCAGCTATCCGCTTTCTAGCGCTGGCAATGTGCACCCCACATTTTTCGGGGCCAGTGTGTTACGTTTTGTTGCATTTTGGTGACGCGCGCCACCGCCTCTTGGCGCTGGACGATTCCGACACGTAAAATCGCTGAGCATACGCCGCGTGATGTCAGGATCGTCGACCAGGTTCCGTCGAAGAGCTGTCATGTGGCGAAAACGAGCTGTACCGTAGGACCGCTGTCATTGCAACGGTAATTTAGGATACGAAAATACCACTTCCCCTCCAAAATGTCGTTTACAGAAAGTTGCATTTGTACAAAAGTTTTATTTGCAAAAATGCTGTCACCATTACTAACATCGCATTCCTCGGACTCGGGTTATAGTTAAAAAATAATTTCGACGGTACAACCCAAAATAAGAACAATATGATTGAAAGAGAAAGATTGGGTAAAAGTTTATTGCCATCGTGCAAGTATTTGATGTCCAAAATTAAAACTTGGATGCCCATAGCAAGAAAACTAGATCTGTTCCTTTGTCTGGGGTGCAATTAACCGATCGTGCACAGATTACACGCGATAACTAGGGTCAGTGAGAGAGCTGTCTAACTATCCAAGTGCTCTGCTTTTGCTGCGTGCTAGTTTTGTGTGAGGTTTTGTCGCTGTACTCTTCTTCCTCCTCCTGTTTACGTTTCACTGTTTTGGCGCTGCGCACTCTGGTCAAGTACATTTTGTAGATGTTCCCTGTTGTCATATTACCCGCCGCGTGGCCCAGCGTGTAAGCCCAGCCCGCATGGGCCAGCGTCTAAACGTCTAAGCCGAGCGTCCGCGTGGCCCAGCGTCTAAGCCCAGCCCGCGTGGCCCAGCGTCTAAGCGTCTAAGCCCAGCGTCTACTGAGCGGAAGAATGGAGGTTCGACCCTCGCTGCAATGGCTGCCTCAGAAGGAGGCGAAAAGCGGAAACGCCCGTGTGTCGAGATTGAGGCCCCCGTGAATGATTTCAGGAAAATCAAGATTAATCTCAAACCCTCCAGTACGGCACACATCGAAGCCCGAGTGTGACTTCGGATCTACAAGGCCCACTTTCATCTTTTGTCACTCGCGTGCACTCTGGTAGCTCGCTGTTTTAACGCCTGGATTTATTATATGTGCTATTTTGTCGCGTGATACTTTGTCATGCCCTTATATGTCACAGTAGCACTTTATATTGTTCGATTCAGTAGAGCAGGCACTTTTATCTAGGCCAAGCAACGGTTTTTTACTGCGTAGTGCCTACACGCGCGTTTTTGTCTCTGCTACTTCAATGAATAGTGCGACGGCCGGGAAAAATTATAAGGAATCTACGTTTTCGCACTTTCAGATACCCCAGTGCGTGCGAGTCATTTGCAGCTTCGCTATGTAAACCCATTTTTATTATCCAATGTGTGACGAACAGCCCAATCATGCTTCGTTTTGCAGTCCAGCGCACGAGCACTCCTTTTTCACGTGTTAAGTTGTTAATTTTTAAATTGCTTAAACTTGTGATTCAGGAATTCTCATTATCGATCTTTTTTTAGTCATTAAGTGCATCTACAGTCGTTTTATTCCATCGCGTAGAGCATGGTAACAGGAAAATGTAAATTTTTAGAGGCGCACAATTTTGAATGGATGTTTTTATTAATGAGGTAAACCTTGTTTCTTCGGACTCTGCGTTCTTTGAATGTGGCGTGCTTTGTTTCGGTCTCAAAATCTGGTGCGTCGTTTATTACTACGAAATGAAAGGAACTTTTGCTTTTCTTGTACAGTGAGCTTGCACAGTATTTTAGGTGCGGAGTACCTTAGGACCGCACAATATCGGTCCGCGTCCATGCGCATAGCATTTAAAATCGCAAAAAAATCACACAGGCAACGGAAGGATTCGAGCCTCTGTCTGGTAGACCTGAGAGTTAGTGGCAGTCGTCTTACACGTTGGGCTACGACTGTGAGTTAGTACCCGAGAGTCAAACGACTTACTCCCTCGCCTGTAACGGTGCGTAGTATCTCAGGACCTCCCAATGTCCGTCCGCGTCCATCCGTGCAGAAACCGCCATCAAGCAAAAATCAAGCGAAATTCGTTTTTTGAGAAGTGAGTTGCAGTTTCATTAAGGAAATATTCAAGGGGCAACTCACGGCCCAAATCGAATGATGGTCGGGGCGCAATTAGGTTGTCACTCGGTGCGGAACTTGAATGTTATTTCGAGTTCCCGTGCTCCGCACCCTCGCCATCATCCACGGAGTGGAGATACTATCATTTTTCACACAATACTTTCTCTGGAAGGGTTCAGGGCCCCCATGTCTTGAAAAAAACAAACGAAAAACGGCAGTTTTGTCTTGGGTTTTTGTAACGACCAATACCGTTTCTTTAATCGGAACAGCATTCAAACCGCACCATTGCCCCCCACAGCTTCATATTGTATCAGGTACTGATGAAGGCTTTCGTTGTCGCACACTGTACTGAGGAAGTGTACTTGCTACACGCATAACTGGCCCCAGTGAACATGCAGCATAGTTTTCCTTGCCTTTTTCTTGCTTGTTGGCATCGACCAGACTTGCAAATACGCGTACCTATGCATGGGCGTCCTAAGACAATGGCATTGTCGCAAGTACAAACGTTTTCTGCCTGAAATGCTAAGCCAAAGTAGCCGGTGTAGAAAAAAATCCGATAATAATAATATTGAATTATTTTTTTACTTGCTCTTAAAGTTATTGCCGCTCTTTGCCCCTGTTATTGTGAGTAACACTTTTGATCTAAAGACTTCAAACGAGGTTTACTGTCTTGGCGATTGCGTGTGCCTGAGAATGAGACATTCACGGATGTCATCAGTGGTGCAAACCAACTGATTTTAAGCTCGCCGAATACAAATTCCTGATCACACATCGATAAAATTGACCGCCTGCTCTTCAGAGGTAATTTCACAATGTTACTTTCGTGAAATGTTGAAGACACCTTAATTCAGTACACTCCTTAAAGGAAAAACAAAAATTGTTTAAAAATCTTAGATTTATCCTAGAGCGAGTGCTCTTGCATGTCGGAGCAGTTTCCCTGACTTAATAATAATTTTATAATTCCGTTACTTACCAGGAATAGTGGTAGTTTATTCTGAAAAGATAACTGCCTTTCACGTACAAGGCGAAAATGTAAAATCTCGTTTCGCACTCTCCCAGGTGTATTTTTTCCCACTGGCTCACGCAAGCAGCCATGTTCAACTTACACGGACAAGACATGGTGTACTGGGCAAAAGTAGATGAAATAAATTTACTATCAGTATTGTTGATATCACGTGGCAACTCCTGATACCGAGAACGCCCAATTTCCATTTTCCTATACATGTTTACAGGTTGAAGCGTCGCTCAAGAAGACGCAGTGATTTCTTGGCCCATGGGTGGCCACTGGTGGCCACTGGAGCATTTAGGTAGATGCGTTTCCGCAGTTTCTTGAGTTGGCAAGCAAAGTAGCGCCGTAATGAGCTGGTCATAGAGGACTGCATGCGCGTACATTTGTTGAGCGTGCTTGCGCTTGCGTGTGCGTCTGTGAGCGCTCGTGGCCGTTGGGACAGAAAAAAAGTCATACCTGTGTTTACTAAGATAGAAGTGCCTTCTTGCGAGAGCCCTTCATTGCGATATGTCACGAGTCTTCGCCCGCATACAACAATATTTCCATAGATGCTATTGTGATGCCGCTCTTTTTGCCTGGGAGTGCCCCCCATAAAAATGTTTACCGAGATTTAATAAACTTGTTATAGATATTGCCCAAAAGAATCCTATAAACACTTTGTCAACATTCTACAGAATATTTCCATTGAGTTTCCATTACAAATTGACCACCGCGTTTCAATTAAAAGTCTATAGAGCCAAGTCAGTAGGCCTTATCGGTTATGAATGTAGTTTCTTATGAGTTTCTTATGGGGTTTTTATAAAATATATTCAATAGGTTTTCTATGCAATTCTTACTGAGTACTGTCGCAATAGCCTGTTGCGTGGAAATCAGGTTTGAATACAGTTTCTGACAGATTTTTATTAAATTTAGGGCAATTAATTTTTTATAAAATTCCTATTGAGTATAGACGTAACATCGTGTTGCGTGTAAATAAAGTTTGAATAGCATTTCTGAAGAGTTTTTATTAAATTTGCATGGATTAGCGTTCTTAAAATTATTCAGTATGGTCGTATCAACCTGTTGCGTTTGAGTCAGCTTTGAATACAGTTTCTGACGGATTTCTATTATATTTATCTCAATTAGATTTCTATAAAATTCTTATTGTGCCCAGTCATCACAACCTGTTGCATATCAGCTAGGTCTGAAGAGAATGTCTGATGAGTTTTTATTAAATTTATCTCTATTATCTTTCTATAAAATTCTTATTGAGTATAGTCGTAATATCCTGTTGCCTGTGAGTCAGGTTTTTTGGCAAGTTTTAACAGAGGAGCTTTACAGGGGCTCGAACTCTCCGGCTGTGATGTCGGCCATCCCAGGCGCCACCGCTCCCAAGTGCTCCCAAGACGAAGTGATGGGACGTCCATCGCGCGATCTCGGTTGGTGAGGCGGGGCAGGCGGCGCAATAGCACCCCACATATATGCACCGATAAGCTACCAGACCTCCGTGGGTGGGCTATAGAAACGCAATACAGAGTCTATTGAAACTCAACATAATGAAGGTAATAAGAGTCTTGCTGCGTGTTCGTTATAAAAAGTTTATTGTCTGTCTCATGACCGCAGTCCACACATTTGTTGTTCAAACTACTTTATAAAAAGGCAATACAAAGTTTGTTAAAACTCAATATATTGAAGGCAATAAAATCATGTTGAATTTTTGCAATAAAAAGTTCATTGATTTTATATTGGCTGCAGTTTTTAAAATGGGAGATTTGGGTCACTCTTTAAAAACGCAATATGAAGTGTAATAAAACTCAATGTCTTGAAGGCAATAAAATGTTGGTTGAAGTTTTGCAATACAAAGTTTGTTGACTTTTCAACGAGCACAGTCTATAAACGATGAGTTTTAATTGACTTTTTATTGACTCTATAGAAACACAATAGGGGGTATATTAAAACTCAACGTCCATTTTCATGAGGGGCCTCACCGAAAAATTTCCAATTTTCATTTCGCCGGGTTTTAAGTACTTTCATTTGAAAGACGTATCGTTTTAAGCAATTTCATACTTAACTCTACCTTACTACACCTATGAATGCGCTTCGCCTGCATAATGTCCACATAACTAATACAGACATTCGGTGTTTGTGTTGTAACGGTGTCCACATTTACCGTACTTCGTTTCTGAAAATGTTGTTTATGTCGTAAATCTGCCTAGTTAGTGTTTAAAACAAATATCTCCTTGCTCGTACGAATGCAACACAACCAATTATCGCTTTGAAAATATTTGACGAAGTGGTAATTGTGGCTCACATTTAAACCTTTCTATCTTCATTTTCTCACTTATTTCCAGGCACATCCTTTCCTTTTGAACGTAACAAAAGTGTACGCAATGGAATCATCAGCGTTCGATGTTGGCGCGAAGGATTTCTCACCGAAAAGCGCGAACGCAGAAACAAATATCGCACATGGAATGTACACTCAGTGGCTGTGTGGGAATCCTTTTGTTTAATAAACAAAAGTTTCTGGAAAAGTGATGGGCGATGGCAAGATAATCATTTATTTGTCTCTTTTGGAAGCAATGAATTGTATGCTACTCCCCTACAAAAATGGCTTTTGATTTTCAATCCAGTTCCTGTTGAGTTTTTATTGAGTCAACAGAAACTTAATTCAAACTCAATTGGCTCTTGAGATGTGTCAGTAGAAACTCAAAAGGATTTGTATTGAGAAAACGCAACACAGAACCAATTGACACCAGTCTATTGAAACTCTTTGGAGAACCAATTGACAAAATTCGTCCGGCTGAAATATAAACTTTGAAGGGCTATTTTTTCAGCACTGCCTACTGTATCTCTGGTATTAAGACTACTAGGTTACTTTTATGCTTTTTATTCTACATTGATATTTCTATTGAGTGCGGTCAATAAAAAGTCAACAACCTTTCAATAGACAAAGCTCAACAGAATATCAAATGACATCGTTTAATCGAAACTCAATGCAGGTTCAACTGACAATACTCAAGTAAAATTGAGAGTCCAGCTAGTTGGTGAACATAAATTGTTGAAATTATACTGGTGTCCTTCTTTCTTGTCCGTGTTTCATGGTTCACGCTTAATTTTCAAAACTAATAAAACTCACTGGGGTAATTGAGTAGCATTTTACCACAGCATGTTTACAAAAATAACAATTATACCTGCTAAGTACCTTAGCATGCATTGACATAATGGGTGAGCAATCTCAACTACTGCTAAGCTTCCGCTTTAGCGGCAGTGGAGATATTCGAAGTCAGTTTTCTGGGAAAGTTGCAGGGGAGTCATAAATCATGCATATCGCGGGCGGGAAAAAAACAGTCTTGCTTGGGGGGTACACATCTCGGGTCCCAGTTATGGGAACAAAAAAAAGTCATCACTCCCCCTACCTCTTTTCACACATACAATGCTGCGATACCTTGTATTCCCGGAGGAGATGAAGAGGTAGATTTTAAGAGCGATTTCATCTGCTACGTCTACAAAAGGCATATGTGACATCGCATCCTAGTGCGATGATTGAGTGTTTTTCTGTGGAGGCACGATACTAACAGCGCTGTTTTGCAGAAATGAATACTTATTTCACAAACCCGAACGCACAAGAATATTCCAGCAACGAAAATGTGCCTTACATACTCAGAAAAAAAGCAACACTTTGGTGTATACCACTACAAGTCGAAAAAAGAACAATTGGTTTTTTGTATACACGTACTTTTAAAACAAGCCTTCAAATCAAGCGAAAGAAAGCTTGGCCTCATCGTCGTTCGCTCGTGAACTTCATAGGGGTAGTGAAAACTCCAGTCATCGCTCTCGTGCACACCCCGACGTGGTCTGAGCCCAAGGACGCGAGTTCTATTCCCCGTCGCCGAGGCCGTTTTTCACTTGGAGGCAAAAAGCGCCAACACCAATGTGTTCAGATACCGGGCTCGGGCGGTGAATCCAGGGCCTTCCACTACTGCGCGCCTTATCGCCAGTGTAGCGTCGCCCCCTTAAATTTCGTAATTGAACAAATCAATAATCCTCGCATGCATAATTTTCCTTGAGGATACCGTGAACGGTCTACGATAGCAACTGTAGAACTGCAGTGTGGAATACAGAGAATCCCGCAATGAGCAAACGCGCATCTACGTTCTATTAAAAAATTACCCCCCCTTGGCGCGAGGGGAACACTGTGGAGATGCGACGCATCTAGGGGGTTCACTTGGTGTTTCCGTTGGGTTGATTCTCTAATATCGTTAAATGTGTGAGGAACGCGTATGATGTATTCTTTATTTAACATGCGGCGTAACGTTAACGATGACGGCCCTGTGGTCGCTGTAACAGCGGTAGCGAATAAAACGGGTATCTCGCGCAGAACGTGACGCTGTCCGCCGCGTTCAGCACCACGTTCAGGCCGCTTCGCAGCCTTGTCTTCAGTGGTGCTAGCATTCCTGTTATCACAGTGATCGGTGCTTGTTACGGTTGCGCGGGCGATAGCAGAATTGTTAGGCTCCATTCAACGCATCGATGGAAATCGGAACGGCTGTGGTGTAACGACCGCGGCTATGACGCAACGTGGCGCGGCTATGACGCAAGACAATCGAACACAATCCACTTTAATCCAATACAATCCAAATCCGATCTAATCCAAGCCAAGCCAATCGAATACAATCCAATGCCCCTCGCGAGAGAGTGTTCGCTATCGGAGAGGAGAGGGGGTGAGCGGCGGAGAGCGCAGCTCGCGCAGGGAGGAGAATGGGGGAGGGGTGTGGACGGACAACAACAACGCCGTATGGAGGGACAAGGCGAGTGAATGAGATGCAGTGGCATCTAAAACTGGTGAACACAGTTCCTTCACGGCAAAAGAATTTCATACTCGTGAGCGGAAGAGGCTTTCAGTCCAAGGCGCCGCCACTCACACCAACTAAACGAACAAACGCAGAAAAAAAAGGAAGAAAGACAAACTGAAGTGCTCATTAACAACTCATCTTTACTGCACAGGGACACAAAAAGAAAGAATCATCCTGACACTGCTTCACGTCACTACAAAACAAAAACAGAAAAACCGAACAAATTCGTGAGCTGGCGTGGCGCTTGTTACACTTCGAACCGATCTCTCGCTAACAAAAGTATTTCGTTTAAATTAAAGATGTCAACGCGTCTGCAGACTATGTTTCTCAAACACAAGCGCCTCGCAATTATCCTGCGCCCGCAAGCAGATCACGAACTCCAAAGCTGTTTTTAAGGATTGGACTTTCCACAATTCTTCCCTCCTCTCTTCTGCTGCCTTTCGCCGAAGCGGGGAAGGCCTCGGGCGCCCATACACAAAAATTACCCCACATTCCCGCGAGGGGAACCCTGTGGAGATGCGACGCATCTTGGGGGTTCACTTGGTGTTTCCGTTGGGTTGATTCTCTAATTGCGTGAAACGTGTGAGGAACGCGTATGATGTATTCTTTATTTACCACGCGGCGTAACGTTAAAGATGACGGCCTTGTGGTCGCTGGAGTGTACGGGTAGCGGATGGTGAGGTAACGGGACCACCTTGCAAATTTCAGCGAAGATCAAGTCTATGCACGTGCCCGAAATCTGAACGCCGGTGCTGGAACAACCGCGGCTATGGCGCAACGTGGCGCGGCTATGACGCAACACAATCCAACACAATCCACTTTTATCCAATCCAATCCAAATCCAATCCAATCCAATCCAAGCCAAGCCAAGCCAAGCCAACCCAATCGAATCCAATCCAATGCCCCTCGCGAGATAGTGTTCGCTATCGGAGAGGAGAGGGTGTGAGCGGCGGAGAGCGTAGCTCGCGCGGCGAGGAGAATAGAGGAGGGGTGTGGACGGACAACAACAACGCCGTATGGGGGGACGAGGCGAGTGAATGAGATGCAGTCGCATCTAATATAAACCGTATTATTTTTGTCACCATGACTCATTTCCAGGAAACGTAAGCCGTTGTATTCCAGAGGCATATCTTTTTCAAGGGTGCGGGGGAGGACGTCCCACACACATAAAAAAATTTTTTCTCTGAAACTAACCTAATATATTCAACATTCTCAATGCTCTCACAGAGCCTGTGACCATCTCCTTTCCCCATGGCATATAAACACCCTGTCGCCTAACATGTCAGAAACTCCATGTCAGAATATTCTGTTTTAAAATAGAACGTTTTCAATTGACACAAACTCTCAGTTGCTTAAGAAACTCAAGATTACGTCCTCTAAGATTACTGGCTCTATACATAAGCTCAGTGCAAATTTCACCGAGGTCACTATGCAATCTTTTACATCCTACTGTTAACAGGTATTTAAAATAAAATCCCGCATACAACAACCACAATGATAAAACAACCTTGCTCTGAAAATCACCGACAGCATATCTTTTCACGCCTTCGGTTATTACTAAAAATTGTGGAACTTCTGATTAGAGTCTTTTAAGCGTAGGCATCAGCAGAAGAGAGGCAATTTAGCTCGAAGAAACAAGAGCCCAATGGCAGGCGCTGTGTACTATGCAAGCGTCATATTAAAAATTGTACCGTGCTTTGACGCGACTCTGAAGATCAATGCAGCGCTTAGCTGGAACGCCATCGTACGGAACTATAGAAGGGTTTGGTGATAACCGAAATGTGGTGTAGTTGCGTTCACTCCACCGAAACACTACGGGGATGAGTATGCCACTTCAAGATTGGCAGGGTCAAAATTATGTTGAAGCTATCCTAAGACCGAGTACCAATTGCGCGTGCTGCCTATGAAACCGTGCGAAGTGCGTATTCCCAAACCATATCCCGTAGGGGCCCAGGCTGACCACACTCTTTAAGCAGGGGCGCAGCCAATGAGGTTACAAAATTGCAATTTTTTAACCTCCGTGGACGCAGCAGCGTGACGTCTCTACCTATATGTGCGCGACTTCATGCGAGGTGGATTTTTTTCTTTTTTCCCCCTCCCCTCGTTTCGGCAGCTTTGCGGGTGGCCGATGGTTTCGCTCCGCGGGCAAATTGTGTTGTACTATTTATATTTTTATTCCTGCTATTTCTTGTTTATACATTTGTATACTTGTTTGCGTGTGTGTGGTTTACAGTTGAGGCACGAGCTGTGACACAATGCTGGTGAATTAAAAGGCCAGACACTACAGAAATATATATATATGTGGTAGCTAAAAATGCGTCGCAGGAAACAGACACAAACTGCTCATCTATACGCATCAGTGGATGTCTAAAAGTGACAATTTTTTGCCGCTATTTGGACTCCGAGATCACTATCGTAAAAGTAGTGCGCCAAGGAGATAACTTTTTTACTTAGTTTTATATCTGCTGCGACTACCGTGACTTCAAGCTCACGGGCAACTACTCATTAGTCCCAGCGAAAATAATATAGGTATCTGAGTGAGTGTAACACTGCATTAAATGAGAGGCCATGGGCCCTGGGGGAGCAAGGATGAGGAGAAAAGGGGAAGGTCACAACTCGCACAATGAACACAGTTGCAGTCTTGGGGTCCTAATCGCAAAATGAACACATTAAAGTCAGTAAGTGGCAGCAAAACGCACAGTTCACACTTAAATATACAGTTCACACTGTGGACAATGCGGTTCACACTGAAAACAGTGCACGCTGCAGACAATTCACATTGTATACCGAACGGGAAAGTCGGCCAAGCTGCTACACCAATTTGTAGAGTCTGTTTTCAAGGGCGTACTCGGTAATTGCTTGTAGTGCGGTGGGATCGTCACGGACCCGACTAACATGTTCCTGTTCAGTAGCAGGGGCGGGACCAAGAGTTAAAAGCTGGTGGCGATTACGGTCGAATAATCGACAGAGCCAAATTAAGTGGTAACGATTTGGTGTGCCTTCCCCATTACAGGTGGGCATCAGCGCCATTCGGATCGTGCTGGAGCTGTCTATTTATAAATAATGTATCTTATGCAGCAAAATCTCTGTGTGCATAAGCACAAACTGTTAAAAATAACTAATCGACATTGGCAACAGCGTCAGTGGTAGCACGCATGATTACTGATATCAAACTCGGCCTGGTGGCTTCAGTGAAGAGACTGTGGTCAATAGCCCTGTACAGAAGACATATATCAAACTCCTCGAGTACTTCAGTTGCTGTACAATCTAACTATTACTTAGCCCTTGGTTGGTATATATTTTCGATATTGTTTCCCTAAATTGTTATGACCAGCAGTGTAAATTATGCAGAATTCATGACCGAGTGTAAAACGTGTACGTTTGAGCTGATGTCTTTCTTATCAATGTATCACCCTTGCAAGAACGATTCACACCTTCCATTGCTGTTAACAAAATGTCAATGTTTTCCTTAGTGGCACTGTTCCTGATAAAGAATAATGCAATGAAGTTAATGTTAACGAAATTCAATGTAATAGTGCTTAAGAAAGTGCCAAAATGCAGCAGCTCATGCAGCTGTTATATTTCGCAAGAGAAGGACAGTTTGTAAATGTAGTCATGGGTAATTGGCGGCCTTTCTGGTAATCCTTACCTGCAGCACCGAATCGTGTTTTCAGCTGTGTATATAGTGAAAGAGCACCCAACTCAATTGTATACCCTTCTATGTGCTGTAGAATGAGCTTTCAATGAGGGTGTTTGCTTTCCAGACCGTGTATAAATGCCATATGCGCGTGAAAGCGTCCATCCGCGCGCGCGCACTTCGAGCACCGAGTCGAGCGCTTATTTAGGAACACGATCGGAGGTCAGTGTCAACTTGCAGGTGTGCAAGAAGAGCGCGGAGAGATCAGGGGCTCAGGTACAAAAGGTGAGCTTCCACCACATCTGCGTCAGCTTCCCCAGCGCCGCAGGCCAGCCCCGCCCACGGAGTGAAACCATCGGCCGCCTGCCAAGCAGTCTAAACGAGGGGAAGGGGAAAAAAGAAGAAATCCACCTCGCATGAAGTCGCGCACATATAGGTAGAGACGTCACGGTGCTGCGTCCAAGGAGGTTAAAAAATCGCAATTTTTTTTAATCTCATTGGCTGCGCCCCTGCTTAAGGGATGTGGTAGGCCTGGGCCCCTACGGGATATGGTTTGGGAATACGCCACCAGGACGTGACCACGGCCTCCGCGATCGGCTGCCGGTGGCGCGCCGTTGCTTCGGCCGTCCCATTCGGCAGGAGAGAGCGTAATTTCTAAGGGGCTGCTTCGCCGTTTTCAGCCGCACCGCGGCGCGCGGAGCCGATGGTTGCAAGTAAAGTGAACTAGAATACTTGGGTAGTGGAAAAAGCGGCCGCCGCCGAGTGAGGCACTTCGTGTCAACCCCGCGCGGTGGCGCTCGCGTGCCAAGCCCGAGCGCTTTTTCGCCTCGCGTAGCGGAGGGTAGGCGTGCGTTGGGGCATTCTCCGAGGGGCTACAGTTCTTTTTTCGTGTAAAAACCGTTGATAATGCTATTAATGTACCAGGGTTTTTATGGGGACGGTAGCTACGTCGTGTATTTACTGTTTGCTCATTTCTTCATCCCATTTAGCCAACCGAGCAGACCGCGCCGTGCTTTAGCCATCGAGCTTGTTATCATGCCGATATTTTTTTCTTTGTTGTTAGATGACTTTGCTCTCGTATTGTGTCAACTGAGGAAAGAATGGCGTGCTTTAGGCTGGCCAGCGTACGTCACTTCTGATTTTTTTCTTTATTTTTTTTGCTGATTTTTTTATCAAGATCTGCATACCGAGCAAACTGCGTCGTGCGTACGCAAACGTTTCCTGTTTTCTTTTTTCAAATTTGACCCATGCAGCACACATGACAGATGTCTTAAACCTTCAGTTAAGTCAACGAAAAGACCGCAAATACAGGATTCGCAACCGCAATTCTCGGAAAAGCACCAAGTCACACGGCATAATTTTATTGCGTGATCATTTTATTTATTAAATAAACGTAATTTTATTGCGCGTGCGTGTGCGCGCGCGTGTGTGCGTCCGTGCGTGCATGCGTGCGTGTATATGTGCTCGCGCGTGCGCGCGTGTGTGCCTGCGTGCGCGTGTGCGTGTGTGCGCGTGTGTATGTGCGTGAGTGTGTGCGCGTGTGTGTGTGTGTGTGCGTGTGTGCGTGTGTGTGTGCGTGCGTGTGTGTTCGCATGTGCGTGCGTGCGCGTACGTGCGTGCCTGTGTGTGTGTGTGTGTGTGTGTGTTTGTGCAAGTGTGCCTGCACACACACACACACACACACACACACACACACACACACACACACACACACACACAAATGTAAATAAGCCTGAGCCTGCCAGACTGTTTCTAAATATCAGTCTGCGTCCGACAGAGTATGAGCCCGAAAAAAATCGGCCTTTTCAACCTAGAGCGAGTATATATACAGATATATCGCATTTAATTTTCTTAAACTTGGACCGAGCTTTGTACAACACACACACACACACACACACACACACACACACACACACACACACACACACACACACACACATATATATATATATATATATATATATATATATATATATATATAGACAAAGCAAAGTAAGAAAGAAACCTCGGTAACAGCAACAGCGGAGGGTTTATTTCGACGTTCCGTAGAAGACTTGTCTCGAAGTCGAAACGTCGAAATAAACCCTCCGCTGTTGCTGTTACCGAGGTTTCTTACTTTGTGTTCACCACGCCTTCGGCCCCATCGCCAGCATGCCAGTTATATATAATGTGAGGCCGTAGATAGCAGGCGACCAGACCGTGGCTTCGTAGCTCCTTTATTCGGAGGCGAGTCGACTAGAACGCAAGATGGCAATCAAGCCCCAGCACTGATGATGATCTCCGAAGAAGCGGGCTCGTCGATGATGATGAGTTTGTACAGGAAAGGAAGAAGTGATCACCTCAAGCCGGTGGTGATGATAGTGAGCAATTGCTACCTATGGTGGCATACAGGCTGTAGCCTCAAACAAAGCTCACACTATATATATATATATATATATATTGTCACGAAGACAAGGACGACGCAGTTGTCTTGACGAAGAAACAAGTTTATTGGAGCGAACTTGTGCTCTCCTAACAACTCAAAAGAATACAGAGGCGGCGAAGCAGCGGTCAACAAAGTGGCCGACGAAAGCGGTCAGAGTTCGACGAAAAACACTCCCTATAGCGACGCAGCAAAGCCAATAATTTGTTTCGTTCTGCATGCGGTAACGTCGGTTTACGTCCAAGGGATTCGGAAGCTTGAAGGTATCTTCGGGTGCACGTTCAAATTCGGCAACCGCGATCACGTCACTTGTTTGTTGCGTTTCTTCGAGGAACGCAATTGAAGCGCCCTTGTTTAAATGCTGATACTCCTCAGTGAAATTGGTGACCAAAACGTGGGATTTGCGCTGCTTAAACCGCGCAATGCCTCTTGCGACAGACACACCACGGTGCAGAAGCAACCTTTGGTCACTCTCCACGATAGCGTCAACATCAGGAGCAGCACCGTCACAGTAGACGGTGATCATCAAACTTGCGCGGGGTGGCAGGGTGACGTGATCGTCGGCGATCCTTGCAGCAGCACGGCGATCGGGGTTCAGTGGCGGCGTCATGGAGTGGTCAGAAGAAAAAGTTATCGACTTGGTCTGCAGATCAATTATTGCGCCGTTGTCCGTCAAAAAGTCCATTCCGAGAATCACGTCGCGGGAGCAGTTAGGCAAGATGACGAACGGGGCAGGGTACGTCGTGCCGTCTATGGTGACGCGGGACGTGTCTATGGGGACGTGTGTTTGAGTACTCGTCAGACGTGAAGTTTTTAAACCTCATTTCCTATCACACATAATCAAATCTGGCCCTATACACCAGCCATCATCATTATCTTTAATTGATTTTACTATGTTCGGGTTGACCCGTTTTTTTTACCTACCTTTTTGTGGTAACCACTTCACTTCATTAAATAACCTCTTCTCTGGCGCTCTTTGCCCTCGTTGGCCTTGCGCTATTAAACACTTACCATCATCAACGTTCCACTTGGTGTCACGAGGTGTCCTCCCGCTGTGGGTATGTGCGGATCGTCCCATCTGGTCATAACTTTCTTCAGTTTAGACGCAAATGGTCCGCTAATTACCGAATTGTCAGCTCCCGTGTCTACGAGGGCGACTACGTCAAAGCCGTCGATGGACACCTTGACGTCAGATGCAGTCTTCCTCGAGTTCCGGGTTCGTCGGGGCGTCGTATCTCTGCTTGTACGTGTTGACGGTCGGGCACTGTGCATCGTCGTTGTCGTCGTCTTCTCAACAGACGTCTCGGTCAGGTCGGGTACGCGTCGCGCCGTGTAGCTGTCGTCGTGTTCAGGAGTCTCGTTAGGGCTAGGTCAGGTCGTCGGGTTGAGGGCATGTCGTGAATGATGGTCTTCAGCGAGTCGCTGCATCGTTGGAGGGTTTTCATTTTTCCGCTGTTGTGCAACTTTACCTCCCGAAGTTGCTGCTTTTAGTTTCCCCCGCGTGGGCTGGGGGACCTTCCACGTGAGAAGTCAGCAGTGCTGCGGTGGTTCGGTGACTGATACGGGTAGGGCGACGGCGATCGGTTGAAGCGGGCTGGGCCTCGGTTAGTGTTGGACAGGTATTCGTCGATCTCAGTAGGGCGCTGGCCGGGTCGGGGGCATGGGGCGTCGACGGAGAAACCACGCAGTTCGAGTCACCTGTACGGGCAGCGACGGTAGGTGTGATCGGCCCCTCCGCAGTGGTAGCACAGCGGACGATTATCGGCGGTTCGCCATATGTCGGTCTTCCTCGGCGCCTGGTTTTGGCGTGCAGGGGGTGGGGCGGGCGACAGTGGACGGCGGTACGGCGGGACATCTTGAAGACGGGTTGGAGCAGGGCGGGGTCGTCGAACAGCCGTGGAGTAGGTCATAGCTTGAGGCTCTCGTGGTACTTCGGGAGGCGTAGAAGTCCCTAAAGCGAGTTGAATTTCTTCCCCAATCACGTCGGTCATAGAGGTGACTTTGGGTTGCGGCGTTGTTGGGAAGAGTTTCCGCAGTTCGTCCCTGACGATAGCGCGGATTGTATCACGTAGTGTGTCAGAGCTAAGAGCCCCGGCATCGATCGTGTCCCAACTAGCGCATTGATGGGACGGTCGTACTGCCTCGTGCGCATTTCCAACGTCTTCTCCATGGCGGCCGCCTCGGATGCGAATTCGCCCACCGATTTGGGGGGGTTGCGGAAAAGGCAAGCAAAAAGTTCTTGCTTTACTCCTCGCATCAGAAACCTCAGTTTCTTTTCTTCCGTCATATCCGGGTCCGCGCGACGAAATAGTCGCTTGATTTCCTCAACGAAGATTACGACTTCTTCGTTTGGGTGTTACGTTCGAGTTTCCAGTAAAAGCGCAGCTCGTTCTTTTCTCACCACGGTCGTGAAGGTCCTAAGGAACTCGCTTTTGAATTGCGTCCAGTCGGTCAAGGCGCTCTCGTGGTTCTCGAACCAAGTTCGAGCTGCATCCTCCAAGTAAAATAAAACATGCCGGAAGGTTTCTTCATCGTCCCACCTGTTGAAGGTCCGCACGGGCTCCAGCTTCTCCAACCATTCCTCGGGGTCTTCAGCGGGGGCTCCCCGGAACGATGGCGGTTTCCGGGGCTGCTGCAGGACGATTGGCGACGTTGTTTCTTGCACCATGATGTTGGTTGCAGCGTTTCTGCTCTTGGGCCCTTCTGGAAAAGACCGAACTCGGGTAGCAATCCTTGCACTCGGCGGCTTTCTCTGGTTGGACTGGCTTGGCGGCTTCCTGATGTCGTAGGAAGCATAAAGGGTGAATACCCAGCACCTCCACCTGATGTCACGAAGACAAGGACGACGCAGGTGTCTGGAAGGAGAAACAAGTTTATTGGAGCGAACTTGTGCTCCCCTAACAACTGAAAAGAATACAGAGGCGGCGAAGCAGCGGTCAACAAAGTGACTTGTGTCAGCGAGTGTCGCAGAATCGAATGCCGCGGCGTCTGCTGTGCAGGCTTTTATCTTTCGGCGCGAGAGTTTCTGGAACCGTCGATTCACATCCAGAACATTGTAGATCACAGAAAATTATTCTGGGCTAGCGGCGTTAGGGCGAAACACTCTGCTTATCTGAATGAGATAGCCGTGCGGCATAAAATTAATGGAACACGCGCTTCGCATGGGACACAGATAACAGGGCCGGGCGCGGCCGGGCATTAAAAACAAACAATAAATAAACAAACCCGTGCATGGTTCGCGGCATTACCCCCCTCTAAGAGTGCATCGACCCGATGCTAAAATAAAACAACAGTATGAACAAACAGCCACAACAAAACAACAACTAAAAGAGTTCGTCATCTTGCGAAGTACGGTTTGAGGCGAACCACGTGGACGACTTCGGGTCGCGTGCATCGTCGTGATGTGCCGGAATCACCACTCGGGATCACTTCGTAGGTTAATTGGCCAACACGTCGTAGAATCTGGTAGGGTCCGAAATACCGTCGCAGAAGTTCCTCACTGAGTCCGCGTCGTCGAATGGGAGTCCAAACCCACACACGATCCCCTGGTTGGTACTCGGCGTCTCGGCGTCGGAGGTTGTAGCGGCCGGCATCCACCAGCTGCTGGTCCGTTATACGAACTCGAGCGAGCTGGCGGGCCTCCTCTGCACGTTGAAGGTATCCTTGGACGTCGGCGTTGAGGTCGTCGTCTTCTACATGCGGAAGCATGGCTTCGAGCATCGTAGTCGGCCGTCTTCCGTGGACAAGCACGAACGGTGTCATCTGCGCAGTTTCCTGCGTCGCTGTATTGTACGCAAACGTGACATACGGGAGGACTTCGTCCCAAGTCTTATGTTCAACGTCGACGTATATGGACAGCATATCCGCAATCGTCCTGTTCAGACGTTCCGTTAGTCCGTTCGTTTGGGGGTGATACACCGTCGTTCTTCGGTGATCCGTGTTGCTGTAGCGTAAGATTCCTTGCATCAGCTCCGCGGTAAAGGCCGTTCCGCGGTCCGTGATTAGGACTTCAGGGGCTCCATGTCGCAGCACAAACTGGTTTGTAAAGAACTTGGCCTCTTCTTGTGCTGTCCCCCTCGGAAGAGCGGCGGTCTCTGCGTAGCGCGTCATGTAGTCTGTCGCAACGACAATCCACTTGTTCTCTGATCCTGACGTAGGGAACGGGCCTAGAAGGTCCATTCCAATTTGTTGAAAGGGCCTCGACGGGACGGCGATCGGTTGCAAAAGTCCGGCGGGTCTTGTCGGCGGCGTTTTTCGTCGCTGGCAGTCACGGCAACTCCGAACGTAGTGGGTGACGTCAGATGTAAGGCGGGGCCAGAAGTACTTCGCCTTAATTTTTGCAATATTGCGAGCTGTGCCGAGATGTCCGGAAGACGGGTCGTCGTGGGACGCTTCCAAAATTTCGTCGCGAAGGTCTGCGGGGATGACAAGTAGATAATTCGTTCTCGTTCCGGGGCTGAAATTCTTCTTCACGAGGACGGAGCTTTTGAGGCTGAATGCTGGTAAGTTCCGCTTGAACGCTCTATGCACGGCGACGTTTCGTCCTTCGAGGTAGTCGATCATTACGCGCAAGTCGTGGTCGGCACGCTGCTGGGCGGAAAGGTCGCTCTCCGTAACAACTCCGTAGAACGCGCTGTCTTCATCGGAGTCCGGTTGTGGTGGTTCGACAGGGGCGCGGGACAAGCAGTCGGCATCGGAGTGTTTCCTGCCGGATTTGTAGACGATTGTAACGTCGAACTCTTGCAGGCGCAAACTCCACCGCCCAAGACGGCCAGAGGGGTCTTTCAAATTGGTGAGCCAACACAGCGCATGGTTGTCTGTCACAACCTTGAATGGTCTACCATACACGTATAGGCGAAATTTTGAAATGGCCCATACGATTGCAAGGCACTCTTTTTCGGAGGCAGAGTAGTTTTTCTCCTCCTTCGACAGACCACAGCTCGCATAGGCGATTACCTTTTCGCACCCGCTTTGCTTTTGGACGAGGGCGGCCCCCAAACCTATATCGCTGGCGTCCGTGTGCATTCCTGTTTCGGCGTTTTCGTCGAAATAAGCGAGCACGGGCGGGTTTTGCAGGCGTTGTTTCAGCTCGCAGAAAGCTTTTTCTTGTGCGTTTTCCCAGGCGAAAGGGGTGCTATCTTTTGTCAAGCGCGTGAGTGGCTCTGCGATGCGTGCGAAGCTTGCGACGAAGCGCCGGTAGTAAGCGCACAGTCCGAGAAATCTTCGCACGCTCTTTTTGTCTTTCGGTATTGGGAAGTTCGCTATGGCTGATGTTTTCGCCGGGTCAGGCAGGACTCCCGCGGCGTTGACGACGTGTCCCAAAAACTTGAGTTCCTCGTTGGCAAGGCGGCACTTTTCGGGCTTCAGCGTTAACCCCGACGTGCGGATGACCTCGAGTACAGATTCCAACCTTGCAAGGTGTTCGTCGAAAGTCCGAGCGAATACCACAACGTCGTCGAGGTATACGAGGCAGGTGTGCCAATTCAGGCCAGCTAGCACAGTGTCCATGACTCTTCGAAACGTTGCTGGCGCCGTGCACAGCCCAAACGGCATCACCTTGAACTCGTAAAGGCCGTCCGGGGTTATAAATGCGGTCTTCTCTTGGTCTCTCTCGTCCACCTCAATTGTCCAGTAGCCGGTCTTCAGATCCATCGATGAGAAGTACTTGGCATGGCAGAGGTGGTCGAGGGCGTCGTCGATTCGTGGCAGGGGATACACGTCCTTTTTGGTGACTTTGTTCAGTCGCCGGTAGTCAACGCAAAACCTTAATGTGCCGTCTTTTTTCTTCACCATTACAACCGGCGCAGCCCAGGGGCTTTTCGATGGCTGTATAATGTCGTCGCTGAGCATGTCGTCGACTTGAGTCCGGACGGCTTCCCGCTCGTGGGAAGAGACGCGGTACGGTGACTGTCGGGTAGGTCGGGCTCCATCTTCGGTTATTATTCGGTGCTTCGCCAGAGGTGTCTGACATAGTTTTGATTTCAACGAAAAACAGTCCCTGTAGCGACGCAACAAAGCCAATAATTTGTTTCGTTCTGCTTGCGGTAACGTCGGATTCACGTCCAAGGGATTCGGAAGCTTGAAGGTATCTTCGGGTGCGCGTTCAAATTCGGCAACCGCATCACGTCACTTGCTTGTTGCGTTTCTTCGAGGAACGCAATTGAAGCGCCCTTGTTTAAATTCTGGTGCTCCTCAGTGAAATTGGTGACCAAAACGTGGGATTTGCGCTGGTTAAACCGCACAATGCCTCTTGCGACAGACACACCGCGGTCGAGAAGCAACCTTTGGTCACTCTACACGATAGCGTCAACATCAGGAGCAGCACCGTCACAGTAGACGGTGATCATCAAACTTGCGCGGGGTGGCAGGGTGACATGATCATCGGCTATCCTTACAGCTGCACGGTGTTCGGGGTTCGGTTCCGGCGTCATGGAATGGTCGGAGGAAAAAGTTATCGACTTGGTCTGCAGATCAATTATTGCGCCGTTGTCCGTTAAAAAGTCCATTCGGAAAAATTACGTCGCGGGAGCTGTTAAGCAAGATGACGAACGCGGCAGGCTCCGTCGTGCCGTCTATGATGACGCGGGACGTGTCTATGGTGACGTGTGTTTGAGTACTTGTTAGACGTGAAGTTTTTAAACCTCATTTCCTATCACGCATAATCAAATCTGGCCCTATACTCCAGCCATCACCATTATCTTTAATTGATTTTACTATGTTCGGTTGACCCGTTTTTTTTACCTACCTTTTTGTGGTAACCACTTCACTTCATTAAATAACCTTTTCTCTGGCGCTCTTTGCCCTCGTTGGCCTTGCGCCATTAAACACTTACCATCATCAACGTTCCACTTGGTGTCACGAGGTGTCCTCCCGCTGTGCGCATGTGCGGACCGTCCCATCTGGTCATAACTTTCTTCAGCTTAGACGAAAATGGTCCGCTCATTACTGAGTAGTCGGCTCCCGTGTCTATGAGGGCGACTACGTCAAAGCCGTCGATGGACACCTTGACGTCGGATGCCGCCTTCCTCGAGTTCCGGGTTCGTCGGGGCGTCGCATCTCGGCTTGTGTGTGTTGACGGTTGGGCACTGTACGTCGTCGTTGTCGTCGTCTTCTCAGCGGATGTCTCGGTCAGGTCGGGTACGCCTCGCGCCGTGTTTCTGTCGTCGTGTTCGGGAGTCTCGTCAGGGTTAGGTCGGGTCGTCGGGATGTTGGCATGTCGTGAATCACTGTCTTCCTTGAGTCATTGCGTCGTTGGAGGGTTTTCATTTTTCCGCGATCGTGCAACTTTACCTCCAGAAGTTGCTGCTTTTAGTTTCCCCCGCGTGGGCTGGCGGACCTTCCACGTGTGAAATCAGCACTGCTACGGCGGTTGGGCGACTGGTATGGGTAGGGCGACGGCGATCGGTTGAAGCGGGCTGGGCCTCGGTTAGTGTTGGACAGGTATTCGTCGATCTCAGTAGGGCGCTGGCCGGGTCGGGGGCATGGGGCGTTGACGGAGAAACCACGCAGTCCGAGTCTCCTGTACGGTCAGCGACGGTAGGTGTGATCGGTCCCTCCGCAGTGGTAGCACAGCGGACGATTATCGGCGGTTCGCCATACGTCCGTCTTCTTCGGCGCGTGGTTTTGGCGTGCAGGGGGTGGGGCGGGCGACAGTGGACGGCGGTATGGCGGGACATCTGGAAGACGGGTTGGAGCAGGGCTTGGTCGTCGAACAGCCATGGAGTAGGTCATAGCTTGAGGCTCACGTGGTACTTCGGGAGGCGTAGAAGTCCCTAAAGCGAGTTGAAGTTCTTTCCCAATCACGTCGGTCATAGAGGTGACTTTGGGTTGCGGCGTTGTTGGGAAGAGTTTCCGCAGTTCTTCCCTGACGACAGCGCGGATTGTATCACGTAGTGTGTCAGAGCTAAGAGCCCCGGCATCGATCGTGTCCCAACTAGCGCATTGATGGGACGGTCGTACTGCCTCGTGCGCATTTCCAACGTCTTCTCCATGGCGGCCGCCTCGGATGCGAATTCGCCCACCGATTTGGGGGGGTTGCGGAAAAGGCAAGCAAAAAGTTCTTGCTTTACTCCTCGCATCAGAAACCTCAGTTTCTTTTCTTCCGTCATATCCGGGTCCGCGCGACGAAATAGTCGCTTTATTTCCTCAACGAAGATTACGACTCCTTCGTTCGGGTGTTGCGTTCGAGTTTCCAGTAAAAGCGCAGCTCGTTCTTTTCTCACCACGGTCGTGAAGGTCCTAAGGAACTCGCTTTTGAATTGCGTCCAGTCGGTCAAGGCGCTCTCGTGGTTCTCGAACCAAGTTCGAGCTGCATCCTCCAAGTAAAAGAAAACACGCCGGAAAATTTCTTCATCGTCCCACCTGTTGAAGGTCCGCACGGGCTCCAGCTTCTCCAACCATTCCTCGGGGTCTTCAGCGGGGGCTCCCCGGAACGATGGCGGTTTCCGGGGCTGCTGCAGGACGATTGGCGACGTTGTTTCTTGCACCATGGTGTTGGTTGCAGCGTTTCTGCTCTTGGGCCCTTATGGCATAAGACCGAACTCGGGTAGCAATCCTTGCAGTCGGCGGCTTTCTCTGGTTGGACTGGCTTGGCGGCTTCCTGATGTCGTAGGGAGCATAAAGCGGGATTCACACGACGGAGAAACCCTCTCTTTTTGGCCCGCGGGACCCGCTCACGTGACCGGTTTTAGGCTTCGCCCCTCGGTGGGGATAAGCCGCGGTGGCTCCGCGAAAGAAAATGCCTCCGCATGTTTTCGCTCGACGGCGGTGGCCCTCGGCGTTGTATGGAACCTGTTCCTCGGCGCTGTCGTCTGCTAGTCACTCCGCGTAGCTCCGCACGTGTGGATGCGCCGCCAGGCCGGATTATCCGGTCACGTGCTGTTGACGTCACATATCCGTCCGCCTCCGTGAGAGGGTTTCTCCGTCGTGTGAATCCCGTAGTGTGGTTCCATGTTCGCTCGGGTATGGAATGCTTCCTTTTTGGAGTAGAAGGCATTTTGCGTGACTGCCAGATAATCGGTGGTATTGGGCTGTTCTAAGCGCTTCTGCAAGTTCTATTTGAATATTGTCACGTAGACAACGACGACGCTGTTGTCTTGAAGGAGAAACAAGTTTATTGGAGCGAACTTGTGCTCCCCTAACAAATCAAAAGAATACATAGGCGGCGAAGCAGCGGTCAACAGAGTGACTTGCTTCGGCGAGCGTCGCAGAATCGAATGCCGCGGTGTCTGCTGTGCAGGCTTTTATCTTTCGGCGCGAGAGTTTCTGGAACCGTCGATTCACATCCAGAACATTGTAGATAACAGAAGATTATTTTGGGCTAGCGGCGTTAGGGTGAAACACTCTTCTTATCTGAATGAGATAGCCGTGCGGCATAAAAATGAAGAATGGAACACGCGCTTCGCATGGGACACAGATAACAGAGCCGGGCGTGGCCGGGCATTAAAAACAAACAATAAATAAACAAACCCGTACATGGTTCGCGGCAATAGATATATATATATAGAAAATAAGGGTTGGCAGTCAAGAAAACCTCGGAAAGCAAAGCGTAGTTGTGGTGGGTCATAGAAACAGATGAATAATGTTTTGAGTCAGAAAGAAAGACCGGTATTTTGGAGGTCGTGGGTTCGGATCCCACCCGGCGGGCATTTTTTCACCACTTTCTTTCTGACTCAAAAAATTGTTCATCTGTTTCTATGATCCACCACAACCTCCCCTTTGCTTTCCGAGGTTTTCTTGACTGCCAACCCTTATTTTCTGTCTTATTTCACAGATCCCCTCATTTCCCATTTTCTAATTCACTATATATATATATATATATATATATATATATATATATATATATATATATATATATATATCCTGACATAGAAAATATTTTTTGAGTATAGTATCAGCGAAAGATATTTTTAATGGCGCCGCAGTGACCTCGCACTTTGATTTTTTTGTTTTTCATTTACCCTAAATGGTCAATGCGAACACTTTTTGGCATCAACCATCACGAATACACTGCATGCATGCGCTCCGGCAAGCATGTCCCAAAATATTTTTGTTGAAGCCCGAGCCTGGCTCGGGCCCGAGAAAACTTGTGCTACCTGGCCCGGGCCCTTACAGTGCCCTAATTCACGCCACACACACGATACGTTTTAAAACTTCACTCAAGTCAGCGAAAAGCATCAACATTCGCAACGGTACGTAGTTCTAAGAAAAGCACCACATGGCACACTTTATCGCGCGATCATTTTAAAAGTGCACAGTTCTGTGGAACGCTGGTTAACCATTAACATAAAATAATTAGCGCTTTAGAAATGCACAAGTTCGTGAAATGTACTGCCCACGTCTTGCAGACGTAAGATAATTATGAACAGTTGGGAACTCAACAAATAAAAGCAGTGTAATACAAATCGCAAATATAAAATATTTCTAGCAATCACATAAATTTATTAGGGGTGCAGTCCCACCCCACAATACTGCACAATCCTTTCAAACTGCATGAGTCATGGCCCTTCTGCAATTAGAGACAGTCGCACACATAACACCCTGTCCGTATTACCAATAAAAGACAGAATCAAGAACACTTAAAGATCAGTGCAATGCCTGCAATGCTCCTCTTGTAATTAAACACAAAAAAGACCATGTGCAGCGGTTAAAAAACGTCAAAACACAGCCTGAATCGCCGAACAGCAGCATAGCGGCAAGTCGATCAACGCGCGCCGCTTCGGGATCTCCTCGGGCGGGGCACACCTGCGCCACGCGCGGCAGTTAAGACGTTTGGCTTCAAGGGCGCCGTGGGGAGCAGCCGCCGCTTTTTCCGCTACCCAAGTATTCTAGTTCACTCTAGTCGAAAGCATAGAGATGATATACCCTAGAGGGAAAGCGCGCCGCTGAGCCAATGCATTGGAACCGTACGACGCACAGTGGAAGACATGATACAACGATTTGAAGGTTGCCAGCTGGGTTTTTGCTTACTAAAAACGGCGAAAGCGATGGGTTGTAATCTGGCAACGGGCTACTGTGGCCTTTCCGCGTGCGCCTAGCGAAGCATGCTGGGATTAATTGTAACATGGCGGACCGCTGGCCAGGCGGATTTTGTGTAGGCGGCGTCGACAGCATTGCGTAGTTTATCTCCTGTGGGTAGGTAACCGACGTGTTTTCGGTTTAGCATGTGTCTTATATGTACTGAGGCAACGCTGATACAACACTTGCGCGCAAGCTCGAATGCGACTGATCGCATGCGCGAGGACGTCAAGGAATCAGCTGATCCGTACTGGGGCGCACAGAAAAAGTGATTCTCTGTCATGATATTCGTGCATTCTTGCGCTGTGCTGCTTTGTTTGCCATTGTGTGACATTTTGCGAGTCGCTCAATGCTTTTCAAACGAAGTGAAGTGATGAACTGTGGCTTTGTAGCTGAATGTAAAACCTTTATTGACACACACACAAAAAAAGAAAAACGTTATCGCATGGGCCAACGCTGATATTGCCGGTGAGTCGCGGCCCTTTGAAGCACAGGAACGAAAGAGCGCGGTCGATCGCAGGCCAACGGAGTGGCAGAATGCATGTCAAGGGAGTATGCGAAATACAGTCAGCGGCGTGTCCTGTTTTTCTTTCAATCTGTATTCGTCAAGTTCTAGCTGCTTTCCACCACTACAAAGGGAACGATTGCGGGTCTGAATGGGCAGTATTGAATGGGCAGTAATTTGCCGCACTGAGCGCGCGAGGAGATAACATTGACTTGTTGACTTGTTGTGATTGATTAAAAAAGAAACCGCATTTAGTTACTTATTTTTTCGTTCTACCTTCACGAACGTTTGCGCGAAAGTTCGAAGCACGGAGAGCTGTAAAAAGTTCCATGAGTAATACAACCGGAACCGAACGATTATAAAAGTTCTTTTTATTTCTCTTCCAACGGAAACAATCGCTGGCTGCCACTCCGTAGCCTGTAGTGAACTTGCGGTAGTCAAGGTCAGATTGGAATCGCTGTTCCGGCGTCAGTTCAGGGGCAGTAGACAGAGTGCTTAACGTGAAGAAACGAATGACGGCCTCGAAAGCGGCCGGGGAGGCAGTTGCTCAGCGCGTGCATCCGAGTTGTACCAGTTGTACGCGTTTTGCACGCACGCAGATCTGAGCTGGATACTGCACACACACACACTGCTCAAGTCAGGCGCAAGGGCCTCGCCACTTCCTAGCACACTTAAAGAAAATCGAAGCCAAAACTGAGCTACGCACTTATTTTTTGTTTGCTAATTAGAGCTTAATTACACTAAAAGTTCTTTGTAGAGCTAATTTTAATTACTGAGGCAATTATGCAGAAATGCATTATAGTCGGGGGTTGTCGTGCGTCCCTTGGCCGGCGTGCGCTGCGCGTCTGATGATGATTGTGGCATGATGCCCCTAGGGATTGGCCAACCAAACAATCCATCACGAGATAGCTTCGCGTTCAACCACCATCGTCATCTTCCCGTAGGGGAACCGCTGAAGAAGAAGAAGGAGAAGAAGACAAAGCTGCGAAGAGGAGGGCTGCGTGAGTTTTGGCTACCGTTATCCTCCTCGGCCGGGGCATCGTCCCGATCTGAACCCGGTCGAAGAGCGGCGCAGCGCGTCTGATGATGATTGTTGCATGATGCCCCTAGGGATTGGCCAACCAAACAATTCATCACGAGATAGCTTCGCGAGCAAAGAATATAATGCCTCTGACACCGAAAGGCAAACACAAAATAATATGGACCCCGGCCCATCAGGGACTGGAAGGAAATGAAAAAGCGGACTCCCTCGCGAGGCAAATCATGGACCGCGGGGAGTCTGAGCATTCATACGCCCTTCCTCCACACAGTGCGGCTACCGACCGACTCCGGTTATGCCGACTAAGCAGAAAAACAATGCCGATACCTCATCTTCTACTAGACGCAGAGGAGGCCAGAAATCTTAGGAAAATTCAGACAAATACCTACCCACATAAGTCTAGATTAGCGCTCATGTTTCCGGATAAGTATAACGAAGAGTGCCAGGAATGCCATCAGAAGGCAGACCTCTTCCACACTATATGGAACTGCCCGACCATATGGCAACAGAACAACTACAAGACATATAGAGTCCTGGGAAGCAGCACTGTCCAGCTCGGGCCTCTCCAGTCAGCGAGAACTGCTGGAAAGAGCCAAGCTAGGGGCTTCCTTTCGCCACTGGAGTCCTGGAAATAGGATTCCACCCTTGACTCCACCCCCTCCTCTTCTACCTTTGTGAATAAAGTTTGCCACCACCACCACTACGCGTTCAACCACCATCGTCATCTTCCCGTAGGGGAACCGCTGAAGAAGAAGAAGGAGAAGAAGACAAAGCTGCGAAGAGGAGGGCTGCGTGAGTTTTAGCTACCGTTATCTTCCTCGGCCGGCGCATCTTTCCGATCTGAACCCGGTCGAAGAGCGTAGCAGCGCGTCTGATGATGATTGTGGCATGATGCCCCTAGGGATTAGCCAAACAAACAATCCATCACGAGATAGCTTCGCGTTCAACCACCATCGTCATCTTCCCGTAGGGGAACCGCTGAAGAAGAAGAAGGAGAAGAAGACAAAGCTGCGAAGAGGAGGGCTGCGTGAGTTTTGGCTACCGTTATCTTCCTCGGCCGGCGCATCTTCCCGATCTGAACCCGGTCGAAGAGCGGCGCAGCGCGTCTGATGATGATTGTGGCATGATGCCCCTAGGGATTAGCCAACCAAACAATCCATCACGAGATAGCTTCGCGTTCAACCACCATCGTCATCTTCCCGTAGGGGAACCGCTGAAGAAGAAGAAGGAGAAGAAGACAAAGCTGCGAAGAGGAGGGCTGCGTGAGTTTTGGCTACCGTTATCTTCCTCGGCCGGCGCATCTTCCCGATCTGAACCCGGTCGAAGAGCGGCGCAGCGCGTCTGATGATGATTGTGGCATGATGCCCCTAGGGATTAGCCAACCAAACAATCCATCACGAGATAGCTTCGCGTTCAACCACCATCGTCATCTTCCCGTAGGAAAACCGCTGAAGAAGAAGAAGGAGAAGAAGACAAAGCTGCAAGAGGAGGGCTGCGTGAGTTTTGGCTACCGTTATCCTCCTCGGCCGGCGCATCTTCCCGATCTGAACCCGGTCGAAGAGCGGCTCATCGCGCCTCGACTCCCCTTCATGAGCATCAGGCGGCTGACTCGAGGCAACGGGCAGTTTGGAATCAAGGGACAGGCGGTGAACGTGCCCATCGACGTATCGAAGGTTGTGCGGTGCCTTCCTCGCATGGTACCCGAGGACGTTGCGTTCGACGTTCGCATTTCTGCATCCTCACCATCCCCCTCGGGGAGGTGCGGGGGAATTTTTTATTTGCAACTGTTTTGCTTCAGTTCTTTGTTTTTGTTAAATGATTAACGAACAACTTTTTACAAAACTGAATACAATTGATCTGGCAACCATGGGAATTGTATTGTCAGCGCCCACTATTCGTACGGTCTCGGAGCTCGCTTTACCCCCCTGGTTGAAAGCAACTGCCGTCTGTGCTGCGGCGGTCCGCGAAAAGGCTTTTGACAGCTTTCCCGTTCCGCATAACAAAAAAAGGCCATAGCTGCTTTTAGGAACCGAAAGCAATATTACAGCACCTGGTGATGCATTTATGTCAGCTACGGTGGCGAATAGAGGGGTGTATTTCACATGCGCTGTAATGCACTACGCTCCACAGAATAGACTGCCTTTCCGAAAACACCACCGCTGCGAAATTTCCCACGTTTAAATGATGTTCAGCCCGTAAACAGGTATTGTCTTTTTCTGATGCGGCCGTACGGGCCTAATTCAGTTGTGTACAGCCAAGACTACAAAGCTCAGACAACAGGTGGCCGCTCTCTTTTATGGCATTCGAATCAATCTTCATTGCACGTAATGCTAAGAGCGCTAAGAGACTGAAAAACGCTGCAAGCGAATTATGTTGAGGGATTCCTGAGCGACCTTGTAATCTCCGTGGCACATCTGCGTTATGCTACAAGGTTTCCGATTTCAGCGGCAACAAACATAAAAGTTTAACAAATATGCACTCCGTTTGTATTTCGTTCTTAAAGTTATTTCGGTGACTACGCAATAATCACTCTGATTGGTATGAATACCTAAAATATAAGAACCTTTCGTTACATTGAGGATCGCATAGCTTAAAGTAAAATGCATTCGTATTCCTGCAAGCAGAGTGTCTCTGTGAATGGTTTTGTAGGTGAAATTTACAGGCTAGGTTCAGATCAACAGCTGCGAGCGTCGACAGGGTGCGTAGAAAAATAAATAAAATGATCACGCAATAAAATTATGCCGTGTGACTTGGTGCTTTTCCGAGAATGGCGGTTCCGAATCCTGTATTTGCGGTCTTTTCGTTGACTTAACTGAAGGTTTAAGACATCTGTCATGTGTGCTGCATGGGTCAAATTTGGAAAAAGAAAACAGGAAACGTTTGCGTACGCACGACGCAGTTTGCTCGGTATGCAGATCTTGATAAAAATGGAAAAAGAAATTTGTATTTCGCGCGTTCGTTTTTCGCACTGCCTTGATAGTAGTTCGCGTCGCATCGGACAGATGGCGCCACCAGTCCATGGCGCGCGCGCCGCTCGTGGGACCTTGTTCTCGGCGGTTGTACTCGGTCTTTGCAAGAGGTAGCGTCAACATCCCCCTCGCGAGGGGCACGATCAAATGCAGAGCATTTCCGAGTGCGCACGACGTTAAGTAGTTTGCGTCACGTTAATGTTGTTGCACTCGTGGCAACTGCTGACGAGAGAGCGCTCGTCAGCAGTAATTTGAATGAGTCAAGGAAATAAGGCGTGTCCGTAGCCTTCAATTCTGTGTGGGCTTTGTGGCGCAGTGGGTAGAGCGTTGCGTACATTGCGTCCCGCCCGCAGGGTCGAGGGATCGAAGCCTGGCGACGGATTGTAATTTTTTTTTATATAGTAGGGACAACGGTGGTGCGGGCTACGGACGCCAACGCGGGTGACATCGTGAGTTACTGAAATGCTCTGCATTTAAAAGTCGCGTTGACAGAATATATCTTGCGGCGAAGCCCACTTTCTGGCGTTTGCTCTATATATGTCGATCTAACCTCGGCCCTAAGAAAATCATAAAGGAATTGGTCGCCAGGGTGGTTCCATCATTACGCTGTGCTTCGTTCATTTGCCATAATTAGTTTACAGGGACGTTATAAACGTTACAGAATTCCGGTTTGCTCTAATGGCCCCGCGGGGACTGTATGGATACAAAAAATGGCTGTAACTTTTGTTTTATGAAAACTATCGCGAAACAAATATTGCAATTAGCAGCGGAGACGAATCGACCATTACACCAGGTTTTATCTGCTTTTCGCCATTCCGTAGTTCAGAGCTAAAGTTGGAATTTCCGTCTGCTGTCCATGCACCTACGTGAAGGAAACGGACAACTCCATGGTTGTCCGCTAGAATCAGCTCTAGTCACTCCAAAATTCATTAAACTAATTAACTAAGGAGTATACGTTCAATCACAAGTTACAAACAACGTGTTTGTTTCATGCACTTCGATTGCACCCTGCTGGTCCTCTGGGCAGCCCTCACAGAGGGGAACGGCAATAAACGTTTTTCTTTCAATATACACAGTACTTTTACTCACAAATGTAGGATCTCAAAGCGTGTGCCTGTCACAAGTAGAAAACATGTTAGTGCGATGAAAAAGATCGTATATATGCTTATAATTTCAATTTGCGTTGCAGTGGCCTGGATGTTAAAGTTTCGTGCGCAATGGGGCTCGGTCGGTGACCGTTGCAACAACATAGCACAGTAACCGCAAACTTGTTCATCACCACAAATAAGTCTTACCTATAAATAACCTCCGAGAGAGTACTGCGTACCACTCCGTACGCTCGCTCCACGCTTGAAACATGGTCAACCTTTCGTTGATCGCTGGCACACCTTTGCTGCAGTTAAATAAGTTTCTCTGAGCAGCTGAGACAAGCCGACTGAGACAAAGACTGAGACTAAGACAAATGGAATTTTGCTTTGAAGGAAACGGAGTCTTGCGCTGAACGAATGTTGGCTTCGTGTCACCCGGCTCAGCATGCTAAGAAGTATGGTTTACAGCAGAAAACGTGTGGTTTGAAACCAATGTCGAAATGGGATTTAACAAATATCTGTTATTAATGCAATTAAATCCTGAATAATCCGGCAATTTAAATTAGCTTCAATAGTATTTGTTTATTTTGAACTTGGGTAAATCATAAAAGAGATATTTTTGGGCCACTGTTTGACAACTATATTTACCGTGACGACAGGAGCGACGACGAAAGGAGACGCTGACCGCCGGTGCCCATAAGGTGCTCCGCCCTTAAAGCGGCAATGCACAGAATACACAAGTGGGGTTCGTTCGAAAGATCACTACGTTAGAATCATACCGACGCCACATTAAACGTAGACTTCGCTCAAATAGGTTATCAGAAAAAAGGAAATGTCCTCGCGACCAGCTAGCTCATTTCCACACAGGACCTTTGAGGTCATATGCCAAACTGGGGAATTGGCTGAGGCAAAAAAAACGCAATTTAAGAAGGTCTTATAAGCTTGCTGAACGAGCTACTTGCGCCGAAATATAGGGCACATTTTTATAGCAATGAGAACGGTGGGGTATGCCGTGGAAGTTACGAAAGTACGCGTAAACGCCGCAGTACCGATGCATTGGTACTACGTGCACAATGGTTGTTTTAGCTGCACAGTAGTGCGGCTTTTTGCGATGGGTCAGACGATAATGATTGATTTGATGGATGGTAGGGTTTAACGCACCGACGCAACGCAGGCAATGAGGCGCGCCGTAGTGGAGGCCTCCGGATTAATTTGACCGCCTGGCGGTCTTTTAACGTGCGCAGAAATCTCGAACACGTGGGCTCTTTTGCTTTTCGAATCCATTAGAAAAGCGACCGCCGCGGCAAGGAATCGAACCCATCCTACGTTCACGTTCTTAGCAGCACAACGCCCTAGCCACTGAGCCATCGCGGCGGGTGCGTTTCATAAAATCCCGATCCCAAATTTTTGCTTGGTTCTGCAAGTCTTTTCAGGTATATTTGACTCATTACGAAAAAAAGCTCCACATATGTAGGGCAGCAATGCGTAGACGAGGTGTGCGCCCAACTTCCAAAGACCATTATGCAGGCTACGGGTGGGCGTTGCAAATCCATCTTATTTCGCAATCGGTAGTAAGACGGGTGTGTCTTGTCCTGACCCTGTTTCCGTGTCAGTCTTTTTAGATGCCACGCATCTCATTCACCCGCCTTGTCCCTCCATCCGGCGTCGGCGTCGTTGTTGTCGGCGTCCGCCCCTCCCCAATTCTCCTCGCCGCGCGAGCTTCGCTCTCCGCCGCTCACCCCCTCTCCTCTCCGATAGCGAACAATCTCTCACGTGGGGCATTGGATTGGCTTGGCTTGGCTTGGCTTGGCGTGGCTTGGATTGGCTTGGCTTGGCTTGGATTGGATTCGATTGGATAAAAGTGGATTGTGTTGGATTGTGTTGCGTCATAGCCGCGGCAGACGCACTGGCGCCGGCGCGTCCCCTCACCGTTATGCGCGTTATAAAACGCGGTGTCTGCGTCACTCCCCTCCAACGTTCCAACGCCGTTCCTCCGCTGTCCAACGCTGCAACGTGAGCCTACTATGCGTCGTATCTACACAGGGGTTCTCGCGAGGGGAGGTGGGAGTTTTTCTGTTGGCTCTTAAACCACGCCATTATAAAATATTCAAACCTCGATGAGAACGTTGGAAACACACTGTAATAGATAGATGAAAAGGATCAAGCGTAAAACTCAAGGATTTGCCCAGAATCCGTAATTTGCTGGGTTATTACATTTATTTCTTACAATCGCTTCAGCCATATGCAACAGGCAATATTGCACTTATTGGGGGCAAACCAAGTTCGTTTCCTATGCAACTGAAAAAGGAAGTACTGTTACTTGTGGAAGCCTGCTTCAAGGCCCGTAAAACGTGAGGGCATGCTCCGCTAAAAAATATGGTAGTAGAATAACAATAAAATACTCTGGGTTGCTCTTCTAACTCTTGTAGAGCACCGTCTCCTTAGAGATAGCCCACTAAGGTTCGAGCGAGCCAACCATTCACGGTTTGACATTGCCACGACTATGACAATTTCTACATGCGGAAGCGGTAACTCATATTACAAGGGCTGATCACGTCGACAACCATAATACAAAAACAACACTTCACTGTACACGTCAACTTTCCGGCAAGGATACGTCAGCATTTACCTAGCCCGGAATGGGGCGGCAGTCAGCATCTACCTAGCCCGAAATTGGGTTGCCCACTAGAGGCTACACAAGGCGGCAGTCCACGCGGAAAGACCAAGCGGCATTGGCACTCGTCTTGTAGCCTTTGCCGGCACAAGCTGTCACAGCACAGGTGTCGTTACACCCGACAATAGACTGAGAAGCCTGAGGGTGACCAAACATCTCAGACAAAAAGTCACCTGCACGAGCTGAGAATAACGCAGTCATGGCGTGCAAAAATTAAACAGCTTCCTGTCTTCATTCAAAGTAAAATTGGCCGCGTATCTGCTCCTTTCATTGCAAATGTCGTCAAAAGACGATAGTCTTTGTAGACATTTGCCAAGAAAATGCCATCCTTTGCTTTCCGTTCACCTCTCACGGTGTTCCTGTACCGTCACGCTCATTCCAAGGTAAACACATTAAAGGTTTGCGCAAGTCGATTAGAATTTACCGCGTTCCACTGCTACAAGCCGGGTTCCTCGATGCCAGCGCTGCAGTACGGCGGAGACGCGCGTGAATGGAGGCGGCCGACTAGAAAGTTTATAGACCCGCTTGGCCATGCTACACGTGCGTTCCAAGCAGAACGTGGAACATAGCTAGTGGAACCTTCCGTTGCTGTTGACGCGTGATTTTTCATATGCCGCCATGAGGCGGCGGTATTCTGCAGTAGATGTAGAATATCATTTGCTGTCAATAAACCAAGCATTCATGAATTTATTAATAAGAAACACTGCAAATATCCCTTGTGTACTAATTTCCTGTCTTATATTTGCGTAATATCTTGCTCTTGTTCATCAACAGTGACAAGTATGAACATATAAACCGGTCTTAGACGTTTACATGTGGCTGTGAGTATATAACACTATTGCACAATATCAACTTTACTTTGGCCGGGTGGCTGAATCGAGTCACAGACAGACAGACGGACAGACAGACAGACATATAGACGGACCAATGGGTTTACGTAGCCCAAGAAAGACTATCGTATTTAAAAGTGTAAAGTTCTTTGTTTGCCTATACACTCTTAGTCGCGTCCCGGATAGCGTCCTATTTATATGCGGTGGGCAGCCTCAATACCGTGATATAAGAGGCCCTGACAGACTTCTTTTAAGTGCGAATGCACTTTATAAGCGACCCCAAACCTTCCACTGCCGGCGGCGGCGGCGGCGGCGGCGGCGTCCGCAGTCCTCCTCTCCCTAGCAACGGCGTGGAGCGGAGAGGAGCGTCGGTAGCAACGGCGCGGTGACGTCACTTCACCACGTGACCGCGCTCGCTCCGCCTCCTCGCTGTGGCTGCGCGGGTGCGCGCCGCTCCCCGCATCGCTCCTCGCGCCGTGACGTCATGGTATGACGTCACAGCGCGCCTCCTCTCCCCAGCAGCTGCCGCGCGCCTCTCTCTCCACCGTGACGTCACACTCTCTCCTCTCCCCCTCGCTCGGCTGCAGCTGCCGTGCGCCGCTGTCCCTCTCCCCTTGCGCTCGCCTCCTCTCTCAGCCACCTGGCTCGGCGCGCTCGGCGCGGCGTACCCCCCTATATATGCAGCGATAAACTGCCATACCTCCGTGGGTCGGCTCGCGCGCGCTCACGGGCGAATGCCAACGGATTTTAACTTTACTCCCCCTCATAGCATCACCCCGTGCATTCGCACTTAACCATGTTCACCCTCGGGGAAATGCTTGGGAGTTTTTTTTCCGTGACAAAACCTCAGGTGGTAAAGCACGCTTATATGCTGCGCCAACGACCCCTGTCACGGCTATATACTAGCGGACAGCCTGACGCCAGAAAATAAATAAAAAGAGAGGGGCAATCGTGAAGCTCCGAGCGATATGTGTGGCTTGCGGCGCATGCGCGTATTACCCCTCACACAATGGCCCGCAACGTTCCTTTGCGGCGGCCGACGACACGCGCCCGACGACGCGGCGAAAACCGAAAAACATTAAAAAAAAACTTGCGCGCACATGCGCAGTAGGAGTGGAAAAAAGTTCGCGCGTGGCAGTTGTGGTCCGGTGATTTGTCTTTAGCGCGCGTGCGCAGTATGGAGTAATTTCAGCGCGGAGCAAGTTGGGGTCCCGCGCTTTGACACATGCTCTGTATAGTTCATACTCAGTTCCGAGCGCTCACACTTTCTTGACCACGTTCGCTTCCGCTGACATCAAATGTGTGCACCGAAATCAGTGTAACAGGGGAAGCAACTGCCGTTGCTTCCCCTGTTACACCGACCCTGTTACACCGGGCACCGGGAACGCAAGCCAAGCAGCGGCGCCATGTCAAGCTGGCTGGTGTGTGTATTACGGGCATAGCCCGGTTGCACACGAGCGGATAGGCAAGTCCCTGGATTTCTTTTTTTTCGAGGGGTGGGGGAGCGCAGACTGTAAAAATTTGTCTTTGCAGACAATGTAGCAAGTACCACGAAATTATTCCTTTTGCGTCGTCGTAAGAAGCCCGCGCCAAAACCATTCTCCGATACCTGGGATCGTACGGTAAATTTGACGTGCTTATAGAGAGGATTCGGTTTCCCAGTGCGGCGGCCGTTTTGTGATCCAGGAGAAAAACGAAAACGCTTGCACATGTGGGGTACTTCCGTTGCCGTAATGAGTTTACCGCGGTGCCATAAAGAATTTGCATTTTTACACGCGTCCCATTGTCAAGGTCAAGCCACATAAAACACAGTTTGAATTTTGTATTTTTCAATATTTTATGGCCACTGCTTGCCATTTTCGGTAAGAGTAGCAAAAAGTTAGTTATAACGTTTTATCGTAACTAGGTTTTCGCGTCGTCGTTTCGGCTAGTGAATTTTGTGGCACGTTGAGTAGTCTGGATCCTGTGGCGATTTGGAAAGTTTCTTACGGTGCGTTTAAGTGGTAAAGTTTTCACATGAAGCAACATTCATGAGTAACACCAGCCCCCATCTTGTTGTGTTCGGCACGGCTGTCGTCTGTCTGGAGTGTCAACTCGCGGTTTGCAGAAACATGATGCATTGGCAGCGCAAACGCGGCGCGGCGCCGGCGTGGAGGTTGCTCATAGCGGTGGCTTCTAATGTTGTTACTCCGCCTCCTGTAAAGGCGTTATACAGGAGGCTATGGTTACAGATGCGCGTTGGCTGTTGGTCGGTGCGCGCAGTTTACCTATGCTTTAGCAAAATATTTGGCTAGCAGTTTTATTCGATCTTTCCTAAAATGTTTTGCGCCATACTATTGGTGGAAATTGTTTCATAAAAAGAAACTAGGGCACATTACCCTCCGCGTGTAACAGCGAACAGGGATTTTTACGACGTCCAATTGACGTGCCGACGTCAAATAAAATTATGCCAAAGTTTTCTCGCACGCCTGTGCACTGAAAAAGCGCTCGGCCTTCCTATGTATATGAAGAAAACGTCCTTTTGGAGAGCTTTTGAATATAAGGCAGTAAGAAAAAAAGAATTGCCTAAACTACAGCGATGCACTTGCCTGATTTATGATATTTTCACATATCTGCTAAGGTGTTGGTGATACTTGTGCTGCGCCCCTACAGGCTATGCTGTTTTACCGCCGATAAATAACGCCACAATTTTGTACCTGGTCACTTTTTCAACTGCCGTTTCTTTTCTTCACGCAGTGCCAACACAACACAATGCTACCCGTAACTCGAGGTTTTTGAAATGTTCACAACGCTGTTTCCATTACAGTGCGACGAAATCCCAGGAGCAGCAGCTCCCGGGCCAAAGATTGCTGGGGGGGATTCTACAAAGGCCTTCTACATCATCGGAAGTGGTGTATTTCTACCCCCTTTTCTTCCCTTTCTCTCCCTGCGATACAAATGTGGTGCAGGCTGGGAACCTCTTTCCCTCTCACAGTCACCTCACCTCACCTGGACCATAATTGAAGCCCGGAGAAAGTACTTTTTCTTTGTTTGGTAATATATTACATTAGGACATGAGGTATACCCGTCAGCTTTAGGCCAAACATTGGGCTTTATACAGTCAGCAGCCTGCAAAAAAGATGAGTTTCCTCCCTGTTCAGCAAGCTGCTGAAAATTCCATAAATGAAAAAAATAATAAATACGAAGACATGAAAAGCTAACTGGTAAAAACCGCAAATCATGGCTATTGGAGCCTGGGTGAACCTCTGTTGGGCCAGCTTCTCTTCGTACAAAGCGGCTCTTCAGAACTTACTCAACACCAGGGTAATTTCAACAGACCTAACCTTCTAGCCTCATTTATGGTATGCTGCATGGTATGCTCTGTTCCTTTGTGGCCGAACTGTCTACCCTCCAAACCGGACTGTTCCACTCTCTACACGCCGTTATTGGCCCAGTCAAGCCTTTCCTCTAATCGGAAACACTGGGCACTGGTAAGTCGGTTATGAAAACGTGAATGGTGCTGAAATATGCTTTCAGTAGTAAGTGTAGTGGGGAAAAGTATTCATCTGATGATTTGCTGACATACACTGAAGGGTATCCTTCACGTGTGACGTCGTAATGAGCGTGAACCCTTCCAAAAAAACAACGCCCAAACACAAAAAAACTATTTAACTGGTCTATTCCAAGAGAACAACGAATGACAAGCATAATACAAAAGCTATATTGCGTAGTGGGCATGGAATCAGTGCACCAGTCAACGCTCTGCAGCACTTGTGCGGAAAATAAAGCGCCGCACCGTACGACATTAACGACAGCGTAAGATTGCATCGGCTAAAACGAGCCCTACACTCTCATCACTATCGCTGGCTGTTCCTTTTTGGCTGACGGTCGTTGTTGTGACGTTCTGCTCCAATTCAGCCTGCACGCTGCCGCATGGCTGTACCATCTCACTTCCCCTGCACTCGCTAGAGCCGCTATTATGCGAGACGTTTCGCTGTGCCATTGTGATGAGCATGATGCGCTCTACACACGTGTTTCTTGCGCGATCAGTGTGCACCACGCAAATCCGCACGGGTAAATTGACACGTTGGGGAAGCACGTCTGGATACGTGCTCGTGACACGCTCACTTGAATGTCTTCTCCACGCACGGGGCACACAGCACGTCGGAGCTGCGTGCCAACACTGCCATTGCCAAAAACAGGACAACTCCCGAATTGCCCGGAAGGTGCAAGGCGATAAGCAGCCAAAGGAGCCTCCTCTGGGATTGGGACGGACGCACGTAGTGTGGGTTTTCCCGCTCAAGCCTGTTGGTTACCGCTCAGCAAGTAGTGCCTCCTACAGAACAGAATGAAAAAGGTCACCTTTCTTTTATGGGGCCGTTCGTATTATTCCTGTAAATCCTCAATGCCTATGGGACGAGTTTTTAATACTCCCTCAGATTCCGATGGTAGTAAGTCAGCAGAAACGCGCGCTTCGTCACCTCGTAAAGCATTTCTATGTCACATCCAGGAAAGCAGCAAACCCTTTTTCTGCATCGTTGAATGGATGCGCCGGATGCCTTAACTTGTCACCGACTCTCGTCGTGCTGCTGGCGTTTCTAGGCGTGCTAGATACAGATTTTGTCTGGCTACGTTGACAGGTCTCGTTCAGGGACTGCGAAGATCTTTTATGCTAAACTTAAATGCGAGGTGAGCTTTAATCTGACTATTCAATGAATATTAAATTGCAAAACGTAGGTCGCGGCCGAAAAGCAGGCCGCTGTGTGGAGCGGTGGAGTGATTTTAAAGGGACTCTGAAGTGAATTTGTCAAGCTCCCGGATTTGCTTGCACTGCGTAGACTGGCTCAAATTACCACACTTTTCATCGTTTACCCGGTTGATAATTCGGTAGTTATTTTATACAGCGGGAAAGAAGAAAAACTGTTCACCATGTCTCCGTAGGTAAATTCTCAGTAGTATGCGAAGCAGTCATGGGGTCGCCTGAACTTCCCATTAGTTTTCAGCTCGATCGCGGCGCTGCGAGAAGAGAATGAAGGGAGCGAAGCGTGCGCTCGCGTCACATATATCGCGGAGCTACAGTGGCGCCCCCAGCGGAGTATACAGCGGCAACCTTCACGTCTCACCCTAAGCTGCTTCGCATTATTGCGCGTGGAGCCGCAGGCGTTGCCATTAGTTGCGCAATTTCGGAGAGGAGAGGAGCGTCGGAGAAGAGAGAAGGGATGCTTGGCATACTACTCAGGGTTCCCCTACGGGAAGATGACGGTGGTGGTTGAACGCGAAGCTATCGCGTGATGGATTCTTTGGTTGGACAGTCACTAGGGGCAAGTCGAGAACTATCGACCGACACCAGATTTCAACAAAAAGGTGCGTTTTTCGCCGAGTTATGGAAAGTGACATTTTCCACGCCGGCATGGCGAAGCTAAGCCTAACGCACTAGCGCTTCGCTAAGCCAACAGTCAGCGTTCTCGCGGAGCATGATGGAGGTAGACATGGCGGCGACGTCATCCGAAGACGGGCCATCGAACCGAATGTGCGTGCAAGTCGAAGGGGAGGATATATCGCCAGATGTCTTCAAGAGCTCGGCCGGCTGGCTATACATCGGTGGCCACAACAGGAAGAAGAGGCAGCAGCAGGACCCGGAGGAGCAAGGTGCCCAAGGTGAACCGATCGACAAGGCCGATAAAACCGAGCGTAATAACAAGGCTTCGAGAGGCACGACTGGAAGAAAGGAGGCCATTCGGGCCGCCCGTATGCCGAATACGCCAGCGGAAGACTTTAACATTGTACTGAGGCCCCGCAGCGGGCTAGACATTGCGAGAAGAGGAGCCGCATGCGTCGCGGCAGCCATCATGGTGGCCGCGGGCATAGAGAGGCAGGAGCGAGCCGAAGACATGGCGTGACCCAACTACCAGCAAAATATTATGGTGCTCAGCACTCCGAGCCGAGAACGCGCAGAAAAATACGTCCGAATCCGCGAGATCGAAGTGCAGGGAAACAAGTACGAAATCAACGCATACGGAACTGCCACCCACGGCACGGTGGAGGGAGTAATCAAAGGGATACCAACGGAAGACAGCGAGGCCGAAATATTACAGCAGATTCTAACCAAGCACAATCTGACGGCAGTGGGAGCCAAGCGCATTGGAACGTCTATGACGGTCATCGTCGCCTTCGAGAGCGAAAAGGTTCCAAGATACGTGAGATACGGATCGACGTTATACCAGTGCAGCTTGTACAGAAAACAGAATGAGGTGCGTAGGTGCTGTGGCAGGGTCGGCCATCGCGGCGACGTGTGCCCAACACCCAATGCGAAATTGTGCCTGTCATGCGGAGTGAGCAACCCCAACGATGCACACAAGTGCGTTCCCAAATGTAAATTGTGCGGCGAAGGTCACCCCACCAGAGATAAGGTCTGCAAGGCAAAATTTAAAATTCCTTTCGTGGTGAGAAGACGAAGGTGGGAGCGCCGAAACGCCGAGAGACAGCGCGTGCCATCGCCGGACTCCTTCCCTCGGCTGGGCGACGTGACGTCACGTGGGGTGAACGGATCGTGCCACGCGTCGCGCAGCGCCTCGCCAAGTGCATCGCGCCGGCGTCCCGCGTCCCGGAGTGCGTCACAAAGAGGGACTTCACAAACGAGGCACCTGCGTGGCAGCGAGCAGCAGCAACAGCCGTGAGAAGGCGTGAGCTGGGCCGACGCCGCCAGCGGGAACGGGCACAAGAGAGGCAACCAATGCTGCTAACAGCTGAGAGCGGCCAACGAGACTATGGCAAGGAAGCTCGAAGATATGGAGAAGAAACTCCGGAGCATGCAAGCGCTAATACAACAACACCATCAACAACAGAGATACCACCAAGGAGAAGAGCTTCAAGAAAACAAAGCGGACCAGACGAGCGCGCCACAAACGCAACAGCTACAGTAGCAAAAGCAACCGGCCCAGCAGAAGCAGGTACAACCACGACAACAACAGCAGCAAAAGCAACATCAGCATGAGGAGCAGCCAAAGAACGACACGGCGATGGAAATTGCGAAAGATGAGGATGAAGACGAAGAGGCGCCAAAAAAACGAGCGAGACCGTCGACCAAGAACAATTACGACGCCCCAATCGAAAAGCTGACGACCACGGTGGGCGACTTAACGGCCACGGTGGGCAACCTAACGACCACAGTCAAAAACCTGGCGACGGCAACGGAACAGCACTTCGCAAGGCTGGAAGAGATGCTCTCCACCCTGACGGCGTCCCACAGGAACCTGTGCGAGCGCTTCGAGATCGTCGAACAGACGCAGGAGATAATGATACGCAACGCGATATTCGCGGCGCAGTTCGCCAATCATCCCTACATCCAAGAACAGGTGCAGCAACCCACGATGTAATAATAGCAATGCCAAGACAACGCACAGGAAAGCCGGAAACCGAGCCGTTTATCATCTGGCAATGGAATTGTCAAAGCTTCGGAAACAAGAAGGCGGCGCTGCAGCAACACATTCGGAGCTCGCCAAAAAAGCCGGACATCATCATGCTGCAGGAGACAGTGGTGCAGGACCCGAACCTAATGGGGTACAGAGCACACGCCGACACGACCGGTCGACGAGGCGTCTGCATCTTCGTACGAAAGGGCCTGACCGCAATAGAAAAAAACCTGAGTAAAAAAACCAAGTGCGAACTCGTCTGCATCGAAATCGCCCCGGGAAAAGGTTGTAAGCGGGGACACTGCATAACGAACGTCTACAGCAACCCAAAGGACTACTGCCAAAAGTTCAAGATCATTCTGAGAGCGACGAACAACTTGGCCAGAGGAGCCGCGCCGATGGTGGTGGGAGGCGACTTCAACGCACCGCACCAGGCGTGGGGCTACAGCAGAGACACGGCCAAGGGCAGAGACCTAATGCACGAGGCAACGGAGCAAGGGTACACCCTAATCACGGACCACAAACAGCCTACGAGAACGGCCTCGACGTCGACCCAGCGGGACTCCACACCGGACCTGACTTTCGTCAAAAACTTAGGGGAAGTCACGTGGCGCAACACCGGTGAAGACCTGGGGAGCGACCACTACATACTGGAGATCGAGCTGAAGAACGAAGGGGGACGCACAATCGAACACAAATGGACCGACTGGGACGCCCTCCGTCTGCAGAGAAGAAACGGCCCGGGACAGGCGGACATCGAAGACATCGAAGCTTGGACGACCGAGCTAAGGAAGGGGATACAAGAGGAGACGAACGAGAGCGTCCCGTGCGTGGACAGTCGCTTGGCGCACCTAATCGACGCAAGGAAATCAATCAAGGAGCGCTAGAAAAAGCAGCGGTGGTACCGCAAACTACGCAAGAAGGTAACCAAGCTGAACCGGTCCATCGAGAAGCACAGCGCGCTGCTATGCAGGCAGCAATGGGACGAAGTATGCAACCGCATCGACGGCAGCCTGCACCAGAGCAAAGCCTGGTCCCTGATCAGACACCTACTAGACGAAACAAAAACTAAGTCGTATCAGCAGAACCGCATGGCCCAAGTCATGCAGAAAGCTGAAAAGTCCCTAGGCGAGGAAGAGCTGATCAAGAAGCTGAAAACCAAGTACATGCCGCAAACGGAGACCGAGAAACACCCGGGATACGCAGGAGCCCCGAATGAAAAACTGGACAGAGAGATCACGACGCCGGAAGTAACGCAAGCCATACGAGAGCTGAACAGCAGATCGGTGGCGGGTCCAGACGGGATCTCTAACAAGGCCCTGAGGAATCTCGACGACTCATCGATAGAAGCACTGACGAAATACTACAACAAGTGCCGGCAGAGCGGCAAACTACCGATGCAGTGAAAAACGGCTAGAACGGTGCTCATCCCGAAACCGGGCAAACCACAGAGCATCGAAAACCTGCGACCCATCTCGCTGACATCGTGCGTGGGGAAAGTCTTCGAGCACGTGCTGGCGAACAGGTGGCAGGATTATTTAGAAGAAGAGGGGCTGTACCCGGACTCGATGATTGGATTCCGAAGAGGCTTAAGAACCCAAGATGCCATGCTGCAGCTGAAACAGGAAATCATCGAAAACGAAACCAGAGACAGTAAAGTGATACTAGGACTGGACGTACAAAGCGCCTTTGACCGAGTAAAACACTCGGCCATACTGGCGCAAGTTTCGAGGCTCAATATGGGAGAGCGCAGCTACAAGTACATAGAAGACTTCCTGACGGGCCGCAAGATCGAGCTCCGCGAGGGAGAAATTGAAATACCAGAACAGGACGCGAGCGGCGTGGGAACCCCCCAGGGGTCCGTAATCTCACCGCTACTTTTCAACATCGTAATGATCCGCGTAGCCAAAGCAATGGCGGAAGTCAACGGCGTCCGACACACCGTCTATGCAGACGATATTACCTTATGTACTGCCGGTGGTACGGACGCGGGCATCGAAAGCATTCAGAAGGCGATCACGGCTATCGAGAACAGCTTGGAAGGGACGGGCTTAGAGTGCTCACCAGCCAAGTCAGAGCTCCTGACGTACGCCCCCCGCAAGCCGGGCAAACAACCACGGCCCCCGAGAAAATGTGACCGCTTAGAAATAATCACAAAGACGGGCCAACGAATCCCCGAAGTGCAGGAGATCAGGGTGCTAGGGCATGTTCATCAACGGCAAAGGCAACAAGGAAAACCTCATGAGAAAGTTGGCAACCTAGACGGCAAGCATGATGCGACTGCTACAGCGAGTGTCCACCAAGAATACGGGCATGCGTGAGGAGGCATTGTCGAGACAGGTGCAGTCCTTCGCAATAAGCCACGTCGCCTACACGGTCGCGTACCACCAGTGGACACAGACTGAAAAGGCCAAAATCGACGTCCTGATACGGAGGATGCACAAGCGAGCGCTGGGTTTGAGCGAGTCAACGAGTACAAGAAGACTCCTGCAACTAGGCACCCACAACACGGTCGAGGCGCAACTGGAGGCGCAGCGAGTGCGCCTATCGTCAACCAAGAGAGACAGAACCATTCTTGAGACACTGGGCCAAGGACACCGAGCCATGGGAAGACAACTGCAAGAACTCGACCCAGAAACGCGCGCAAATATACGCGTGAGCCCCATACCGACGAATGTACACCCAGAATACAACCGAGAAAGGAGAAGGGCGAGGGCCAAGTACATCGTCGAACAACACGGCGACAACCCGAGAACGAGATACGTCGACGCGGCGGACTACGGCAAAGGCAGATACGTCGCGGTCACGAACAGGAAGAATAGCCACGGCAGCGAGCGCAAGGTGTGAGAACGCCACGGAGGCCGAGGAAATCGCCATAGCTTTGGCAATGACCGAAGCCGGCTGAGACACAATATTGAGTGACTCCCAAGAAGCCGTCCGAAACCTGGCGAACGGACGCGTAAGCAGCAAAGCAATCAACATCATCAAGATGTCGCGTACCCGAGAAGGCCGGAGAGTGGAAGTCAGGTGGATTCCGGCGCACGCGGGCGAATGCTCGTCGCACGCACCGAACCACAACGAGACGGCCCACAGGGAGGCGCGCGCACTAACACACCGCGCCCCCACAGTGGAAAGCGGCCCCGAGTGGGAATGGTGGACAGTGACCAAAGATAGGACCCGAGGTTACGGTGAGCATTGAAAAACGCGCGACTGTCCAGAAGAGAATACCCCCGCCCCATCGTGCCCTGAGCCGCCAAGAGGCGACGATTCTCAGACAGCTACAGACGGCGTCAGTCACGTCGCCGGCGGCACTACAACGCATGTACCCAGAGGAATACACAAGCTGCCTATGCGAGGTATGCAAAAAGGGGCCGGCCAACCGGTGGCACATCATGTGGGACTGCGCCACCGACCCAGAAGGCGCCCGCTTCGAAGATTACCCGGCACAACTACAGGAAGCCATCAAAATCAAGAGACAAGACGAAGCAAGAGTGGGCCTTCCAGCAGGTCTTCACTGCACTCAAACAGCACGGACTCCGGTAAGGGGCCAGCGCCTATTAGGGTAGCGAAGAAGAGGCGACGACCGGCCACGTCGGGACGGGGGTCATAACAAACCCCCACCCACTGCAGGATCGATGTGATTAAAGTCCTTTCCAGTCCAGTCCAGTCCAACCTGCCACGATCATCATCAGCGTTGCTGGCCAGGCATGCGCAGTGGGGGTGTGGACGCCGCCCTTACAAAAATGGATTTTGAGTTTCAATTCAGTTCCAGTTGAGTTTTTATTGAGTCAACAGAAACCCAATTCAAACTCAATTGGCTATTGAGATGTGTCAGTAGAAACTCGAAAGGGTTTGTATTCAGAAAACGCAATACAAAACAAATTGACACCAGTCTATTGAAACTCTTTGGAGAACCAATTGACAAAACTCATCAGGCTGAAACATACACTTTGAAGGGCTATTTTCTTTCAGCGCTGCCCACTGTGTCTGCAGAATTAAGACTACTAGGTTACTTTTATGTTTTTTTTATTTTACATTAACATTTCTATTCAGTGCAGTCAATAAAAAGTCAACAAGGTTTCAATAAACAAAACTCAACAGAATATCAAATGCCTTCGTTTAATTGAAACTCAATAGAGTTTCTACTGACAAAAATCAAGTAAAATTGAGAGTCGAGCTAGTTGGTGAACATACGTTGTTGAAAATTATACCAGTGTCCTTCTTTTTTGTCCATGGTTCATGGTTCGCGCTTAATTTTCAAAGCTGATAAAACTCCTTGGGCCAGTAGCCTTTACCAGCAGCATCTTCGCCCAAATAATAATTTTACCTGCTAAGTGGGGAAATCAATTATATTGGACAATTTTTGACTGCATTTCCTAAAATACTGCCGCAACATGCTTTGCACAAAACAATGGAGGAAATAAACATCGACAGAACTCTAGTGACTCATCTCTTCTGGCACGTGACTCCCGCGGAATCGTTTCCTTGCTATAGCAGCGGATTTTCTTCTTTATACCTTAGCACGCATTGACATAATGGGGGAGCAATCTCCATGGACTACTGCTAAGCTTCCACTTTAGCGGCAGTGGACATATTCGAAGTCAGTCTTCCGGGAAAGTTGGAGCGGAATCATGAAGCATGCATATCTCAGCAGGGAAAAAAGGGAAAAAAAGGGAAAGGCGATGGGGGGGAGGCTACACATCTCGGTTCCCAGTTCTGGGAACAAAAAAAAGTCGTCACTCCCCCTACCTCTTTTCACACATACAATGCTGTGATACCTTGTGTTCCGGGGAGGGGAGGTGGGAAGGAGGTACATTTAAAGCGCGATTTCATCTGCTACATCTACAAAAGGCATATGTGACATCGCATCAGTTAAATTTCGTCTCTCCATCTTCTTGGCGAACTGATGGAGACGAAATAGTGATGTTCTTTTGATGTGCGAGCCGAGAGGACGATCTCGACTCGCTCCGATGACCGACGACCGATGCTTGGAGCGGGTGAGGGATGAGGACTGCCTTCCTTGCTGGATATTGGGTTTATTTACATTATTTACATGACTCCACGTTTACATCACGTCAGAGTGACGGCTACATTGTCACTCTGACAGCAGCAGCCTGTTCGGCCGAGATCTATACTAAACTAGATCCCCTCTCGACCGACCCCCGACAAAACCCAACACTCTGGTTTTGATAGCAAAAACTCCGCCTCCAAAAAGGGGGCGTTCAAGAAAGAGAGAAAAACCTTTCAAAACAATTATTACAAACCATTGATTGGCCACAGGAAACAGCCAATCACATACATGTCCCCACCTGCGGTCACGTGACCTAACGCTCTCTCTTACACACTCATAGTGCGTTTCCCGCGAACGCCATAGCACCCGACAAGCAAACACAGTACATATGTGGCCTAAGTGGACACACATTACGTTCAGCGGGCGGCATCTGCACAACAGCCAAGCCGAGGGCCCAGAGCAGTCCCCGCGCGGCTGACCTCCCTCCGCGCGACGCCTCCCACGAAGCGTGCGTCTGCGCGAGCGGCGGGACAATGAGGGTTGCTAATTCCCTCCCAGACTAAAGGGCGCCGCCGCCCACCTGAACAGACCACGGGGAAAGACGCCGCCAGCCGAGGCGACCATCGTCGAGGCGAACGACCCGTCGACGAAGAGCGCCCACCGCAGGAGTCGAAGATTTTCCAAACTTACACCGCGCGCGCTTTCAACACTAAGAGATACGATCATCTGGCCGCCCGTCAGCCTGTTATGCCGAATGACCCTGCCACCCTCGACGCGACAGAGGCACTCAGGCTAATCGCCCCCATCCTTTGACACACAAAAGGACGAGCACAACAGCTCTCCGCGGCTCCGAACTTGGCGTCCGCGCGGCTACATGAAAGGGACACGGGAAAGTAGCCACCAGCGGAGGCGACGCCAATACATGGGCCACCGGCGGCCTTCATTAATTACATGCGGAGCCCGAACTTAACACCTCCGCACTAAGAATGTTGTCCGTACACTAGCTGTACGTACAACATTAACTCTCACTGCACGTTATGTCTTACTGCAGAGCAAGAACTAAACGAAACGCGCTCAAGCCGTTACGCGGGTACACTACAAAATACAATGCAATACAACAATAAAAAAAAAATTAACCCGCTACACACCAACCCAACCAGCACAAAGCGCCGGCACACTGCACCAAAAACGGATACAACACGGCATACTCAGTGCCTTGGCCTAGCCATGGCTTGCGCAACATCAAACAATAAACGAAGACGCTCAACTACAGGGCCCGTGAGAACAAACTCGTGGCACCCTCTACCATTAAAGGCAACAAACCCCACGAAGTGTATACATATTCAAACTTGACAACTGAATGAATGACACCATCCATTCTTAGACGTTAAGCGCATGCAGGAACATTCTTTCAATCTAAGGAAAGAAAAAAAAAAAACACCCGAACAAACCCAAACGTACCAAACGAGGCTACTCCTGTACCAATAACAAAACGTTAAAAGAAAGTTCTCTTCACGCACTCGCGGACGCCGGTTCTTTCGGGATGCGACACAGATTGTTCGTCCCTGTTGCGGTTCACCTGCTGTCCACATTCGATGTACTGAAAGTTCATTTTTCAGTACTTCAAACACTAGTTCGCACACAAGCGCCACAAGTGGGCCCTACTTGCACATTCCATGGCCCACCATGACCACATGCCAACAAGCGCAAATAAAGACAGGCACTCGCCATTGTACCCAGACGTAAACTCCCTACCGTGCTGTAACAGCGGCTATAGTCCTCAAGAAGACAGTTAAACCCGCCAAGCTGCGTTACTCGTAAATCACACGCCTTACGACAGCTGAACACAACCAACACATGCACAAAAAAAAAAAAAACTAACAACAAGGGGGAGAACTACAGTACAGGGACAACTAAGAATAACGCTCGTCGGAGCGAACCCTACACAAAAAAAACAGCAGAAAAAAAAACGCAAAACGCTAACCACTAAGTGTGCGGCAAACAACACTCAACCGTCCCTGTCTCGCACTGCACACTATTCAGCGCCAACGCCCCTTTCCGCGGCGGCACACACCGACCGTCGCACGGAAGCTGATTCCGTGTTGTGCGCCACCAGCTGATTCTACACGAACCCTGGTTTGGCTCGCGGTGTCCTCTGCTCCCAGGAGAAAAGGAACACCCTACCCGGCGGTAACGCGTACGACGATGTCGCACCTGCGCCGCCACACCTGCCCCCGCGTTCCGCGTTCTTGGGCCCGTCTGAATTGCCCTACGCGCAAGACGCCGCGGGCCGCCTGCACTTTCATGCTTTGCGCACGGAAGCTCAACAATTGGGCGCGCCGTTCCGCTGCCCTTGCATGCCCCTTGTGCTGCCTCGGCGACAGACGGCTGCTCATTGTCCGCCTCCACAGAAAGAAGTTCGGCAGCTAAGACATCTGCCGCGCGAGATTCCACGATCTCATCGGCAGCAGTGGGAATGCTACGGTGTCGCTCAACAACTGGGGTGGCTTCGGCCACCTCCACTACAATACCACTCTCCTTCTCCCGTGGCGCTCGAAGCGCCCACGAGGGAACGAACACTGTGAAGGCATTGGTGTCCTCTTCGAGTTCACCAATCCTGCGGAGCTTGGCTTTTTCGTAAGCGATCTCCGCTCTCCCTTGGGCTAATTGAGCGCTAAGCTCCTCAGCCGTCCACACGGACGGGCTACCCGCGCCCCGGCTACCCGCTAGCCTTGCTTTTTCTAAAGCGTGCAGCGCATTCCTGAGAGCTAACTCCGCTCTCAACTCTTCAATCTCGAGCACAATGGCACTAACCTTACGGTCGGTGCCGCGACATCCCGTTAGCATAGTGGCCATGGTGAACCCGGAGAAAACAAATCAGGGCCCACCTGTGCTCGCTCCGGGTTCGGTCGGGTCGCAGTGTCGCTGATGCAGCAGCTAGTGGACCCGATGCGCCGCTCTCGCCGCTGGGATGGGGCCGTGCTCCTTGGGCCAGAGCCCGCTGAGGTGTCGCCCCGTTGAACCGCGGCTTACGCCGCCCTGGGCCGAAGCCCCCGAGGCCTCCCGCTGAGGTGTCGCCTCGTTGAACCGCGGCTTACGCCACCCTGGGCCGAAGCCCACGAGGCCTCCCGCTGAGGTGTCGCCCCGTTGCCGTTGAATCGCGGCTGCTGCCGCACTGAGCCGGAACTCACGAGGCCTCCCGCTGAGGTGTCGCCCCGTCGATGCTTGGAGTCTGGCTCGTCGTTGGTCGGAGCCGAACCTTGCGTTGAAGGAGTCTCTCCGCAATGCCCCACCAGCTCCAGCCGATGGTCGTGGTCATCCTGTCGACTGCGCCAGTTAAATTTCGTCTCTCCATCTTCTTGGCGAACTGATGGAGACGAAATAGTGATGTTCTTTTGATGTGCGAGCCGAGAGGACGATCTCGACTCGCTCCGATGACCGACGACCGATGCTTGGAGCGGGTGAGGGATGAGGACTGCCTTCCTTGCTGGATATTGGGTTTATTTACATTATTTACATGACTCCACGTTTACATCACGTCAGAGTGACGGCTACATTGTCACTCTGACAGCAGCAGCCTGTTCCGCCGAGATCTATACTAAACTAGATCCCCTCTCGACCGACCCCCGACAAAACCCAACACTCTGGTTTTGATAGCAAAAACTCCGCCTCCAAAAAGGGGGCGTTCAAGAAAGAGAGAAAAACCTTTCAAAACAATTATTACAAACCATTGATTGGCCACAGGAAACAGCCAATCACATACATGTCCCCACCTGCGGTCACGTGACCTAACGCTCTCTCTTACACACTCATAGTGCGTTTCCCGCGAACGCCATAGCACCCGACAAGCAAACACAGTACATATGTGGCCTAAGTGGACACACATTACGTTCAGCGGGCGGCATCTGCACAACAGCCAAGCCGAGGGCCCAGAGCAGTCCCCGCGCGGCTGACCTCCCTCCGCGCGACGCCTCCCACGAAGCGTGCGTCTGCGCGAGCGGCGGGACAATGAGGGTTGCTAATTCCCTCCCAGACTAAAGGGCGCCGCCGCCCACCTGGACAGACCACGGGGAGAGACGCTGCCAGCCGAGGCGACCATCGTCGAGGCGAACGACCCGTCGACGAAGAGCGCCCGCCGCCGGAGTCGAAGATTTTTCAAACTTACACCGCGCGCGCTTTCAACACTAAGAGATACGATCATCTGGCCGCCCGTCAGCCTGTTATGCCGAATGACCCTGCCACCCTCGACGCGACAGAGGCACTCAGGCTAATCGCCCCCATCCTTTGACACACAAAAGGACGAGCACAACAGCTCTCCGCGGCTCCGAACTTGGCGTCCGCGCGGCTACATGAAAGGGACACGGGAAAGTAGCCACCAGCGGAGGCGACGCCAATACATGGGCCACCGGCGGCCTTCATTAATTACATGCGGAGCCCGAACTTAACAGCATCCTAGAGCGATGATTCAGTGTTTTTATGTGGAGGCACGATACTAACAGCGCTGTTTTGCAGAAATGAATACTTATCTCACAAACCCAAATGCACAAGCATATTCCAGTGACGAAATTGTGCCTATAAATACTCAGAAAAAAAACAGCAGAACTTTGGTGTAAATCCCTACACGTCGAAAAAAGAACAATTAAATTTTTGTACACAGCGAACTTTTAAAACAAGCGTTCAAATCGAGCGAACGCAGGCTTGGCCTCATCGTCGTTCAGTCGTGAACTTCCTTACTCCAGTTATCACTCGCGCACCCCGCCGTGGTCTGAGCCCAAGGACGCGAGTTCTATTCCCCGTCATACATAACTTTCCTTGAGGATACCGTGAACTGTCTATGATAACAACAGTAGAACAGCAATGTGGAATGCAGAGAATCCCACAAGGAGCAAACGCGCATCTACGCTCTATTAAAACAGGTGAAAACAGTTCTTTCACTGCAAAAGAACTCCGTACGCCAGTCCAAGGCGCCGCCGCTCACACGAACTGGACGAACAAACGAAGAAAAAAAATGAAGAAAGAGAGACAAACTGAAGCGCTGATTAACAACTCATCTTTACTGCACAGGGTCACAAAAAGAAAGAACGAGCCTGACACTGCTTCACGCCACTACGAAAAAAAAAAGAGAGAGAGAAACCGAACAAATTAGTGGGCTGGCGTGCCGCTTGTTACACTCCGAACCGCTCTCTCGCTAACAAAAGCATGTCTTTTAAAGGTGTCAACACGCCCGCGGACTACGTTTCTCAAACACAAGCGCCTCGCAAATATCCTGCGCCCGCAAGCAGATCAAGAACTTTTAAGCTGTTTTCAAGGATTGGACTTTCCAGAATTCTTCCGTCCTCTCTCTTGCTGCAGTTCGCCGAAGCGGGCACCCGGACACAAAAGACGTGCCATCCACATCCACACCCGGCGACCCGGCGATAACCAGTTCTTTTGGTTCCCACGCTAGCTAAAGTGACCGCGCTGTCACGAATGTCTAGTACGCGGCGTTGCCACTGCCGCCAGTCAACATCGACATCGCGACCTCTTCGGAGTTCGGTTATCTGCAATATAATATTACTGCTGCTAGAGGGGTTGATAATAATTGTCTAAAAAATTATTGTAAATATTAACAAAGACTCACAAGCCGCGGTAGGTTTTTTTTGATATCTCGTGTCAATGTTTTCACGCTCAGTTTTCACAAGAATGCGTAGCTGTGGCATAGCCATCGCAAACCGACTTGAAACCAAGCCAATGTCGCTTGTTCGCGATCCCGCGTGTGCGGGCAGGGTTGCCACTGGTGGCGAGTTGTCGTCAAATTGGCGACTTTGAGAGGCCCGTGGCGACCGAAAATCACAAATGGCGACATGGCGATTTTATGGCGAATTTCGGCTTGGGACTCTCGCTCCCCCACTTCTCTTTCTCCGTCCGTCCCGACGGCTCTGCCCAACGCCACCTAGAGGAAATTATTTCCAGTCTAGGTGGCGTTGCTCTGCCTAGTCGGTGTTGGTTTGACACGGCCGCAATACCTCTGCGCGTGATGCGGTCATGCGGTGTTCGGAAGTGTCAGTCGTCTCTGTTCAGTGTCTTATTTCGTCCGAGGCGTGGGCATGTCGAGGCGGCGGCGTGGGGGTTGTCATCGGGGGTCAGAAAGCGGGATCATAATGTCGATCGTAATTCTGGACTTCCGAAGAAAGTCGCGGCCCAAAATCACGGGGACACTCTGGCTTGGCAGGCGGACAAAACGACATCGACTCCTCCGCCCGTACCATCGAACGGTCAACCTTGCGGCGCCGCCTGCACGCGCAACACCACTGGCAAGGCTGAACGCAGCTCGGCACTCCCTGAGGCGAACAGAACGCTGTTGCAAGACGTACAACATTTCGTCTCCGAACAAAGCGCTAGCTCTCGTGTCCAATAAAGCCGGGATTCTCGGCCCGCAATGACGACACTGATGAACGGAGCAGGCCCTCCGACGTGGTAACCCGGGCGGCCTAGGGAGGGGCCAGAATTTCTTCGGCCGAACGGGCTTTCCCGCTCGGCCGGCACCTGCGTTTCCCAATGCGCCGGCGGCTGGGAGCAGTTGCGATTCATGTGGCCCTCTTTTCTGCAACGAAAACAGCGCAGCCCACCACGGGTTTTCTCGCGATTGGCATCCCTTGGAGTGTCTCCGCCTGCCGCCGGACCTGGGAGTTCAGGGCGGTTGTTGCAGGCTTTTTCCTGGCATTGGCCGTGTGGCGTCCGTAAGTATATGGGTCCAAAGCTCGTTCGCTAATTTCCAACAGACCTTTGTCTTCAGCTCCGACTGCGTGGGCGGCGTCCGGCGGGTGGCGAGAAAAAGAGGAAGCTCCCTTCCACGCGCAGCGGGGCAAGCCTCTGCCAAACTCGCTCGTGCGAAGTTTCGCTGACTTCGTTTCGGTGTGGTGTTCCCCCACTTAACAGGTATCTTTACCGGGCAGATCTAGCAACCTCACCCTTGTGCCACTTCTGCCAAGAAATTGAATCGGATGAGCATTTCTTCCTTTTTTGCCGCCGATTCTCGCATCACCGGAGAAGACTGCTGGAGGCTCCCCTGCGGCGTCTTGGAATGCCACTAACCTTGCCAGTGCTTTTGTCGTTTGGAGGCACACAGCTAGGTCACTGCCATGGGGATGTCTGTCAAGCCATTCATTCCTTCATTTCAGAGACAGCTCGTCTGCCTTGTTAAAATGATTCTGATCAGGCTCTCTCACTCTTCTTTCTCCTTCTATTTCTGTCTTCAACCTATAGTCTAAATTCTTTCTTCGACTGCACCTTTTTGCCTATCTGGTTTTTTAATTTAAAAAATACACTCTTCTTGGCCAATCCCCCTGAGTGGGTATGCGCCACTTTATGGGCCACCACCACCACCATCAAGAGCCTCGCTTGCCGGAGGAAGAGGGCGATACGCTAGGGAAGCGAGTATGTGGCTCTGTATCCGCTTCGCCTCAGCGGCTCGCTCCTCCAGGTCGCGGAACCGAGCGCCGCGCAGGTACGCCGCAAAAGTGGGTTGCGCCTGCCTGATAACCCTCTCGACGTGTTCATCGTTCAGGGCTGTCGGTTCGGCGATTTGATATAGCTTCTCCATACTCCGCACAAACACTACGAGGGATTCCTAGGGAGCTTGTGTGCGCAGCTCCAGTTCACGCCGCGTCCTCCGATGGCAGTCCACTGGAAGAAATTAGCGACGGATTGCCGCCTTGAGTTCAGTGAACGTGGCGGATCGGTGACCGGCAAGCTGGTACCACTGCGCTGCTCGCTTCGTAAGCACGACTGGCACGACACGAGCGAGCATATCGCTGTCGCTGAGTCCCATATAGTGAAGTCGGTCACGCTGATGGTATCCTCGTAGCCGCGGTAAACTGGTATTTCCAGCCTCACCAGTGGCCTTGACAGCTTCGGTGCCTCCAGAGAAACCTTTAGAGCGCCTGAAAGGGACTCGATCAAGCTACTGGCTTGCTGCAACAACGAGGTTGCATCTCGGGGAGCATCTCCGTTAGGAACGACTGCGTGCGCGGCAAGGGGTCCGCGGCGGGGCGAGAAAATTCTCGCTGGTCGTTCGGTGGCTCGGCGGCCGGATTGTCCGGAGATTTCGTGCGCCCAGCCCGCTGGTGTTGGCGAGTGGCGCTTATCGAGCCTCCGCTGCCCCCGCGTAGGCTACGACAGCGTACATGGTCTACTGCCGCGTTGCTCCCGAAAACGGGTGGCCTGTGCGACAAGAAAGCCTCTCTAGTGCGACCCAGGCCTTCATCGGCGACGTAGCCGATGTGAAACGGCGCGGGGCCACCGCGCGCCCCGATAGTGGCGAGTACGGAGCGCACAAGAGTACGGAGAGCTTCCGCTCGAGCCTCGAAGAGCAGCGCGCTCCCCAAGCTGTGGTTGTGCTGGTTGTGCCACAGTCTCACAGAACAGGGAGGATTGCTGCACCGCGGCCACGGCCGCCTGCGCGCAAACCGCCGCCAAAGTGGGCTTTTCCCGCCAAAGTGATGATGATGATGATGATCAAAGGCCTCCCCTTTGAATCGACGTAACGGCATGCGCCATCTAGCCTATCTTAGTAACTTAAATTTAGTTAACCCTCAACTCAGATTTCTTTTTAATTCTGCCCTGCCGCTACCCCTGCTTGGGATGATACTTTATCGACTTCTCTGCTTTTTTTCCACCAATACTACACCCGCTGCATACTCCAGAGTGGGCTTTTCCTGCGGCGCTGGCTAACGGCTAATCGAAGAACCAGGCATTATGAAGCGTACTAACGACTGGCATTGAAAACCGTGAATGTTGCTTATTTTTATGGGGTTATACAAAATTGGGAGCTTTTATTTTTAGGCGTTGCGGTAGATATTTAGTGTGGCGACACTGTTGGCGAATTCTAAAGCAAAAATGGCGACATTCGGTGACTTTTTGCTGGTCGTCTGGCGATATTGACCCAAAACTCAGTGGCAACCCTGTGTGCGGGCCTGTTCTGAGTGCGGGCGCCATCGCGGTGCGGTCTTTCTCACTGTTCTGTGCAAATTTACAGCTTTGCTCGTGTTGTTGGCGATTTATGTGCCGTGTGCAAATCTTTTCAACCAGCATCGAAGGTCAGACATTGCAGTGCAGCTGTGTATACATCGAATTTATTGAAGGAAAAGCCATCGTATGCGCTCTTCTACCGCCGGTGAACATCCTTTGTGTGTCGTGTTGTGTTTGTGCGCTGTGATCGTACAGTGAAGAAGCTTGCGAAGTGAGGTGTTACCATCCCTGTTAGCCACGCTTTGGAATCCGTCAAATTCACCACGCTGAGAGCCCCGCCGGGAGCGACTTGTTATAAGGTAAGTTCATTCTTTCCGAGCGCTCCTGTACATTTCATCATAACACGTTGTGCAGACCTACCTGAATGGCTATACTCACGACTTCGTTATTTGTCGCTATATAAACAGTGTTTTTATGCATGCCGTCTCGAGATCGACCTAAAGGGTACGATTTCACTTCAGATTTTCAAAAATACTGTACGTAAGTGTAACAAATTGAAGGGGGTATTTTACCGACACACATTTTGACAACAATCGGTAGTTTACTGTCTTCCGCGCTGCTGTATTGCTGTTGCGTGTAATATATTTGTATGTATCTTAAGCTAAAGGTCTAACAAAACCTTTGAAGGCAAGTGACAAATGAATAAAATTCTAGACGCAGTGCCGCTACACAACGGAGCAGCAGCCCTGTATTGCCTGCTACGAAGTGTCATAAAAAAAGAAAGAACACCATGATTAAGGTAAATAAAATGTTTGACGAACGAAGTTAACGAAAATGAAAAAAAAAATGAAGGAGGTCGAATCGAACAAGTGCCTGTCGGATCAATAACAGACGCACGAATACTGCGCTATGCAAACACACCTGACAGCGCTAGGCTGAGAGGCAGATCTACCAGTCACAAACAGTATAGTGTGTTCAACCAGTTAGGAGACATGGAGGTAAAATATACTTACAAGCTAAAGTGCTGGCTGCCGGCAATATATTTGCTTCCTAATTTGAACTATTGTTTGGAGAAAGAGCGTTCCCTGAGTGCAGAGCAGTGACTCAGGTGACAAACGTGCCCTAAAACGTACTTCATTCCAGCTAAAGAAATAATGCCCAAGAATATAACAAATTCATTTATTACTTTTGGAAAATAGAGACTGTGTATCCACAGAAGCTAGGGTTTGAACCCAAAGCATCTTTACACAAGTCTGATGCGTTACCTTGACACCCTAAAGGCAAGCAGACACTTTGGTTTTAAAACCAATGAAGAAAAAAATGTGCTGCGTAAGGTGTAGTTGGAAACAGACTGCACACTGTTATAGATTAGTCTTTTACCACAAAGTGCCAATTCTCTCCACGTATCTTTCTGGGAATTTCTCATTTGCCAATTTTAGTCTCAGGTGCTAGGCAGCTTGCGCTAGAACATGTACAGGCGTCAAACTTTCAAATTAATGAATACCGGCTTTGACTAAGCACTTGCTCGACTTGCTAGCATAAATTGAAATTTGCGATTGCTTATAATCACAACGTGCTGATTGCCTTTCTCGGAGCAGTTTTGAATAAGTTGGGCTGAATGTGGTGTGAGTAATAGCAAAATCACTGAATAAAATTTTGGCCTAACGTGGCATCAGACGTGCGACTGACTGACGCTACACCGGCATTGCGCGAGGGCTTAGTCGATCTGTTGTGACAAATGTTCTGCCTCTAGGAATTACCCAAATGATTGGTCGGCACAGTATCACTGTACTGTTTTAGTGCTGCTGCTGCACAGAAAATCTCGTCACGCCAAGGGAAAAAAAAGCTTTCACATTTTTTCTCATTTACAGCAACTCTGCTGTTTTTTGCTCTCACCAAACAAAACTGTTTCGTGTTCTCGTTGTGTGTAAACTGGCATAACGACCTGGTTATACTGGGACACTCCTGTGGCATTGTTACGATTAAGGCAAAAATGTGGATATACCCATATCTCATATGCTCCCTTCAAGCTGCTGCTTAGTGCTACTTGTTTGTTATACGTACTGCAAGGCACACACCATACTTCAGCGTTACAAGAGTGTGAAAGACTGCGAAATTCAACTTACGTATTTTTTTCTGTCACGTTCTTTCTGGCAAGTTTTTTTTTTCTTTCACGGTTCATGTAATTTTTTTCCACTAGTCGGTAAGCACAAAGTATTATGCACTCATTCATTCATAAAGCCATTTGTAATGATTGCCTGTTGTAGTAACTTTAGTTTACAGTACCATCTGACACTAGTTTTTTTTTAATCAAGGCTACAATTTTGTAAACCAGCTCATGCAAGTTGACAGTTATCTAATTTTGTTTTGACATTTGAAGCATTGAAATTTCACAAAACAAAATCCACAGGTTGACAGGTATGCTTTTGGACAGGTTTGGTAGTGGCTCACCCAGTCTTGATAGGCCTAAGCGGATTTCTTTTGGGCCTCAAAGATGTGGAAGACACGATAACTAGCCCATGCGGGTGATTTTGTGGCTCCCTGCGGACATAGTCGTTCCTCTAGATTTCAGGTGCTTTAATGCGGAAGGCTTTCAAGTAAAGGCGTTCCACTCCCTACCCATTGTAGAATTAATTGATGTGGTTAGCTTGCCTTGATGCACTAAAACCTGAAACAAGCTTATACATTTGTTGAACTGCTGTCTCCTTGCCTTGCTTTCCAAAAATACAAGCCATCTAACATATAAAATAGCAAGCTACTTAGACCAGCATGCTTAAGAAGAAGGGACGCAATCATTTCGTACTATACTGGTGGAAACAAACAAGGCTGTTTCTTGTTGTATTTTGCAGGCTACACAGTCAAGTAGCCAAGTGGACCCTGCAAGGCTCCAGTCCTCCCGTGCTGCTTTCGTGAGCAATAAAGCAGGCGTTGCCATGAAACACCTCACTATTTCACCTTCTCAATGCACACCTTGATTTTTTGCATTATTGAAGCAGACTCAATATATATTTAGTATAGTCAACTGAACTTTACGAGGCAATTGTTGAAATAACTTGATAAAAGAATAAAATGAAACCAAACGGGCTGTCTTGAATATGCTCAATAGGTTTTCATTTAACATTTCTCGACAGGAACTCAACAGGAGAATCAATAGATAGTCAACACAGACTCAACTCGAACTCCACCGACTTTTCTCCATAGATTTTAAATTGATACATCACAACAGGAACTCAACAGGAAAAGTGTACTGAGAGTCAACAGAAACTCAATTGGAAATCAACAAACATGTTGACTATAGTCAATAGACTTTCAATTGAAACACAGCGTTGAGTTTCAATTGAAACGCGGCGGCCAATTTTCAACGAGAACTCAATACAAAATTTCTATTCAAAGTCAATTGACTGTCAACACATTGTACTGAGTAAAGTCAATTCACTTCCAATTCAATCTCAATAACAATTTTTGTAGGGCGCACAACGGCGCCCACACAACGGTGGAGGGAACAGGCTCGACCATAGGCTGCTTCGCATCTAAAACTACCATGCGCGGTCTGGGGCGGCCGCACCAACTAAAGGCTGTGACGACAGGAGGAGATGCACCTTGATTGGACGATGTCCACGGTTAGCATTCAAACATGTTTCTGTTTCGGTTCTGTAAAACAACATGCTTCACATCCGAAGGCATTGTTGGATGGACATTCTCGATATCTGAGTAATCGTCGCACTGTGCTTCTGCCGTGTTGTGGGCGTAAAATGCCTAAGATAAGTGTCCCAGGACGGCTTGGAATCATAGCAATCACTAGCCGAGGTCTAAGCATTGGGTAAACGCCCTCCGCGTCACCGCAGACGCTCAAATGCCATGCGCTTTTGCCGCATATTCCCCGCTCTCCTCACTCATGCCTGTATCGGAAAAAGCGTGTTCCCACCAGGCCAAGGGTCTTCTGATTCGGGCGTGTGCCCACTGCCCGAAAGTAGTCGGTGCTTGTGGCAACAGCACTCCAACGAGAACTCGCTGGCACGTTAGTGCCAGTCTGCGCGTTCTACGAACTCGCTCATGGAGCAGTGAACGTTAGGGGCCAAAAATGGTGTACTCATTTCAGAAAACATCGGCCGCAAACGAAAAAATCAACATACAAAAACAAAGCATGTACCTTCGGGGATTGAAATTTGTGACTTGCAAAGCATAGATCCTAGCGTTTCAGACCAGTCGGCCACCACGCAGCGCTGCCGAAATTGGATATATAATGTATATAATGTACAACCAGTTTACAATTTTATTTAGTTTTAGCATTTCAAGTACCTTAGGTGACTATTTGTTGTATAGCGCTCGTTTAGTAAGCGTCCCAAAAACTTCCACAATATCTCACGTCTAGCAATTGCATTTCTTAGACAGAAAAGCTTTAGCAGATGTGTGGTCGCGCTTCTGACCGCTGTGCTTGCTCACCCAGCAAAAAAAAGTGCTTCGTGATCCAAGTTTTGCGCTGTACGGTAAAAGTTTCAGTTGGTTTTATTTCCTTAGTACCTATATAAACTTCGCTGACTCTTCTCCCGCCCTCAAGTGGCCTTAGGTTTTCCTACTAGTGCACCAGACAATGAAGCGTCGCATGTGCTCTTGTGCAGCGCTTGTGTGGAGTGACCCGGAATCGGTGCTTGATACAGTGTACAAAATAACAAAGTAAAAAAGGCACATTCTTTCATTCACAAACGTGTTGTGGTGTAGTTTCAATTTAGCGAGTGAATTGCGACGACCTGTCGGCGGCCAGCGTACGAAACGCTGGGCGACTGCCTCTGTCGGAAGGTCGGCGTGCCGTGCAGTAGCACAGTCAAGCCAAGTCATCTCCACCTGACGAAAACGCCACAGAAAATGGGCGAGGGTGCAGAGAGGAGGACAGCATTTTCGAATTGATTTTTCTACTAAATGAATTTGCGTAAACGCGCTCAGAGTGGCCGAAAAATTACGTATGGCCTCCGAACTACAATTTGCGCTAATAGTCCCAGAATGTTTACAAATCACTTCCCCTTTAACTAGTTTAAAACACAATTGCCATTTCGGGGAAATGGGCATACTAGACTGGCGTTTCGTTAAGGCAACCGGAATAGTCTTGGAAGTTTCTGTTGACACGTTATGTGGTACTCTCTTGCCGAAGGTTCGGATTAGGGTTATTTTGAACACCGCCCGGAAACGAGCAACTATTCCACGAAGTTTTTGCTAAAAGAAGTACGTCATATTGTCCGTTTTATTCTCTTCATGGAATCCAAACTACGTACAAGTATCCGTCAATTTGTCTCAGATTACCCTTGAAACAAGTTTACGCAAGGCGTAAAATTCTGGGAACTGAGAATTAATGTAAGAGGGCCTGAACGAAGCGATTGCCAATGGTCTTGCATATATGGACCCATCACATCGCACGCCCCGATTTTCCATGAAAGCCGCTCTATACAGACCTCATGACGCCAGGTGGTCTACGTTCTTAAGGCTTATACTGTGCCCACTACATAAGCTCATTTCTCAAACGAGGACATGTGACAGAGCAATATAGCTTTTTTGTACAATTTGCGGATATCACTATGATCTGCTATGGTGCTTTCCTTGTTGTATTGATAAAACCACCTTCCTAGGCGCTTTCCTAATACAAATGGGGAGCGATACTCTCACTCTCTGTGTATACGCTATTGCACCGAAAGCACTACCACCTTTTTAACCGACAACTCAATACAAGAACTAAAGCATTTGTTACGGTCTCACTGATTCGGTATCACAATATTCTGATTGGCTCCCTTCAGCAGTGGTTGTATTTTTATTTTAGCCATTTCGAATGGTTGCGTGTTGTAGTAACTTTAGTTTACAGTACCATACAACACTAGGTTTTTTAATCGAGGCTACCATTTTCAAAACCATTTCATGCAAGCTGACAGTTTTCTCATTTTGTTTTGATATTTCAAGCATTAAAATTTCATAAAACAAAATCCACAGGTTGACTGGTATGCTTTTGGACAGGTTTGGGGTTTCTCCTTTCAGACAGAGGCTCACCCAGTCTTGATAAGCCTATGGATATTTCTTTTGGGCCTCAAAGATGTGGAAGACGCGATAACAAGCACATTCGGGTGATTTCGCGCCGTTCCTCTAGATTTCAGGCGATTTAATGCGGCAGGCGTTCAAATAAAGGAAATGCACTCCCTACCCATTGTAGAATTAATTTATGCAGCTAGCTTGACTTGAGACATTAAAACCTAAAAAAAGCTTATACATTTGTTGAAATGCTGTCTCGTTGCCTTGCTTTCCAAAAATACAAACCATTTATTATAAAATAGCAACTTAATTAGACCAGCGTGTTTAATGAATAAAGAATGCAATCATCATTTCGAACTATACTAGTGCAAACGAACAAGTCTGTTTCTTGTTTTGTTTTGCAGGCTACACAGTCAAGTAGCGAAGTGGACCCAGCAAGACTCAAGTCATCGCGTGATGCTTTCGTGAGCAATAAAGCAAGCTTTGCCATGAAACACCTAACTATTGCACCCGCTCAATGCCACCTTGATGACAGCTCTTCTGATATTTTTTCAATATTGAAGCAGACCCAGTATATATTTAGTACAGTCAAGTGAACTTTACGAGGCAATTGTTCAAATGACTTGATTAAAAACTCAAATGAAATCAAACGAGCTGTTTTGAATATGCTGAATTGGTTTTCATTTGACATTTCTTAACAGAAACTCAACAGGAGAATCAATAGAGGGTCAACACAGACTCAACTGGAACTCAACAGTCTTTTCTCAATATACTTTCAATAGGTACGTCCAATAGGAACTCAACAGGAAAAGTGTACTGAAAGACAACAGAAATTCAATTCGAAATCAACAGACTTGTTGGATATAGTCAATAGACTTTCAATTGAAACACAGCATTGAGTTGCAATTGAAACACAGCATTGAGTTTAAATTGAAACACGGTGGCCAATATTCAACGAGAACTCAATACAAAATTTCTATTCAAAGTCAGCACAATGTACTGCAAACGGCAAAGACTGTCAACACAATGTACTGAGTAAAGTCAAGTGCCTTTCAATTCAATCGCATTAACCATTTTTGTACGGGCTGTTTAGTTTGGCTCTTTCAGAAGCTGTTAATTTCGACAATACCTGCATTACAAGTACTCAATCAAAAATTTGCCGTGCATAACCCGGCATTACTTGAGTGCCCTTCCTAAAAAATGCTTGATCAATAATGATAATATAGTGTGTAACAGTGTAGTCTGTGTAGCTCATGCGATTAAAAACCCACAAAAACGACTTAGTTGCCCTACTTAGCGCGTTATTTTGTGAGTTTATTACTGCATGTCCTTCGATCCCCTTGAAAGAATTGGCTCTAATTTACGCTGTGAAGGGGGTTGGAAACCAAAGCTTTAAACGACACCGACATCAATTGCCCATGCGACGTCACTCAAATTCACACATGTGGCTCTACACAGAGTGAAACCAGAGATTCTGCCAGCCACTACCTGGAATTTGCGGGCGCTGCGCCCCGAAAGCAGCAGCATTGTCGGCGAAAGCCCGACTAGAGCGGCGGTGCCGCCGCTGTAGCCCGGCTGGGAGAAGGGAGAAAGAAAGCGGAGAGGAGCGTCTTTCGAAGGGTGTGACCTAGCCATCCTGATGTGCTAGCTTGGGGCTACACCACCACGTGACACGAGCGGAGACACCGAAGCAATTCGGCATGTGCGCTTAGCGATCCCTATTTATACCGATGTAAACTAGTTGGTTAAGAAAGTTTTAGAAATGCCAGAAAGCTGAGGGAACAATTATAATTGCCATTTATCAGAACCAGTTGCTACTTTCGCCTTTTTCAATACCTCTTAGTTATTGAGTCTACTGAGAACAACCAGCATTTATTTGTTTTTTTTTTCTCTTACCCTCCCTCCCCATTCCTTTCCCCCATCGTGACCAGTGGTCATCCTTTTCTATTAAAGGCTGTCTCTCTCTCTCTCTCTCTTAAAACACAACCGAATTGGTATTCACCAATTTAGAAAACGGAGTCCTATTCGTGGCGAGCAGTGTGCAAAATGTAGTGTTTCCTAGCGGCCAGATGTCTGTATGTGGTTTGCACATTTTGTTTTCCTGCCCTGGAAACCAATACTTAACGTATGTTTGCCGTACGACCACTTAATTCCGTAAGGTGCGGGTTACCCTGGAGGTGCCGTCGAACACTTTAGTCAAGCCGTGCCAAGGCTGCTCCCAATGCACGCGATGCTACGCCATAAAATGTCCAAAACACCCGTCGCTAAATCAGACGACAAAGCACGCCGGACCCTGCCGCCGGTGAGCAGGCACTTTCGCGCGGGGAACGCTGGTTAAATTCGCCGCGCCATCTACAGTGTGCTGCGTGAGTGAAACCCTGCCTCCCCCCCCTCTTCCTCCTGCTGGCACCTCCACCGCGTTGGGAGTTTCTTGTCGCGCACGCCACGAAAGGTACGTTGGCTTGTAGAGCTACAAAGCTTTCCTTTACAGCAGAGGGGATCTGAAGTTGCAGTACAACAAAATTCTGGAGAATCCACAGACTATCTACAGGCCAAAAACAAGCGCCCAAACAAATGTTTCGTGCGGTGGACCATAAAAACAATGTGTATTTTTTAGAAGAACTTCATCTAGTGACTCCTGTTATAAATGATGCGTCTATAGCACCATCCAACGCTTTCATAAGCACTCCAATAAAGCAATGCTGCTGCAGTTTCACAAATAATGTCCCCTTTGGCACTACTTCGCTATTATACACGTAACGCCACGTAACCTAAACTTATATACCATGAAATTCAGAACACGATCAATTAGAGCACCGAAAAATAACGTAAGCCGTTGAAATAACAATAGAAATCAAGAAGAAAAAATGGACGTGGCAAAAGCCGTGCTTAAATACTTCCCTATACAGCAGGAAGGCAAGAACCTCTACACAATACGGCTTTTTTTCGTTATTGCCAGTCTAAACAACAACGTACGCCAAATGCACGCTCTCACATTGTCATTGATGTCATTATTAGCACCGCTAGAATGCTTTCAGCAGGCGGTTGAAATTGATAGCTTTTATCCTCATTAAATCATCGTTATTTTTGAAACATCATTTTCAGTCTCATGGGAGAAATACCGCTATAAAATTTCAAATGTTTTCACAGAAATAAAAACCTACGGGTTTTGCATTCACGTCACTATACCTAACAACGATTCTGCTCTACATGCAGCATGCAGACCAAGCAGATATAAAACGTAATATTTATGTCACCATGATTCATTTCCAGGAAACGGATGCCGTTGTATACCAGAGGCATATCTTTTCGAAGGGTTCGGGGGAGGACGTCCCACACACACAAAAAACTTTTCTCAGGAACTAACCAAAATATATTCAACATTCTCAATGTTCTCACAGAGCCTGTGACCATCTCCTTTCTCCATGGCATATAAACACCCTGTCGCCTGCCATGTCAGAAACTCCGTGTCAGAATATGCTGTTTTAAAATAGAACGTTTTCAATTGACAGAAACTCTCAGTTGCTTAAGAAACTCAATATGACATCCTCTAAGATTACTGGCTCTATACATAGGCTCAGTGCAAATTTCACCGACGTAACTATGCAATCTTTTACACCCTAGTGTTGACAGGTATTTCAAATAAAATCCCGCATAAAACAATCACAATGATAAAACAACCTTGCTCAGAAAGTCACCGACAGCATATCTTTTGACACGTTCGGTTATTACAATAAATTGTGGAACATCTGATTACAGTTTTTTAAGCGTAGGCATCAGCAGAAGAGAGGAAATTTAGCTCGAAGAAACAACAGCCCAACGGCACGCACTGTGTACTATGCAAGCCTCATATTAAAAATTGTACCGTGCTTTGACGCGACTCTGAAGATCAATGCAGCGCTCAGCTGGAACGCCATCGTACGGAACTATAGAAGGGTTTGGTGATAACCGAAATGTCGATAACCGAAATAAACCGAAACTCCACCGAAACACTACGGGGATGAGTTTGCCACTTCAAGAACTGCAGGGTCAAAATTATGTTAAAGCTATCCTAAGACCGAGTACCAATTGCGCGTGCTGCCTATGAAAGCGTGCGGAGTGGTTTCGCACACGGATGTGATACTTTCTTTTTTTTAAAGCACGAATGTGTTTTAACGGCATACTGGACTGTTGCTAGACTGGAAGATCGTTACATTTAACACTGCCGCTACTTTACCGGTATAATACTAGAAGCCCAAAAGAGGCCTTAAAGGCCAACTGCAGTCACATTTCCTACAACGTAAAAACTAATTTCACCCAATAGTACACATAAAAAGAGTGCGAAGTGAAAAATACTACTTTTCAGACATGAACGCCAGTGACGCAAACGGCTCAAGACATTGGCGTTTCCAGAACCGAAATTGAATAGAAAAGGCGTCCATTACCGGCGCCCGGACGTGTCCACGGCCTCCGCGATCGGCTACCGGCGGCGCTCCATTGCTCCGGCCGTCCCATTCGGCCGGAGAGAGCGTAATTTCTAAGGGGCCGTTTTGCCGTTTTCAGCCGCACCGCGGCGCGCGGAGCCGATGGTTGAAATGGGAAAGAAATGGAATGGAACTTGAATGGAAATGGAAAAGAAACTGAAATGGAAAAGAGCTGAGGAAAAGGTCCCCAAAAATACCGCGCAAGGCACAGATGGGATACCGATGGAGTTGATTAACCAATTAGGACCGAAGAGCAAGTAAAAGCTACTACAAGCCATCACAACAAGGATAGAAGATAAGGCAATACCGGCCGCGTGGCAAATGCGCAGGATGAACTTGGTGTACAAGGGCAAAGGAGCCAAGACAAACCCGAGTTCTTATAGGCCAGTAACCGTCACGTCAGTGCTGTACAGGTTAGCAATGGAGGCAGTGAAGTTCGAACTAGAGCAGTGGGTGGAAGAAAATAGGATATTAGGGGAACTTCAAAATTTCTGGACATTAAAGCGGCGTATGATACTGTATACAGGTAGAGGCTATGGAGTATCCTGGAGAACGAGGGAATTGGGGCAAAATTCATTAGCTTACTCAGGGAGCTATACCGGGAGAACCAAGTTCAAATAGTGTGGGAGGGGATAACATACAATAGGCCTGTATTCACCTACAAGGGTTTGAAACAAGGATGTCCTCTCTCTCCGCTGGTGTTGATGATCTACATTGCGGGGTTAGAAAGGGAGCTAGAGGTCAGTACGCCGGGGTTCGACTTATCATAAATGAAAATACCGCAGGTGGTGGAACAACGGGTTCCGGGACTAATGTATGCAGACGACTTAGTATGCAGGGCTTGATGGATATATGCGGTGAGGAAGCGAAGCACCTAGGGCTATCCTTTAGCAGAGAAAAATCGGGGATCATGGTCTCTAATGACGGCGCCGAAAACAAGTGCAGCAGTGTAACAAGCGTAACAACAGTGTAACAGTGTAACAGCAGTGTAACAGTGTAACAACAGTGTAACAGCAGTGCAACAAGTGCAACAAGTGCAGTGCAGCAAGTATAAATACCATTGGTGAAAGAGTATAAATATTTAGGGCTATGGCTGAACGACAGCGAAGATTACACGCAGGTGCATGAGGCGCACATTAAGACGAAAGGAAGACGGAACGCGTCCATAATGAAGCATAGAGCCCTTTGGGGTTACATCAAATACGAGGTGGTAAGGGGAGCCTGGTAAGGGGTCATGGTACCAGGATTAACTTTCGCAAATTCGGTTCTATGCATGAAGCTAGAGACCCAAGCCAGCCTGGGGGTAAATCAGAGTGCGGTAGGCAGATTGGCCCTAGGGGCCCACAGCAAAACTACAAATGAAGCGGTACAAGGGGATATGGGCTCTTCGTCTTTCGAGGCGAGCGAGGCGCAGAGCAAGATAAAGTTTGAGGAGCGACTTCGTGACATGAAGGATAAAAAATGGGCCGCGAGGGTGTTTAAGTAGCTGTATATGAGGAGCGTGGACATGCGGTGGAGACGGAGGACCAGACAGCTGACCAAGCGGTACGGAAATTCGGTTGGGGAAAGTGGTGTTTACACAACAGTTCAAAAGCAGCTAAAGGCAGCAGAGACGACGAAGTGGGCACAGAGCATGGAAGCTAAAAAAACCCTGGAGACTTATAGGGCAGAGAAACGGGAAATTAAGAAGGACGGATTCTATGACAATACGAGAGGCAGTATTTTGCTCTTCGAGGCACGGGCAGGGTGCCTGAGAACCCGGGCATACACGGGTAGCTACAGGCAGCAGGACAAAACATGTCCGCGATGCGGCAGTGATCGGGAAAGTATAGACCATATTGTCAGGAACTGCACAGAGATACGACCACCGAGGGGTGAGGGGGAAACGACGCTGGTGGAGGCTCTGGGATTTTGGGCGAGGGTGAACCTCAACTGCAAGGCCATAGAGGTGACGAAGAGGCGACTGGAGTGGTGGTGGAGGAAAAGTAGGGAAGGGATGAGTACGCAGGCGGAGTAATCATACGGATGTGAATTTAGAACAGCGAGGGGAGAAAAAACGGGGGTGTGGGCGATGACTTTTTAAACAGGGAAGAGAGGGAGATGGGAGGGAGAATGCAAATCTGTTAGGTTAGCTGGGAGTAGGGCGAGTAGGCGTAATAAAACTCGCAAGTCGGTTGCTGGCAACCGACGCCCCGATTTAAAGGGAAAGCCACTAATCATCATCATCATCATCATAATGAAAGCAACTGCCGTCTGTGCTGCGGCGGTCCGCGAAATGGCTTTTGACAGCTTTTCTGTTCCGCATGACAAAAAAAAAGGCCATAGCTGCTTTTAGGAATCGAAAGTAATATTACAGCACCTGGTGATGCATTTATGTGAGGTACGGTGGCGAATAGAGGGGTGTATTTCACATGCGCTGTACCGCACTACGCTCCACAGAACCGACTGCCTTTCCGATAACACCGCCGCTGCGAAATTCCCCACGTTTAAATGATGTTCAGCTCGTAAACAGGTATTTTCATTTTCTTATGCGGCCGTACGGGCTTAATTCAGTTGTGCACAGCCAAGGCTACAAAGCTCAGACAACAGGTGGCCGCTCTCTTTTCTGGCATTCCAATCAATCTTTATTGGACGTAATGCTAAGAGCACTAAGAGACGGAAAAACGCTGCAAGCGAATTATGTTGAGGGATTCCTTAGCGACATTGTATTCTCCGTGGCACGTCTGCGTTATGCTATAAGGTTTTCGATTTCAGCGGCAACAAACAAAAAAGTTTAACAAATATGCACGCCGTTATTATTTCGTTTTTAAAGTGATTTCAGTGCCAACGCAATAATCACTGCGATTTGTATGAATACGTAAAATATGAGAACCTTTCGTTACATTGAGGATCGCATAGCTTAAAGTAAAATGCATTCGTATTCCTGCAAGCAGATTGTCTCTGTGAACGGTTTTGTAGATGAAATTTACAGGCTAGATTCCGACCAACAGCTGCGAGCGTCGACAGGGTGCGTAGAAAAAAAGTCGCGTTGAGATCATATATCTTGCGGCAAAGCCGACTTTCTGGCGTTTGCTCGCCATATGTCGATCTAATCTCGGCCCTAAAAAAATCATAAAGGAATTGGTCGCCAGGGCGGTTCCATCATTACGCTGTGCTTCGTTTATTTGCCATAATTAGTTTACGGTGACGTTATAAACCTTACAGAATTCTGGTTTGCTATATTGACCCCGCGGGGAGTGTATGGATACAAAAAATGGCTGTAACTTTTGTTCTATGAAAACTATCGCGAAACAATTATTGCAATTCGCAGCGGAGACGACTCGACCGTTACACCAGGTTTTATCTGCTTTTCGGAATTCCGTAGTTCACAGGTGAAGTTGGAATTTCCGTCTGCTCTCCATACACCTACGTGAAGGAAACGGACAACTCCATGGTTGTCCGCTAGAATAGGCTCTAGTCCCTCCAAGTTTCATTAAGCTAATTAACTAAGCAGTATACGTTCAATCACAAGTTACCAACAACGTGTTTGTTTCATGCACTTCGATTGCACCCTGCTGGTCCTCTGGTCAGCCGTCACACAGGGGAACGGCAATAAACTTTTTTCTTTCCATGTACCCAGTACTTTTACTCACAAATGTAGGATCTCAAAGCGTGTGCCTGTCACAAGCAGAAAACATGTCAGTGCGATGAAAAATTTCGTATATATGCTTATAATTTCAATTTGCGTTGCAGTGGCCTGGATGTTAAAGTTTCGTGCGCGATGGGGCTCGGTCGGTGACCGTTGCTACAACATGGCACAGTAACCGCAAACTTGTTCATCACCACAAATAAGTCTTACCTATAAATAACCTCCTAGAGAGTACTGCGTACCACTCCGTACGCTCGCTCTACGCTTGAAACATGGTGAACCTTTCGTTGATCGCTGGCACACATTTGCTTCAGTTAAATAAGTTTCTCTGAGCAGCTGAGACAAGCCGACTTCATAAAATCATTGTCAGGTCTCTTAATTCATCAAAACTAACAACCGCAGAGGAGTTAAGAGGAATTACGACAGCGAAGACACAAACCGCACAATCTCCGCCAAGCCATTCAGAGGAGTCGGTGCTAGCGGCCGATGATGATGATGATGATGCTTAGTGGCTTCCCAGTCGCAACGCCACTGTACAATCACCTCGCCAAAAAAATACACACAAAATATATAAAAAATAACGTCAAAATAAAAAGAAAATACTTTTACGAAATTTTTGTGCCAGTCTGATTTCTTTGTTCGCATGTCTTCCCGGATTGTTCTCTGCTCTTTTCCCACCAACATTCTAACCTTCTTTTACTGACCTCAACTGCCCGCAGGGGCGCCTTGTTTATTCAAGGTGACGGAAGTGGCGACACCGTGGACCCCGAGCCCATGTCGGTTTGACCCACCCACGCCCTTGGCTGTGCGTGGCTTTGCCTTGTCCGGGGAAAAGGGCATCCTGGTGGTTGAGCCAAAGCCAGGGTTGTTTTGGACCTTTATGGCCTCCTGGCAGAGACAACACACCACTTCGGCCCCCGCTTCCTGTAGACGGTGCCCCCAGTCTGACCCGACCTGGGGGGAATCAGCCAGTCGCCTTTTCCTGTCCTCTGAATTCTTTTGCTTTCCTATTGTCCTTCCTAACCCTGTCCTGTCATCTTCTCTTTTCTTTATTTCTCCGTTTTCTCCAGGCGGCGAGGGTTATCCCTGTGCGAAGGCTTCAACCTAGATCCCGAGCATAGGTTTATAGTGGGAACGTACAGTTAGCGTGGGCTGCAAAGCAATGTTCCTTTGTTGGTCTCCGTGGTGGGTGGCTGGCCTTGCCACTGAATTCATTCCATATTTTATGGCTTCCTTCTCCATTCCACCCAAACGAACTGATCGGCCTCCGAAACGAGGCAGCACCGAAGAACTTTTCAAGCCAATTTCTAACCTCGTCTTCAACAACCCTTACAACTTCCCACGCTTCCTAATGATGCAGTCAGCTGATAAAGCAACTCCCGTTACCAGCAAATCTGTGTTTTTCGGTGCAAAGTTCATTGAAGGTTTGATAGGAAAAAACTATGAAGCGAAAAAGCTTACTTCCGGAGACCTGCTGATCGAAGTCAAGAGTAGAGAGCAGTCAAACACTCTTTTGAAGCAAACCAAGCTAGCTGACCTTGAGATCACAGTAACTCCCTACCGTACCTTTAACAGCTGCCAACGTGTCATTTCCGAATCAGAACTGATCAACGAAACAGTCTCTGACCTGCTTGAAGGTTTGCGCGAGCAGGGGGTAACCGCTGTGCGACGCATCACCATTAGACGGGACGGAAACGAAATTAAGACGAAGCACATAATACTGACCTTTGATCGATACACTTTGCCAGAGTATGTAAACGCAGGGTTTCTGCACTGTAAGACCAGAGTATTCATACCAAACCCACGACGTTGTTTCATCTGCCAGAGATATGGGCACGGCAGCAATTCGTGCCGAGGAAAACAAACGTGTGCAAAGTGCTCGGAGCAGGACCGATCTGCTGACGACTGCAAAAGCACCCAACTGAAGTGCAGCAACTGGGGAGGACCCCACGGGGCATACTCACGCTCTTACCAGGAGTTTAAGAAAGAAAAAGAAATCATCAGCCTAAAAGTGACACAGATCCTCTCATTTCCAGAAGCCCGTAAAAGGTTTGCGCTGCTTCTTTCAGGGAGCTATGCCAGCGCGGCCCGCCGGGGGGTGGGGCGGCGTCTTGTTTCTGCGGCCACTCAGGTTAGTGAAACTGACTTGGGGGCGCGCCTAACCCCCGGGGTGCTGCCCTTGGCAGGCCAAACAACTCAGGCATCGCCAGCGGTGCCCGCATGCCTTGCACCTGCCCAGAACTGCACTGGGAGTGGCGTTGCTGTCGCTACTCCACAGACTCCGGCCGCTGAAACTCCGGTGGCGATGGATGTGGATACAGAAGGACCCTATTCTGCAGCCATGTCCAGCACATCGACAAAGGTAGTGGCTGAATCTTCGGCCATTCCTTCAAACGCGTTGCGGGGCGGGCGCTGTAAATCCTCGATTCCGCCAACGCCCCGAAACTCAGATGAGGACATGGATGTCGGGCCATCTCGGCCTCGCAGTCGTCAAAAGAAGAGCGCGGCAGTCTTGGCCGCGGGAAAAAACCACAAGCCCCCCGAGTCACTGGTCCTGATTCGGGCTCAGGGACATAGGAACCTCCGTCCGAGCAAAACATAAGCTCAACATCTCTGTTCTATTTTTTATGGCAGTTCAAAGCATTATCCAATGGAATTGTAGGGGACTAATTAGAAACCTCGATGACATCTACGAAATCCTTCATAAGTATCATCCAAATATCCTATGCCTACAAAAAACACACTTAAAATCTACACAAACTAACTTTCTCAAACGATACTCGGTATTCAGGAGAGACAGGGACTGCTGCCCTCACTCCTCTGGTGGTGTACCGATTGTCTTGCAAAAGTCTGTCCCCTGCCAACCTCTTCGGTTGCTCACTGCCCTCGAAGCTGCGGCAGTCCGAGCTATCATCTTTAATATGTTAATAACAGTGTGCTCTCTGTACATTCCCCCGGACTACCATTTATCGAGCTCAGAATTCGAGTCCTTGATAGATGAGCTCCCGGAACCTTTCTTATTAGTGGGCGACCTTAATGCTCACAGTGAACTCTGGGGTCTCAACTGACAGATGCCCGAGGCCGCTTGCTAGAAAAGGTTTTATTTGCTTCCGGAGCTTGTGTACTCAATCACAAACAGCCGACATACTACAACACTTCACACAACACATACTCACACATAGACTTGGGAATTGGCTCTTCTGTCCTGTTTCCGTATGTTCGATGGGGAGTGGACGATAATCCTTATGGGAGCGACCACTTCCCAGTCATCCTGAAAGGCATAGACAAAAGCCCTAACAGTTCCATCTGTCATAAAAGGTTTAAGGAATCTGGTGCAGATTGGCTGAAATTTAAACAGTTATCTCAGCTTTCATACACATCTATAAGCCATTTGGGAATTTGATGAAGCCTGTGAACTTATTCAGGCTCATATTCTTCATGCTGCCCAGTGCTCTATTCCGGAAACGTCTGGTGCTACACCTAACACTAGGAGGCCGTGGTGGAATGAGGAGTGTCGGCATGCACGGCAGGCTAAAATTTAAGCATGGGGCATCCTTCGCAGGTATCCCACTTCCCAAAACCTCATTTCTTTCAAACGTGCGAACGCACAAGGAAGGCGCATTCGCCAGCAAGCCAAAACGGAAAGCTGGCACTCTTTTGTGACTTCTATAAATTCGTACACAGATACAGGCAAAGTATGGAATACAATAAAAAAGCTTAATGGACGGAAAACACACAGCCTACCCTTAGTTAGCAGTGCGGGTTGCACCCTGGGGGACCAGGCAAACGCACTAGCAAAACACTTTCAATATGTTTCAAGTTCTACTCACTACACGAATACTTTCTTGCGGTATAAGTCATCCATGAAGAAAAAACCTATTAGGGATAACAAAGCATCTGACGAACCATACAACTCTGAATTTTCTCTAACAGACCTTTTGGTTGCCCTAGGAACATGTAAGTCTTCAGCGCCGGGAGCAGACAGAATATCATATACAAAGATTCAACATCTGCACACAGAAACTCTCCAAACACTCCCGCGCCTATTCAATAAAATTTGGGAAGCAGGATACTTTCCAAGAGCTCGGAGAGAGGCTTGTGTAGTCGCCATATTAAAGGAAGGGGAAGATGCCTCATTACCTACTAGTTACCGACCAATAGCTCTGACAAATTTTCTGGGAAAGCGTTTTGAAAAAATGGTAAATAAGAGGCTAATGCACTTTCTTGAATATAACGTCATCCTGGACAGTTGTCACGCAGGTTATCGTTCAGGTCGAAGCACAACAGACCAGCTAGTAGTCTTTGAGACTTATGTCAAAGATGCCTTCATCCACAAACAGCACTGTCTTCCTGTATTCTTTGTCTTGGAAAAAGCATATGACACAACTTGGCGCCACGGCATACAGCTTGATGTCAAGGCATTCGGTGTGTCTGGGCACATTTTAAACACTATTGAAAGTTATTTGTCACACCGAACCTTTAGAGTAAGAGTAGGTACAGCGGTATCTGGAACATACACACAAGAAAATGGTGTTCCTCAAGGTGGAGTGTTAAGCTGCACTCTGTTTGTAGTTAAAATGAATTCGCTTGGGAAATCGTTGCCACCCAGAATCTCCTACTCAATGTACGTTGACGACGTCCATATTAGCTTTAGATCATGCAACCTGTCCATACACGAAAGGCAGATACAGTTATGCGTAAACAGGCTTGCGAAATGGACATAAGAAAATGGTTTTAAACTAGATCCTCAAAAAAGTACATGTTTTATTCACAAGACAGCGTGGAATTCATCCAGAACCTGACATCACACTGAACGGAGAATGAATTCCTGTCAAGAAAGAACAAAAGTTTTTAGGTGTTATACTTGATCAAAAGTTTACATTCATACCACACATAAAGGCACTCAAACAAAAATGCTTAAACACTATGAACATTTTAAAAGTATTGTCGCCTCAGTCTTATGGTGCTGATAAAGACTGCCTTCTACAACTATTTGTTAGTTTAGTAAGTCACGTATGGACTACGGAAGCGTAATGTATGGGTCCGCGTCTAAAATTGCCCTAAAAATGTTAGAACCAGTGCTGCATCTGGGCCTTCGCCTTGCTTCGGGAGCATTCAGAACAAGTCCGATTCAAAGTCTCTATGTCGAATGTGACCACTGGTGCCTAGAGCACCAGCGTGCTTATACAGCACTGCTCTATACTATAAGAACAATGTCTATATATAGTCCGATTCAAAGTCTCTATGTCGAATGTGACCACTGGTGCCTAGAGCACCAGCGTGCTTATACAGCACTGCTCTATACTATAAGAACAATGTCTATAGAGAATCACCCGTGGAGTTCTATTCCGAACGACTCCTCCTCTGCCCGTTTATATCTGGCATGCCCCTCGATCCCTGCCCCTATGTCCTTGCGTGTCAAAGGCCTTGCAGAGGAAATAGGTGTACCTTTTAATAAGGTCATGAAGTCCTCCATCGCCGATGTAGTCCCGCCTTGGGAAATGTCACCGATTTGTTGCGACACATCCTTTAATCTCATTGATGAGCGCCGTGCACCGCGTGAACTGATCTTACAGCATTTTTTACTGTTACAACAAACATATCCATACACCTTATTTTACACGGACGCCTCGAAGTCTGCCTCCGCTGTGTCGTGTACTGCACATGGCCCGGATGTCGCCAGCGCAAGGACCTTGAACAGAAATACCAGTATCTTTACAGCAGAGGCTTATGGTATATTATTCACAGTGGAGCACATTACACAGAACAAAATGCAAGAATCAATTATCTACACAGACTCCCTAAGTGTGGTTACACTACTAGATCCCTTTCAAACTATAAAAAATGTTGTCCTCAATCACCTTTTTAAAGCTGTTGTGACTGCTTATAAACTAAAACTAAAAATACTTGTTTGCTGGATCCCTGGACACAGTGGCATTCTGGGCAATGAAATTGCCGACCAGAACGCCACTTTGGCGGCCCTTCGTAGTGATGTTGACGTAGCGCAGGTCTCTTACCCTTGATTTGAAGCCAGTGATCCGAAGGAGAATCCGTAAATACTGGCAGAACACAAGGGACACATACACTGACAACAAACTCCACTCAGTAAAACCACACCTAGGAAGGTATGCAACGGAAAAACTAAACAGATTCATTGAAGTATCGATTTGCATGCTACGCATAGGTCACACTTACGGTACCCACGCATATCTTTTGAATGGCGCACTCCCACTAGTTTGCGACAAGTGTGGGGACCGGCTCTCCATCCTCCATGTGCTAATTGAGTGCACATCCTGCAATGAGGCCAGAAAATAGAATTTTCCCCCAAAAATATACCTTCAACATTCCACTACACCCTTCACTGTTTTTAGGAGATGAACCCATGTTCACAAACAAATCTCTTTTAGGCTATCTTGCAGTAATTAAGTTTTTAAAGCTCATCTCATACAGTGCGTGACCTCAGAGCCTACGAGCATTGAGCAAGGCCCTGATGTTCCCTTCGAGGGGCCCGCTCATGTACCATGCTCTTCGGCTCAAGCTACAGTCATGTTCTATCCATAGTCCCCTTCACCTGCCATCATGAACATATCCATGTTTTAGTCTTCGGGCCTTCTACACCCATATATACAATATTTTAAGATATATCATACTCTGTTCATACATATTTTAAGCACAAACCTCACTATAAAAAACCACGCAACATAGTTTTGGCAGCCTTTGGTCTTAGTTACCCTTGCGCCAATAAACGCAAACATATATACATACTAACCTCTACTGCTGTCCAGTTCACTTTTCCGCTAACCTTAAAGCCAAGGGCTTCCAGAAGCTGGATGGCTGCATCACTGAGGACTGGATGGATACTTTTGCACTCCGTTACAATATGTCGCATGGTTTCTGGCTCATATCCGCAGCCTGCCCATAGTTCTTCCTGTACCGGTTCGCGGATAAGCGTTTTTGTCCGCAAGCCACCCGCTCGGGCTTCAGAAAGCAAAGCCCTCCCTTTAGTATTATCGAATAATTTTTCCCTTGTGATCTCCTGATTCCCGATCCTGTAGATATCAAAGGACTTCTTCGCAACCATCCTCTTTTTCCAGGTCGTTGTCTCTGTTTCTTTCACTTCAGTTTTTATTGCCTTGGTTGTTTCTCCTGCACTTCCACCTTTCATATACTTGTCCTGAGATTTATGGTTCTTTTCCTCTATTGTGTGTCTACGATTTTCATGTAAAGATACCGTAACAGTTTGGCCGCCCATCTCTGATCATCTATATTTCTAAGTCGTTCTTCAAAACATATTTTGCTCTCTGCTTCTCTCACTTCGAAGGATGCCCATCCCATGTCTCCCTGCACTGCTTAATTTGTTGTTTTACTGTGTGCTCCTAATGCCACTCGACCTACGACCCTCTGATTTACTTCTAGCCCTGATTGAATCTCTGATTTGACACACACTACTGCGTTTGAAAAGGTGAGTGCTGGTACCATTACTCCCTTGCAGATTCCTCTCACTACTTCATATCTGCTATATCCCCCATAGTGCTCTGTGCTTCATGATGGAGGCGTTTCTTCTGCCTTTCATTCTTAAATGGTCCTCGTGAGTTTTTAGATACGCCTTACCTTCGTTTAACAATATGCCCATATAACCATTACCCACAGTACTGCTGCTTTTTGAACGAATGCCCATTTGTTACGGGCGTTGTTATTAAAAACTAGTACTCCCGACGTTGCTGTGCTAAACTCTAACCCCAGTTCAGTGGCGTCTTCCCCGCAAAGATCTGTGAGCTGTTGCAGACACTGTTTGCTATCTGCTAGTAGTACTATGTCATCTGCATATATCAGTCCCGGGATATGTTGTTCTACTTACTGTCCTTTGCGGATATAACATAGATTGAAACCTGTTTTACGACCTTCAAGCTTTCTTTCTAGTCTAGCCATGTACAGCATGAACAGCAATGGCGACAGAGGACAACCCTGCTTTAAAACTCTATTTGTGACTACCGGTTCTGTGCACTTTTGGTCCTCCCAGCCCTATCGAAAAAACCCTCATGATTTTTATATGGGCCCCATAAAATTCATATGGGCCCGTAAGAATTCATATAGGAACCCATATAAATTTTTATGGGCCCATATGATACAGACCCATAAGAAGTCTAACCACATATGAATACTTATGGGCCCATATTAGATTCCCATATGGCATCTTACGGGCACATATGATACGAACCCATAAGAAGTCTAACCCCATATGAATTCTTATGGGCCCATATGAAATCTCCATATGGATTCTTACGGGCATATATTATACGGTCCCATAAGGGATCGATCTCTATACGAATTATACGGGCTTGTTTCAACCACCATTCAGGTTTATATGTGGTTCACGAAGTCCTGTGGGGGCATACGGGGCACCATGCAGCTTTCTGTGGAACTTCCTGTAAGTGATATAAAGCTATACACAGACCCACGTTGTTACCACACTGTTGCAGATCGGGCCCGTAAGGTTGTAAATGTTTTACCACAAATTAAAATTCTTGTTCTACATGGGCATTAATTGTGGACTAAAAGTATACATTTATTTTTGTTCACTCTCATAATGATATTGCAAACAGCGCATTAAATATGTGCACCGTACCCAACTGATTCCCTGTCACAAACGGCCGGCCAGGCCCTCAATTTTCTCGTTCGGGCGGCCAACATGACGGCTTCCTCAGCGGAAGCTGCCATTTTTCGTCGCGCTTCTGGACCTGAGTTACCCCGTCCGCTTTTCCCGCGTCTGTTTGTTTGTTTCTTTCTCCTGCCTTTCGTTGGCGCTGCTCCGAAGAGGGCACGCGGCGGAGTCGCGGGGGCCCAGGGAGAGAGGGAAACAAAGGTGCCGGACAAGGGGGACAAAGGTGCGGCACCGCCGCGGGCGATCGGGCGAAGTTTACCGGGGTGCGAGCGGCTCAGCGGGGGCTAGGGGCAGTCGGGCTGGAGATTTTTCAAGGTGCACGACGCTGGGAAGGGTCCGGCGGTGGCGCCGAAGTCCGTCGTTAGGCCCACGGCGCGACGACCAGCGCCTAATCTACGGGAAGGAGTTCGCCTCGTCGTCGTGGGTATCAGGCCGACCAGACCTCGCACACCGGATCCCCGAAAAACGTAAGCGGCTTCCCGGCGAAGCCGACTCGACTTCGCCGTGACTTTCCGTCCTTGGACTCGCGGTAACTCATAGACACGCCTAGAGTTAAGACGTATGCCTCCTCCTGGTTTTTCCTGTGTCGCGCCCAGCTTTTGATCAGACCTAGCTGCTAGGTTTTTTTTCTTTTTTGTTGTTGTTGTGTTGCATAGTGTTAGGATGTAAGCCCCTGTGTCTCTGTATTACCCCATGGTATAATGTTTTTTGTTTGGTTGTCACCGGTCTAGTTAACGCCGTGCGTTAGCCGACCGGCGCGCACGTGCGCACATTGTAGTGTCCGCTTAGCGCCTGTAGTAATTCCTAAGCGACCACAGCTGCACGCCGTTGGTAGTGAGTGTCTTTGCTGGGATACTTGTTTTTGCTAAGTGCATATTAACCAGTTTTTACCTCATTGCAATTAAGCTTACCAAATTAATGTGAACATGGTACACTTTCAGGTGCATTCGACCACTTCATAGGTCAAGTGGACACCGACGTGCCGGCAAAAACCCGACGCTTGAAGATGAACTGGTTTATTGCAGAGATGTGTAAAGACATTAAATGAAAGCGCATCTCTGCAATAAATTTGTTCATCATTCAGCTCTGCATTTGTGTTTTTGTACACAAATGTGGCAATAAATGCCTTACAAAGCAGAAACCCCACTGTCTTCTTGCAAAGAGAAGCCGGAAAACGCGGCTAGGACATTCACCACAGCAAATATTTGTGTTCACATGTGTAAACAAGCGAAACAAAAGTTATTTGAGCTTTTTATATGGGGATGTAAAATATACGGGTCTGTGACACCATATGAAATCCCTATATGAAAGACGCCCTATATGTTTCCCCCCATATCACCATATCCCCATATACCCATATCCAATAATGCCATATATATGAGCCCCATAAGATCCCATATATGGTGTTTTTTGGTAGGGAGGTAATTTGCACCTCGCTCTCATTGTAAATTCCCCGCAAGAGCTGTATAAAGTCCTGGCCTAATCACTACCGCTGAAGTGTGATCCATTGAAGTTCTCTATCAACGTTGTCGTAGGCTCCGTGTATATCGAGAAATGCTATCCATAGTGGTCGCTCCTGAGCCATTGACACCTCTATGCATTGGGGAGGACAAATAAATTGTCCTCTAAGCGTCTGTCTCGTCGGAAACCATTTTGTAGTTCTCCCAGTATGCTGTTCCTCTGTATCCACGCCTGTAGTTCCGCTTTTATGGCTTGCATTGCCAGCCTGTATGCCACTGAGGTAACTGTAATAGGCCTGTTCGAATCGGCACCAGCCCTGTCTCTTTTACCTTTATATATCATCTTCATTCTGCTCTTACGCCAATTGTCGGCTATTTGCTTAATTTTATCACTTTTTCGATTGCTCGAATCAGTTGTGCCTTGCTTTTTGGACCCAGTAGGTTGACCAGCGGTATAAGAATTTCATCCGTTCCTGTTGCCGTATTAACTGGAACATTTTCTTTAACTTTTTTCCACTTTAGATTCTCCAACTTTAGCTCTCTATCTGTACGCACTTCGCTTGGCCCTCTTTCCGTTCTTCTTAACTTCTCTTGTATCATTGAGCGTATGTGAAATACCGCTTCTTCCCCTTTTAGTACCTGGTCTTCGCCGTTTATGACATGACGTTGTACGTCGGCTGACACCGCCACCTTGAGGCCCGTTGCGGAGTGAGCCGCATTACATTTTTTTGCTGGGGTACGCGCCGAATGGGACGGCCGGAGCAACGGCGCACCGCTGGCAGCCGATCGCGGAGGCCATGACGTGACATACGTAATGGAATGGAAACGGCCGCGCTGTAACCAGCGGCGCCCAGAGCCGCCTTTCAATGAGTGTGGTAGCGTCGCGTTAATAAAGAAAGTTTATTCTCTCTCGCGCGTTCCGCACAGGCATTTCCACAGAAAACTCCCAGTACCAATTCCGACATCGCGCTGATATAAATCGAAATGAATTAGACCGTACGACAGTTATTGTTCCTTGAGAATAACTGGCGTTGTAGCAATCCTCGGCATTGCGGGTGAAAATACAGGCCTTGATTTACACAGCTAGCTGCTCGTACGATATCAAAAAGCAGCTTTGGTTAGCCGGCGCCTTGGCTGTCACATTGCTCTCTTTGAAGGAAAATGAACCACACGCGGGCGGAGATCAATTACTATTTTTACTACACATTACGTGCAAACAGCTTCCTGAATGTCAGCCCAGTATTTTTCGCCTTGCTGCGCATCGAGACTGATAAAAGGAATCTGAAAGTTTAAGCTAACTTCCACCGCTAAATGATGCACTATAACACGAAAAAAGGTGTTGGAACTTTGTTGCTAGAGGAAAAAGAAGTGACATTGAATGGTGGCGCTGGGCCTGCATTGCATGCTTGGGGATGGGCCCGGCTCGTGCACTTCGTCGTCGTCCTCTTCATGTTCGGTCATGGAGGCGGACTGAGGGTGGTCTGCGAGACGCTCAATAAAGCCGCCTGTTGTCCTTGAAGGGCGCCGTCGTGGTCCCCAAATCCGTGGGGACCACGAACCAGCGACGGCATTCCCATCACCGAAGGGCGGACGACCGTTTCAAGGACACCGCAACCGTGCCAGCGAGACCTTCCGAATACCTCGGCCGGCACCATCATGGATCAGCTGAAAAGCAAGCGAAAGTCGCAACGCTGTCTACTAACGAAGCTGATTTCTGAAACCGAGGCTGCCTTGGACCGAGACGGGGTGAGTCTGAAGGATTACGTTACCTTCCATGACCGCGTTACTGCAATGTCTACCGAGCTGAAGCAGACCGACCGCGACATCGAGCCTCATTTGATGGGACAAGATATGGAGCAAGAATATCTTCGCACCGCAGAGTACAACGACAAAACCGTCACGTGTTTGTCTAAGCTAAGCCAACGCATCAATGAGTTGAGAGCCGCAGCCGCTATCTTCGGCCGCCTCGACAGACCAGTTCCGCCAAGTGGGGCCAGCCACGGTATCAAGCTTTCACGCATCGACTTACCGAAATTTGATGGCCGTCCGCGCAACTGGAACCTATTCTGGGAGCAATTTGAGTCCACTGTCCACAACAACCCGACGCTAACCGACAGTGACAAGTTCGCGTACCTCAGGTCATCGCTTGTAGGAACCGCATCGGCTGCCATCGCAGGCCTTACCGCAACGTCTCGATGTTACAAAGACGCAAGAGACATACTTGTCGACAGATTTGCGAAGTCGGACCTGATCGTGCAAGATCACATCGAGAACCTTATTGATCTGCAGCCCGTCCGCTCATCGGAAGACGTCCTTGGTCTGCGTCGTCTCTATGACACACCTGAGGCACATATCCGTGGACTAAAGGCCTTACACGTCGCAGAGGACTCTTTCTCTACTGTGCTCCGCCCCTTGATTTTTCGGAGACTTCCAAAAGACCTCATTTTGGAGTTCAATCGTCGCTCGGCCCATCAGGACAACGCGGCTACTTCTGGTGATGCAACTGCTTCCAATCCTGTGAGTTTGGCTCCTCTGCTTGATTTCCTGAAAGCAGAGGTAGAGTCGAGAGAACGCACGGACGGTTGCTTGCGGGCGAACGAACCAAAACGTCCGGGTCGTCGCGAAGGACCTCAGAATTTGCAGAAGAGTTTTCGACCTTCCACTACTCGAGAATTCGCTTCAGTGACATCCGGAAGTCGCGAAACCTTTCCTTGTTTCTTCTGCAAATTGAAGGATCACTGTACCGACAGTTGCGACGCTCCCATTACAGTTCGGGACAAAAAGACAATGCTTCAGCAAGATGGTCGATGTTTCCGCTGCACAGCCCGGAATCATATGGCCAGAACCTGCAGGAAAAAGGTCAACTGCACCAAATGCCACCGCCGGCATGCTTCGACGATGTGCGAGCCTGACGTAACTTCTAGTTCAAGGCATCAAGGACCGCAGGCTACTCCCGTTCAACTAAAAACAGCCGCATCCCCAACCGTCGCCACAAGGAAAATCATTTACTTACAAACTGCCGTGGTATACGCGTCTTCACAGAGGAAAGAAATTATGGCACGAATCCTATTCGACGGAGGCAGCCAACGAACCTTTGTTACGGCTGGATTAGCCAGAAGATTAGCCTGCCCCACAGCGGACAGGGAAAAGCTTTCCGTGGGTTTCTTCGGCGGACATGACAAACCGAGGACGTTCCGTAGAGTTGAGATTGCTCTACGTGGAATCAACGAAGGCCCTCCTTTTAAGATCGACGCCCTTGTTACTGAACAAATCTGTGACCGGCCTATTCCTGTACCTACTGAAAATGCCTTGAAAGAGCTACGCGAATGTGGTTGCACTCTAGCAGCAATAGATTTACACACCGGTAAGGCGGTTTCAGATGAAATCGATATCCTGGTCGGCACTGAGCATTATTGGGACTTCATCACAGGCCGAACAAAGACCTTGAGAAATGGCCTAAAAGCCATCGAGACAGTTTTTGGGTGGACTCTACACGGACCTACTTCTGAGTCAACAACCGCAGCACTTTGTTCACAAACCGTAGTACTAAAATCTCATGCGGCCACCGCCGAACGGTTCCTAGAACGGTTCTGGGACCTCGACACTATCGGAATTCGCTCGGAGGTGTGTGAGCAACCGCAAGACGAGGCAACACTGGCTCAGTTCAATAACTCTATACGGAAAATCGATGGTCGGTACGAAGTACGACTTCCCTGGAAGCCATCGGTCGAGCTGGACAATAACAAGGCGAACGCTGAACGACGGCTGACTCAACTTGTGCGAAGACTTCGACAAAGTCCCGACCTCTTGAGTGCGTATCACACAGCGATCTCGAAATACGCCAACGATGACATGGCTGAGAGGGTGGCTATGGGCAGCACTGAAGGCCCAGTTTATTACATGCCTCACCACGCTGTTATCAGGGAGGAGCGGACGACAAAAACTCGCGTTGTGTTTGACGCATCGGCGCACGCACGTGGTCATGCATCTCTAAACGAAAGCCTCTACAGCGGTCCCAACCTGAATGCAGACCTATTAGGTCTGCTACTCAAGTTTAGCACGCACCGTATAGCATTGGTGGCAGACATAGAAAAGGCTTTTTTGCAAATCGCCATTCACAAATGTGACAGAGACGCTCTGCGTTACATCTGGTTCGAGATAGCGCCTGTTCCAAACGAACCCCTTCCGAGAGTAATGGAGTGGCGAATGAAACGGGTGCCCTTTGGTACAACTTCAAGTCCGTTCTTACTTGCCGCCACAATTAACTACCACCTCCACAAAATGTCATCGCAGTTTCCAGACACTGTTGCTCGGTTACAAGGCTGCATTTACGTGGATGACATTTTAACAGGAGCCGAAACCATTTCCGAGGCACTGAAACTTTCCACCGAAGCTACAACACTTTTCGCAACCGCTTCAATGAAATTGCACAGGTGGGCATCAAATGACAAAGCCGTCCTTGAAAACCTTCGACTAAAGCAAACCTGCGAAGAGCTTCCCCTCGGACAAGCTCTCGGCCTAATCAAGGTTTTCGGCTTGGTTTGGCATGCAGACACTGACGAACTGGCCTTTTCTCCTGAAAGCGTGACCGATTTCGTTCAGCGTCGGAACGACACCAAGCGGTTCGTGCTACAAGCAACAAGCAGGTTGTATGACCCGCTGGGATTTCTGGCACCTTTCACCATCAGAGCCAAACTTTGTTTCCAACGAATTTGGAAATTGAAAACGGATTGGGACACAGCGGTACCACGAGAAATATTGTCAGAGTGGCAGAACTGGTGCAACGAGCTCCCCGCATTGAGCACAATCGTGGTTCCACGGTTTTACCGACACAACCTTTTACCAGGAAGCACAAGAGGAGCTCTTCATATATTCGCAGATGCCAGCCCCCTAGCTTATGGAGCCGCAGCGTATTTGTGTACTTTCGACCAGCATGGAGAATTCTTCTCAACACTCCTGCTCAGCAAGTCTCGGATCGCTCCTATCAAGGAGATAAGCCTGGCGAGATTGGAGCTGCTGGCTTGTCACGTGGCAGCACGACTCTATGCATTTATAAAGGCTCACCTTCCTGACGCCTTCAGTGACGTACATATATGGACTGACTCCATGATTGCGCTTCACTGGATAAAGGGAGATGTAAACCGATGGAAACAATTCGTGCGAAACAGAGTCACTGAAATCCGCGCCAAGACCAAAACATTCTGGTGGAAACATTGCCCAGGAAAGGAGAACCCGGCCGATATGGTGACGAGAGGCATCACGTCACAACAGCTAATTTCATCGGACCTATGGTGGCATGAACCCCCGTGGTTAAAAGGTACCGAAGAGTGGCCGCCACAACCAATGTGCGATACAGACTTCACGGCCGAAGCGAAAAGGGAAGCGGTTTTGAACGATGCACTACAAGTGCTCGTGCCTACATCTCAGACACACCCGCCGGTCATCGACATAGCACGTTTCAGCTCCATCGTTCGTTTAATCCGAACGACGGCATGGACTCTCCGCTTTCTCGACAAGCTACGTCACAAAAGCGTGCTGAAAGGACCCCTTACTCCAAATGAGATCGATAACGCGGAGAAGTTCTGGCTTCGAACCGTTCAAGCAGAAGCTTTCCACGACGACATCGTAGCGGTACAAAAAGGAGAATTGCCACCTCGAGCTTCTCCCCTTCGAAACACTACCTTATTTATCGATGACGAGGCTCTGCTGCGCGTGTCTGGAAGAATACACCACAGTCAGCGGTTGTATTCGGAGCGCCATCCCATTATTTTACCGAAGCAACACTTCTACTCTAAGCTTCTTGTGCAGAAACATCATCGTAAGCTTCTACACGCCGGTGTGAGAGACACGCTCGTAGACCTTGGACAGCGGTACTGGATTCTTCAGGGACGACAGCTTGTGAAGAAAGTTATTTCTGAATGTACTGTTTGTCGACGGCACCATGCAAAACCCATGAAGGAAGTGGTTCCCCCTTTGCCAAAGGACAGAGTCACAGAAACCGACCCGTTCACTGTTGTCGGAATCGACTTCGCGGGACCGTTGTTTGTAAGCACGGCACGGAAGTTCACAAAGGGGTATCTGGTGCTGTTTACTTGCGCTGTAATCAGGGCTATACATCTCGAACTCATAGACGACCAGACAGCGCCATCCTTCTTGAATGCGTTTCGTCGCTTTGTTTCGCGCAGAGGTTTTCCCTCTGTAGTGTACACCGATAACGCCCTCACCTTCAAACGCAGCAAAAAGGAAGTCACACAACTTTGGGAGACAATCCGTGATCCACAAGTGAAAAACACCTTTGCCAACCACAAGATTGAATGGAAATTCATCTTGCAGCGGGCGCCATGGTGGGGAGGATTTTACGAGCGCCTCATCCGTTCGGTGAAGCTAGCACTGAAAAAGACTCTGGGACAACAATGTGTGACAAGAGATGAACTTGTTACCCTCCTCACCGAAGTGGAGGCCGTTATAAACTCCAGGCCACTCACGTACGTTTTCAACGATAGCCAGGAACCCGAGTCACTGACTCCAGCCCATTTTCTAACAGGGAACCGGCTGACCTCTGTTCCTTGCCCGACATCATCAGAACTCTGTCGTTTCCAACATCCGCATCTTCATAACCTGTGGGCAAAAAGGCAAGATCTCCTGGAAACGTTCTGGCGAAGATGGGCAACCGAGTACCTGCTGGAGCTATCGTCTCGCCCCATCAAGTCAACAGCAGCTGTCAGAGTCGGAGACATCGTATTAGTCGATGATCCTCTCAGGCCTCGCCAAACCTGGAGACTGGCGCGCATCACAGATCTTCACGTTGGACGCGACGGAAAGATTAGAGCCTGCTCCATCAAACTCGCTGATGGATCGCAGTTACAGCGTTCCATTCGGATGCTGTACCCCTTAGAAGTGCGTTCTGAGGAAAACTCATAAACCCCGCCCTGCCAATTTCGTGGGGGGCAGGTTGTTGGAACTTTGTTGCTAGAGGAAAAAGAAGTGACATTGAATGGTGGCGCTGGGCCTGCATTGCATGCTTGGGGATGGGCCCGGCTCGTGCACTTCGTCGTCGTCCTCTTCATGTTCGGTCATGGAGGCGCACTCAGGGTGGTCTGCGAGACGCTCAATAAAGCCGCCTGTTGTCCTTGAAGGGCGCCATCTACTTGTCAAAAGGTACCTATCTACCACTGTTCTCGGCTTTCACAATAGAGATGTGCCGTTGAAAACATTTTAATTTCAAATGAACTATATCTACCACACTACAAAAGTAAATACTTCATTTGGAAATTGAAAAAAAAATAGGTTAATTATTTTATGAGAGGAGCAGTTTTGTTAGCTTCCGCACTTCGTGAATACAATGACCGGTATTTGTGGGAATGTATCTGTTACCACGAGCAAGGCTGGTTTTAGTTTGCTTAGCGATTAGGGCAAAAGTCGCGCATGTCTCTATACCAGCGTGTACAACTCTAACTAGGCCACAAAACTTTGGACCGTCTAAGGGATGGAGTTGGCGTTGACCCAGCCCAAATATTGCAAATGTTGGACGCAGAATTGCAAGTGGTCAAGAATTTATAAAACATACTTTTTCTCTGTGATAGATTCAATAGGAATGACAAATGCAAAGCAAGTGTGCGTGTCACGCTTGCTTTTTGTAGAAATGTTTTTCTGTGAGAAGAGTTTTGCTAGCTCGAGAACATTCGGAAGCGCGCGTATAGATTTTAGGCTTCTAATAACTTTTATTGCACTGAAAAAAAGCTGATATTGCTACCTATGCGGTTAGTTTAAAACATGTGATGGCGACGGCGGTACAGCGCGGTGGTGTAGCAGAGAAATTCCGGGCGAACGCGTCCCTGCTCCCGGCTGAGCGCCGTGCAAGTCGCTGGAGAAGCGCGATCCCCACGGGACTCAGGACAGGTTCCCCAACATCCGTTACAGCCACTCGGAACTTATTCCGGCGGCTATACGCCAGGTGCAAACATCGTCTGCACGGAGATAATTTGAACGACAACACCTAGTGTGCTGTGTGCTTACGAAGGTTAGGATTTCGTCAAGGTGATTTTAAGGGCTTAGACTGCTTATTTGGATCACATTTGGACAGAGAAAAATTTGAGTGGAGTTTGACTTTAATTACCTAGGTGCTCGGGAGTGGCGATACCGTATTCCCTCAGCACGCATGCTTATGCAAGGACAAACCACGTAAAAGTTTCTGAGCTGATAGGAAGAATCCTCTAACCGGCGCGAGAATCGCACATTCGTGAAGCGTCGGGCAATGCGCCCCGGTGTATTTTGAAGCGACCAGGTGGGAGAGCACGTCAGAATAGATGCATCCTCACCAAGGGTATTTTTATCAGGCATAGTCACGCGGCCCACCAGCTCTGAGAATGAATTTGGGAAAGTGGTTAACGTTGCTTCAACCGCGAGGTTTGAACAACGAGCAGTTTTTGAATGGTGTTAGGAAGGAGGTGGCAAAAAAAGGAAAGGTTTCAGGCGGAGAAAAAATGGTTGAAATAGAGAAGTCAGAATCTAAATCAAAACCTGCAGAGTTCGAACCAGAACATGCAGAACTGACATGGTGCGTCGAGTAAAGCGGCGCAAAAAAGAACAGCGAACGCGCAGCATGGGAGAAAGAAGGCCCGCGGATCACTGACAGCGATGAGGCACGCGACACGGAAGGCTCGCGGTTTGGAGACCTCAAGGAGGAGGAGGAAAATGACTTTATTGATATTATTCCGGCATGTAAGGGTGGATCAGGCCGCGCAGGGCTTCACCAACCCCCTATCTCACTAGACCTCAGCGTGGACCGGTCCGGCGCTAGCTACTAGGAGTTACCTCCGTTCGCTTTTGCCGGGCCAGGGCCGCGTCGAGCCGCTGGATTTATTTATTTATTTATTTATTTACAGATACTGCCAATCCCTATTTGGGATTTTAGCAGGAAGGGCATTTCATAGAAGGTAAACAATAATAAAAGACAAATCATTTGGGCTTTCAAGTTATAACACATACATACACGAGGGGAAACATGTTGAAAGCTAGTCACTTTTTAGCACAGGGTAATTGTTTGAAAAGGCAATGAACAGTAAAGGAGTAACATAATTTGCATAGTACCTAGTATGACGTAGCATGACAAACAAGTCTCGCAGTATATAGAATAAAACAACAATCAATGTTCGTACTTGTACCCATGACAACCTGACAACAACTACCTTCTTTTATTGATTTAACAAAAGCACAAAATTCGTACAGAACACGAGTAATTCAGAGAATCTGTAATGTAGTCGAGTTATTCGTTGTCGCCTTATAAATGCTCTCTTACTGCCGCGGTTAAATTATCCAGTGAAGTACAGTGTATTATAGAAGGGCTCAGCCGGTTCCATTCCCTTGTTCCCAATGGGAAGAATGAATATTTAAATGAATCTGTGTGGAATGAGCACTCGTCAAGCATTTCGGAATGTGTGTGACGTGTCAGTCTTGTTTGTGCAATAGAAATGTATTTGGATTTATTAATCTTTAGCTCTCCATGTATCAGTTGGTACATGAACCGTAGTCGTGCTAGTTTGGCTCTGTTTTGAAGAGTTAGGATTCCAGCTTTTTTAATAAGTTCAGTGGGTGAGTCAGATAATCGATACTTATTGTATATAAACCTAATTGCTTTCCTCTGAATTCCTTCTAACTTGTTAATTTTAGTGACAGAAAATGGGAACCAAACAATATTGGCATACTCTAACACAGGTCTGACGAAAGTTTTGTACGCAATTAGTTTTGTTTCTGCAGGAGCTAACCGAAGGCGTCGTCTAAGGAACATCAAGCGCCGTAACGCAGCTGAGGTTACTGTGGATATGTGGGAGTCCCACCTGAGATCCTGGGTTATTGTTAGGCCGAGGTATTTATGTTCATAAACTCGTGGCAGGGGAATGTTATTAATGGTGTAGGGGAAATTAGACCTGTTTTTTTTTTCTAGTTATTGTCAGCAGAGCTGATTTTTTGGCGTTAATTGTCATTTGCCAATCAGCGCACCATTTTGACACGGTTTCTAGGGCATTGTTTAGCGCTATATGATCTTCGTGGGAGTTAATTTCATTGTACAGTATGCAATCGTCGGCGAAAAGTTTTACGGTAACAGGAATATTCAGGGGTAAGTCATTAATAAATATAAGAAACAGCAAAGGTGCTAGGACGCTGCCTTGAGGTACTCAGGAAGTTACTGTTGCTAGAGAGGAAGTTTCGTTATTTATCTCGACGTACTGTGTCCTATCAGATAAGTAATTTTTAATCCAGCGAACAACCGAGCAATTTCCTATAGCTGACTGAAGCTGACTGATGGCTTGGAGTTGCGCCTGATGGTCAGGCGAACTGATGTATAGTGTTCCATGTCCGGTGGCAGAGAGTCCCGCACGGTTCCCCCCGCACACGCGTCACACCCCCACAGCACGTGGGCTAAGGTTGCCAGTTCTCGCACACACACACTGCACGTAGCACTTTCAAACAGTCCGGGACACACAAAGATGCACGCGAAAAAAAAAGGACGCAGATCACCGACGGCGATGAAGTACGTGGTGTTAAAAACGCGCTTGGCTCACAGCGATGACATCAATGCAAAAATAAAGAAAAAACAAATCCCGGGCCAACGCCACTAACGTGAAACCTGGGGAGGGGCTAGGCATGCAGTGCCCGGCGATGTTTCGAACAGGAACATCGCTGCTAATTGCCGACCGCCTATCTTGGAAAAAAGTGGCTCTGCAGACAATGCCCAGTGGTTACCACACGGCTTGCACTTTATTGGGCGCCAGAGAGGCGCAGATGAGAGGCACAGTCGCCCGCTTGCTGAGGTTGTCGCACCCTCTTGGCTTCGTGTTGGCTTCGTGTCACCCACCTCAGCATGCTAAGAAGTATGGTTTACAGGAGAAAACGTGTTGTTTGAAACCAATGTCGAAACGGGATTTAACAAATCTCTGTTATTAATGCAATTAAATCCTGAATAATCTAGCAATTTAAAATAGCTTGAATATTTTTTGTTTATTTTGAACCTGGTTAAATCATAACAGAGACCTTTTTGGGTCACTGTTTGACAACTATATTTATCGTCACGACAGGAGCGACGACGAAAGGAGACGCTAACAGGCGGTGCCCATAAGGTGATCCGCCCTTAAAGCGGCGATGCACAGAATACGCAAGTGGGGTTCGTTCGAAAGATCACCTGGTTAGAATCATATCGACGCCACATTAAACGTAGACTTCGCTGATATAGGTTATCAGATAAAAGGAAATGTCCTCGCGACCAGCTAGCTCATTTCCACCAACAGGACCTATGAGGTCATATGCCAAACTGGGGAATTGGCTGAGGCTGACAAAAAAAAAACGAAAATTAAGAAGGTCTTATAAGCTTGGTGAACGAGCTATTTGCGCCGAAATATAGGGCACATTTTTTATAGCAATGAGAACGGTGGGGTAAGCCATCGAAGTTACGAAAGTACACGTAAACGCTGCAGTACCGATGCATTGGTACTACGTGCACTACGGTTGTTTTAGCTGCACAGTAGTGCGGCTCTTTGGGGATGGGTGAGACGATACCGATTGATTTGATGGATGGTAGGGTTTAACGCGCCGACGCAACGCAGGCGATGAGGCGCGCCGTAGTGGAGGCCTCCGGATTAATTTGGCCGCCTGGGGTTCTTTAACGTGCGCCGAAATCTTGTACACACGGGCTTTTTTGCTTTTCGCCTCCATAAGAAAAGCGGCCGCTGCGGCAGGGAATCGAACCCAACCTACGTTCACGTTCCTAGCAGCACAACGCCCTAGCCACTGAGCCATCGCGGCGGGTGCGTTTCATGAAATACCGGTCCCAAATTTTTGCTTTGTTATGCATTTCTTTTCAGGTATATTTGACTGATTACGAAAAAAAGCTCCACATATGTAGGGCAGCAATGCGTAGACGAGGTGTGCACCCAACTTTCAAAGACCATTCTGCGGGCTACGGGCGGGCATTGCAAAACCATCTTATTTCGGAATCTTTAGTAAGACAGATGTGTCTTTTCCTGACCCTGCTTCCGTGTCAGTCTTTTTGGCTCTTAAACCACGCCATTATAAAATATTCAAACCTCGATGAGAACGTTGGAAATACACTGTAATAGATAGATGAGAAGGATCAGGCGTAAAACTCACGCATTTGCCCAGAATACGTAATTTGCTGGATTAATACATTTATTTCTTACAATCGCTTCAGTCATATGCAACAGGCAAATTGCAGCTATTGGGGGCAAACCACGTTCGTTTCTTATGCAACTGAAAAGGGCGTACCGTTACCTGTGCAAGCCTCCTTCAAGTCCCGTAAAACGTCAGGGCATGCTCCGCTAAAAAATATGGTGGTAGAATAACAATAAAATAGTCTGGGTTGCTCTTCTGACTCTTGTAGAGCACCGTCTCCTTAGAGATAGCCCACTAAGGTTCGAGCGAGCCAACCATTCACAGTTTGATATTGCCCCGACTATGACAATTTCTACATGCGGAAGCGGTAACTCATATTACAAGGGCTGATGACGTCGACAACCATAATACAAAAACAACACTTCACTGTACACGTCAACTTTCCGGCAAGGATACGTAAGCATTTACCTATCCCGGAATGGGACGGCAGTCAGCATCTACCTAGCCCGGAATTGGGTTGCCCACTAGAGGCTACAAAAGGCGGCAGTCCCCGCGGAAAGACCAAGCGGCATTGGCAGTCGTCTTGTAGCCTTTGCCGGCACAAGCCGTCAAAGCGCGGGTGTGGTTACACCCGACAATAGACTAAGAAGCCTGAGAGTGACCAAACATCTCAGACAACAAGTCACCTGCACGAGCTGAGAATAACGCAACCATGGCGTGCAAAAATTAAACAGCTTCTTGCCTTCAGTCAAAGTAAAATTGGCCTTGTATCTGCTCCGTTCGTTACAAATGTCGTCAAAAGACGATAGTCTTTGTAGACATTTGCCAATGAAATGCCCCCCTTTGCTTTCCCGCTCACCTCTCATGCTGTTTCTGTACCATCGCGCTCATTCCAAGGTAAACACACTAAAGGTTTGCGCAAGGCGATTGGAATTTATCGCGTTCCACTGCTACAGGCCGGGTTCCTCGGTGCCAGCGCTGCAGTAAGGCGGAGACGCACGTGAATGGAGGCGCCCGACTAGAAGGTTTATAGAGCCGTGTGGCCATGCTCCACGTGCGTTCCAAGCAGAACGCGGAACCTAGCTAGTGAAACCTTCCGTTGCTGTTTCCGCGTGATTTTTCATATGCCGCCAGGAGGCGGCGGTTTTCTGCAGTAGATGTAGAATATCATTTGCTATCAATAAACCAAGCATTCATGAATTTATAATTAAGGAACACTGCAAATATCCCTTGTGTACTAATTTGCTGTCTTATATTTGTGTAATATCTTGTTCGTGTTCATCAAAGTTGACAAGTATGAACATATAAACCCGTCTTAGACGTTTACATGTGGCTGTGAGTATATTATACTATTGCACAATACCAATTTTACTTTGGCCGCGTGGCTGAATCGAGTCACAGATAGACAGACGGGCAGACAGACAGACATACAGACGGACCATTGGGTTTAAGTAGCCCAAGAAAGACTATCGTCTTTAAAAGTGTAAAGTTCTTTGTTTGCCTATATGGCTCACTCCACACGGACGTGCTAAAGTAAATGCTGGCTCCCCCAGGGGTTTTCCAAAGAATTAAAATCCCGGATTTTTTTGTCAACACTGAAAAAAAGGGCTAACGCGAAGCCATATGACGCAACTACAATCTGGCACAATTCTTATCCCACAAGGTATCACAAAAGCGCTTTATTTTGACCATGCATTTCTTGAAATTTTCCACTTTGTGATTTTCGTGTATTGTCCGAGGGTACGAGGGCCTTTACGAATGCTATTTTGTAACTTTATTGTTTTTCGCTGTGCATTCTAGGAGTATAATAGTATGCCCCTTCCGGTCGCACGCTATTGTTTATTTTCTGTTTTGTCGCTGCCAACACAAATTTTGGTAGCGAGACGAAATATTTTTTCATTGCTTTCACACTTTTTGTATCCGCCGGCTTGTCTACCTCTCGTATTTAAATCAATATCCAGTGCTCCATTAGGTTCTCCAGCCCTGCTTACCGTCAGCCCTCCCAGATGGCGCTGCCACACCAAGCCGAAGACGGTTGTCCGTCACTTCTTTGTTTTTGACCGATGTGCACCGGACTTGTTTTGCTGCGCTAAAAAGTAACCGATTCGTGAAACATGGGGTATGCTCGACAAACAGGGCCAAGTTATACAAAGTCACTTACGCCAATCGGTTAGTATCGTGTAAGACAACTCCAAAGCAATGTAGTGCTGTGGAGCTGAAACAAGCATACTGCGCCCAGTACCAACAGCAAAGCGCATCGGTATGTCTATGTTTACGTGCATTTTCTTCACTTTTATTGTTTCCCCTACATTCCTACTGCTGTAAAATAGCCACTACGTTTACGCGCGAATATCTTGTTGGGGAAGCTGATAAGTCCTGACTAATTTGCGTTTGCTTTTTCCGCCGGCCTCAGCAAATTGCACTACTGGGCATTTTGCTGACTTTATAGGTTCTGTTGCGGGAAATGAGCTAGTGGGTCGCATGGCCACTACCTTTTGTCCTAATTATAAAGCTTATTTCATCAAAGTTTATGTTAAAAGTAATGTCTGCATGATTCCAGCGAGGCAATCTCTGGAACGACCCAAGCTTGTATTTTGTGTGCATTGCCCCTTTAACTATTTGGAATCGTTTTCCTCCTCCGTACACGAAGTATGGCGACCTAAAACAAAAAATGTAAGTAAGAATGTAAATGTCGCTCCAGGTTCTTGTATGCGCGCCATTAAAATGCGCAGGTGACGTAAATAAAACCCTCATAGCAACTGAAAGGGAATATTATTATCGCACGCACATTGTATAATACGTTTATTCAGATGAAAAATAACCCTGTGTTGAAATACGGGGCTTATTTTGGAAAGATCACCACAACAAAAAATCGCGCCAATCCATCCCGTGAATGTGGTTGGAAAGCAAAGCTGCAAATGGCACTCATAACGATTACCCATGCGACGTCACTTAAATTCACTCACATCGCTCTACAAATAGTAAAACCGGAGAAAAGTGAAATGCACTTAACCACACCATTTATTACTTCAAAGAGATATTCTTGGTAAGGTTAAATCAATGCATAATGCATGAACGGTGTTTGGTTGAGTTCTATTGCTGTAGAACAAGAGTGGAAACGTTTTTTATAAAATTAAAGCTCCAACCCGGTGTTACACGATCTCACTTTTCCGTCTCTACACCGCGGACGGAGGTGACGAGATTTGCGGCAGAGAAGGAGGAGCAGGAGGAGGAAGAAATATTGCTCAGATTTCTGAACGGCCCAGAGTACAGCCCTGGGGAGTGATTTCTTCTTCTGTGGGGCCCATATGCAGTCCGCGCGGCCTGTGTTCTGTCCACCCGCTGAAGCTGGGTAGGTAGAGAGGGCCTGGATAGCAGCATCTCATTGCTCTTGTTGGGTAGTTGACGGAAAGAGAGGAGGGTGCTCAGGGCTAAAGTCGAACACCCCGATTACTGGGCGGAGTGTTCCTACTTCTGAGCAAAATTTACATTCAGCGTCATAGTGATTTGGATGCATTAATTGAAGACGCGTAGGCTGTGGGAAGGATCCCGGATTGTATGAGCCCTAGGATAGTTTGTTGTTCTCTAGAAAGGTCAGGGTAAGGCGAATGTACGGTCTGTTTCAGAAGGCGATAATGCTGGGTTATCTCCCTGAACGTGACAAGCGGGTGACTTTCTCGTGCAGCTCCATAGCACGGGAGGTAAAAGCGCCGTCTTGTTGGGTGGGCGTATTTGTTACCCTCCAATGAAGCGTGAGGGGGTGTCCAGATGAGCTGGATGGAACCGTTTGGAGAGTGGTTTTTTAGCACGCAGAGTGCAGGTGAGGACACCCAACCCGACTGGTAATTCCAGTAGGCTTGCTGGGAATCGGTGACTACCCTCCGAACCCCTGGTTGAGTGAGAGCCAGGGTGATGGCTGCCTCTTCGGCTGCCGTCATTTCTTGGGTCCTAAGCGAGGTACACGGAAGGAGGTAGGTTCTGGAGGTAGCCACGATGATGGCGTATTGCTGCCCTCGATGTTTGGAGTCGTCTGTGTAGATAACTGCATGATCCCCACCGAGGGTGGTGTTTAGCGCTTGAGCCCGTGCTTTTCGGTGACCCTCAACATGTGAGGGGTTCATATTTCTAAGCAAAGGGAGCATCTTTAGTTTTAGTCGCCAAGAGTCTGGGATTACGTCAAGCGGAGTGACATTCTGGGCTCCGCAGCCAATCTGGTGAAGCATGCGGTTACCCACCGCACTTCTGAGTCGGACCTTCTGGTTAGAAAGATGGCCTTCTATCAGCTCTTCCACCGTGTTAGTGGGCAGGCCCAGCGCTGCCGCAATAAATATATAAAATATATAATGTATAACCAGTTTACACTTTTATTTAGTTTTAGCATTTCAAGTACCTTAGGTGACTATTTGTTGTGTAGCGCTCGTGCAGTAAGCGTACCCCAAACTTCCACAATATCTCAGGTTTAGCACTTGCATTTCTTAGATTGAAATGCGTTCGCAGATGTGTCGTCGCGCTGCTGACCGCTGTGCTTGTTCACCCAGCACAAAAAAAGTGTTGTGTGCTCCCTAGTATTGTGCTGTACGCTAAAAGTTTCAGTTGATTTTATTTCCTTAGTACCTGTATTGACTTCGCTGTCTTTTCTTCCGCCTTCAAGTGGCCTGAGGTTTTCCTACTAGCGTACCAGACAGCGAAGCGTCGCATGTGCACTTGTGCAGCGCTTGTGTGGAGTGACCCGGAATCGGAGCTTGATACAGTATACAAACTAACAACGTAAAAAAGGCACATTCTTCCATTCACACACGTGTTGTGGCTTAGTTTCAACTGAGCGAGTGAATTTCGACGATCCGTCTGCGGCCAGCGTAGAAAACGCTGGGGCGACTGACTCTGTCGGAATGCCGGCGTGCCATGCAGTAGCGCAGTCAAGCCAAGTCATCTCCACCTGACGTCGCACGAAAACGCCACAGAAAATGGGCGAGGGTGCAGAGAGGAGGACAGCGTTTTTGAATTGATTTTTCTACTAAATGAATTCGAGTAAACGCGCTCAGAGTGGCCTAAACATGGTATATGGCCTCCGGACTAGAATTTGCGCTAGCAATCGCGGAATGTTTACAAATCACTTCCCGTTGATCTAGTTCAAAACACAATTGCCATTTGGGAGAAATAGGCATACTAGACTGGCGTTTCGTTAAGGCAACCGGAAAGGCTTGGAAGTTTTTGTTGACACGTTCCGTGGTACTTGCTTGCCGATGGTGCGGAGTAGGGTTGTTTTGAACCCCTCCCGGAAACGAGGAACTATTCCACGAAGTTTTTGCTAAAAGAAGTACGTGATATTGTCCGTTCTATTCTCTTCATGGTATCCAAACTACGTACAAGTATCCGTCAGTTTGTCTCAGATTACCTTTGAAACAAGTTTACGCAAGGCGTAAAATTCTGCGAACTGAGAATTGATGTAAGAGGACCTGAACGAAGCGATTGCCAATGGTCTTGCATATATGGACCCACCACGTCGCACGCCGCGATTTTCCATGAAAGCCGCTCTATACAGACCTCATGCCGCCAGGTGGTCTACGTCCTCTACGCTTATACTGTGCCAAGTACATAACCCCCTTTCTCAAACGAGGACATGTGACAGAGCAACGTAGCTTTTTTGTACAATTTGCGGATATCACTATGACCTGCTATGGTGCTTTCCTTGTTGTATTGATAAAACCACCTTCCTAGGCGCTTTCCTAATACAAATGGGGAGCGATACTCTCACTCTCTGTGTATACGCTATTGTACCGAGAGCACTACCACCTTTTTAACCGAAAACACAACACAAGAACTAAAGCTTTTGTTACTGTCTCACTGATTCGGTATTCACAATATTCTGCTTGGCTCCCTTCAGCAGTGGTTGTATTTTTATTTTAGCCATTTGGAATGGTTGCCTGTTGTAGTAACTTTAGTTTACAGTACCATACGACACTAGTTTTTTTTAATTAAGGCTACAATTTTCTAAACCAAATATCTCAAGCTGACAGTTTTCTCATTTTGTTGTGATATTTCAAGCGTTAAAATTTCATAAAACAAAATCCACAGGTTGACAGGTATGCTTTTGGACAGGTTTGGGGCTTCTCCTTTCAGGCAGAGGCTCAGCCAGTCTTGATAGGCCTATGCGGATTTCTTTTGGGCCTCAAAGATGTAGAAGACACGATAACAAGTACATGCGGGTGATTTCGCGCCGTTCCTCTAGATTTCAGGCGATTTAATGCGGCAGGCGTTCAAATAAAGAAATTCCACTCCCTAGACAGTGTAGAAGTAATTTATGTGGCTAGCTTGACTTGAGACATCAAAACCTGAAAAAAGCTTATATATTTGTTGAAATGTTGTATCGCTGCCTTGCTTTCCAAAAATACAAACTATTTATTATAAAATAGCAACCTACTAAGACCAGCATGTTTAATGAATAAGGAATGCAATCATCATTTCGTACTATACTGGTGCAAACAAACAAGTTTGTTTCTTGTTTTATTTTGCAGGCTATACAGTCAAGTAGCGAAATGGACCCAGCAAGGCTCCAGTCATCCCGTGATGCTTTCGTGAGCAATAAAGCAAGCTTTGCCATGAAACACCTAACTATTGCACCCGCTCAATGCACACCTTGATGAAAGCTCTTATGACATTTTTCAATATTGAAGCAGACTCAGTATATATTTAGTACAGTCATGTGAATTTTACGAGGCAATTGTTTAAATAACTTTAATAAAAACGCAACTGAAATCAAACGAACTGATTTGAATATGCTAAATCAGTTTTCATTTGACATTTCTTAACAGAAACTCAACAGGAGAATCAATAGAGAGTCAACACAGACTCAACTGGAACTCAACAGTCTTTTCTCAATATACTTTCAATTGGTACGTCCAATAAGAACTCAACAGGAAAAGTTTATTGAAAGACAACTTAAAAAATTCAATTGGAAATCAACAGACATGTTGGCTAAGGTCAATACACTTTCAATTGAAACACAGCGTTTAGTTTCAATTAAAACACAGCATTGAGTTTCAATTGAAACACGGCCGCAAATTTTCAACGAGAACTTAATACAAAATTTCTATTCAAAGTCAACACAATGTACTGAAAACGGGAAAGACTGTCAAAACAATGTACTGAGTAAAATCAATTGCCTTTCAATTCAATCTCATTAACCATTTTAAATGAAGAGCATTTCTTTAACTCGTATGTAGCGTACGCCGTCCGTCCGCAACAGCTCAGCGCGCAGGTGCGCCCTCTCCCCCACTCCTCCTCTCGCGCATCACGCTACCCTCCTCACTCTCAACAACAGGTACATGGTGCTCTTCCCACTGCGCCACAAAGCCGACACAGAATCAAAGGCTACGAACGCGCGTTATATCCTTGACTCTTTCAAACTACGCCAAGAAGCTGCTGATACAACGCATTCACTACCACCATCTCCCCAAACACTAAACGTTAACACAATACACCCACCCCCTATGCGACGCATTTACTCGAGGGGGAGATGGGCCGAATTTTTTTTGTAAGCGCTGTTTAGTTTGGCCCTTTCAGAAGCTGTTCGTTTCGACAGTACCTGTAGGACGAGTACGGAATCAAAAATTTGTCGTGCATAACCCGGCATTACTTGAGTGCCCTTGCTAAAGAATGTTTGATCAATGATGATAATATAGTGTGTAACAGTGTAGTCTCTGTAGCTCATGCGATTAAACACCCATAAAAACGACTTAGTTGCCCTAGTTAGCGCGTTATTTTCTGAGTTTAATTACTGCATGTCGTGCGATCCCCTTGAAAAAATTGGTTCTAATTTACGCTGTGAAGGTGGTTGGAAAGCAAGGCTTTAAACGACACCGACAACAATTGCCAATGCGACGTCACTCAAATTCACACACGTTCGCATAAGGTAAGTTCATTCTTTCCGAACGTGAAACCAGAGATTCTGAGATTCTCAACGTAAAACAGAGTGAAAGCAGACATTCCGACAGTCGTTACCTGGAATTTGCAGGCGCTGCGCCCCGAAAGCAGCAGCATCGTCAGCAACAGCCGGACTAGAGCGGCGGTGCCGCCGCTGTAGCCCGGCTGTGAGAAGGGAGAAAGAAAGCGGAGAGGAGAGTCTTTCGAAGGGTGAGACCTAGCCATCCTGATGTGATAGCTTGGGGCTACACCACCAAGTGACACGAGCGGAGGCACCGAAGCAATTCGGCATGTGTGAAGCAATTAGGCATCCCTATTTATACCGATGTAAACTAGTTAGTCAAGAAAGTTTGAGAAAGGACATAAAGCTGAAGGAACATTTATAATCGCCATTTATCAGAACCAGTTGCTACTTTCGCCTTTTTCAATACCTCCTAAAACGCAACCGAATTGGTATTCACTAATTTAGAAAACGGGGTCCTATTCGTGGCGAGCAGTGCGCAAAATGTAGTGTTTCCTAGCGGCCAGATGTCTGTATGTGGTTTGCACATTTTGTTTTCCTGCCCTGGAAACCAATACCTAACGTATGGTTGCCGTACGACCACTTACTTCCGTCGGGTGCGGGTTACCCTGGAGGTGCCGTCGAACACTTTAGTCAAGCCGTGCCAAGGCTGCTCCCAATGCACGCGATGCTATGCCATAAAATGTCCAAAACACCCGTCGCTAAAGCAGACGACAAAGCCTTACGCCGGACCCCGCCGGCGGCGAGCAGGCACTTTCGCGCTGGGAACGCTGGTTAAATTCGTCGCGCCATCTACAGTGTGCTGCGTGAGTGAAACCCTCCCTCCCCCCCTCTTCCTCCTGCTGGCACCTACACCGCGTTGGGAGTTTGTTGTCGCGCACGCCACGAAAGGTATGTTGGCTGGTAGAGCTTGATTGATTGATTGTAGGGTTTTAACGCGCCGACGCAACGCAGGTCATGAGGCGCGCCGTAGTGGAGGGCTCCGGATTAATTTTGACCACCTGGGGATCTTTAACGTGCGCCGAAATCTCGTACACACGGGCGTTTTTCCTTTTCGCCTCCATCAGAAAAGCGGCCGCCACGGCCGGGAATCGAAACGGCGACCTCGTGCTCAGCAGCGCAACGCCTTAGCCACTGAGCCACCGCGGCGGGTTGGCTTGTAGAGCTACAAAGCTTTCCTTTACAGCAGAGGGGATCTGAAGTTGCAGTACAACAAAATTCTGGAGAATCCACAGACTATCTACAGGCCAAAAACAAGCGCCCAAACAAATGTTTCGTGCGGTGGACCATAAAAACAATGTGTATTTTTTAGAAGAACTTCATCTAGTGACTCCTGTTATAAATGATGCGTCTATAGCACCATCCAACGCTTTCATAAGCACTCCAATAAAGCAATGCTGCTGCAGTTTCACAAATAATGTCCCCTTTGGCACTACTTCGCTATTATACACGTAACGCCACGTAACCTAAACTTATATACCATGAAATTCAGAACACGATCAATTAGAGCACCGAAAAATAACGTAAGCCGTTGAAATAACAATAGAAATCAAGAAGAAAAAATGGACGTGGCAAAAGCCGTGCTTAAATACTTCCCTATACAGCAGGAAGGCAAGAACCTCTACACAATACGGCTTTTTTTCGTTATTGCCAGTCTATACAACAACGTACGACAAATGCACGCTCAACATCTTCAGTGATGTCATTATTAGCACCGCTGGAATGCTTTCAGCAGGCGGTTGAAAGTGAGAGCTTTTATCCTCATTAAATCATCGTTATTTTCGAAACATCATTTACACAGCCTCATAGGAAAAATACCACTCTCAAATTTCAAATGTTTTCACAGAAATAAAAACCTACGGGTTTTGCGTTCACGTAACTATATCTAACAACCATTCTGCTCTACATGCAGCATGAAGACCAAGGAGATATAAAACGTAATATTTATGTCACCATGATTCATTTCCAGGAAACGGATGCCGTTGTATACCAGAGGCATATCTTTTCGAAGGGTTCGGGGGAGGACGTCCCACACACACAAAAAAATTTTCTCAGAAACTAACCAAAATATATTAAACATTCTCAATGTTCTCACAGAGCCTGTGACCATCCCCTTTTCCAATGGCATATAAACACACTCTCGCCTACCATGTCAGAAACTCCGTGTCAGAATATGCTGTTTTAAAGTAGAACGTTTTCAATTGACAGAAGCTCTCAGTTGCTTAAGAAACTCAAGATGACGTCCTCTTAGATTACTGGCTCTATACATAGGCTCAGTGCAAATTTCACCGACGTCATATGCAATATTTTACACCCTACTGTTGACAGGTATTTAACCCTCTCGGCCCCGACGTCGTCTTTTGACGACACAGCAGATAATATCCGCTAGCGACTTGACAACAAAACCAAAACTGCTAGTTTTCAGGGTGAGGGGTTGTTCAAGGATGCCTCTTGTGATAGACATCACCTCTGCTGAGATTTTGCGAGGTTGGACGATATGAAAAAGACAAAGCTTCATTGAACACAGCGTGGAATTCATCCAGAACCTGACATCACACTGAACGGAGGACGAATTCCTGTCAAGAAAGAACAAAAGTTTTTAGGCGTTATACTTGACCAAAAGCTTACATTCATACCACACATAACGGCACTCAAACAAAAATGCTTAAACACTATGAACATTTTAAAACTATTGTCGCATGAGTCTTATCGTGCTGATAAAGACTGCCTTCTACGCCTATTTGTCAGTTTAGTTAGGCCACGTATGGACTACAGAAGCGTAATTTATGGGTCGGCGTCTAAAACTGCCCTTAAAATGTTAGACCCAGTGCTGCATCTGGGCCTTCGCCTTGCTTCGGGAGCATTCAGAACAAGTCCGATTCAAAGTCTCTATGTCGAATGTGACCACTGGTGCCTTGAGCACCAGCGTGCTTATACAGCACTGCTCTATACTATCGGAACAATGTCTATGGAGAATCATCCGTGCAGTTATATTCTGAACGACGCTTTGTCTGCCCGTTTATATCTAGCACGCCCCTCGATCCCTGCCCCTATGTCCTCGCGTGTCAAAGGCCTTGCAGAGGAAATAGGTGTATCTTTTGATGAAAGCATAAAGTCCTCCATCGCCGATGTAGTCCCGCCTTGGGAAATGTCAGCGATTTGTTGCGAAACATCCTTTAAACTCATTGATAAGCGCTGTGCACCTCGTGAATTGATCTTACAGCATTTTTTTACATTTACAACACACATATCTATACACCGCATTTTGCACGAATGCCTCGAAGTCTGCTTCCGCTGTGTCGTGTGCTGCACATGGCCCGGATTTCGCCAACACAAGGACCTTGAACAGAAATACCAGTATCTTTACAGCAGAGGCTTATGGTATATTAAACACAGTGGAGCACATTACACAGAACAAAATACAAGAATCAATTATCTACACAGACTCCCTAAGTGTGGTTACAGCACTAGATTCCTTTCAACCTATAAAAAATGTTGTCCTCAATCACCTTTTTAAAGCTGTTGTGACTGCTTATAAACTAAAACTAAAAATACTTGTTTGCTGGATCCCTGGACACAGTGGCATTCTGGGCAATGAAATTGCCGACCAGAACGCGACTTTGGCGGTCATCCGTAGTGATGTTGACGTAGCGCGGGTCCCTTACCTCGATTTGAAGCAGTGATCCGAAGGAGAATTCGTAAATACTGGCAGAACACGTGGGACACATACACTGACAACAAACTCCACTCAGTAAAACCACACCTAGGAAGGTATGCAACAGAAAAACTAAACAGATTCATTGAAGTATCGATTTGCAGGCTACGCATAGGTCACACTTACGCTACCCACGCATATCTTTTGAATGGCGCACTCCCACCAGTTTGCGACAAGTGTGGGGACCGGCTCTCCGTTCTCCATGTGTTAATTGAGTGCACATCCTGCAATGAGGACAGAAAACGGCATTTCCCAAAAATATATACCTGCAACATTCGACTACACCCTTCACTGTTTTTAGCAGATGAACCCATGTTCACAATCAAATCTCTTTTAAAGGGGCCCTGAAAGGCGTGTTGAGCGCACTAAATGAACTAGCGCAATCATTAGATTGGGTCGTCAACGTCATCTGTGCCAAGTATTACTCTTTTACGCGCAGCAGAAAGCTCACACTTTTGTTGCAAATTTTGTCGCTTTTTTCTCACCCTTTCCTTCGTGTTTTTGGACGCCACCATCTTCACATGTCTACATCATCGATTCCCAGATGTTCGTCATGTGCTAGACATCCTGCTATTGCGCGACTTTTTCACGCACTTCCGCCAAAGAGATGAGTCGTCTGCTCAGCGTCGGCTCGCCGGCTGATTTGCCAGCGTAGTGCCGGAGTGCTTGGACATTTTACGACAAACGAAACAAGTGTAAACAAACGCTTAACTGTTTGTATTGAATGCAACACGGCCATAACACGACATGCATATTCTCTTACCTGAGTACGTTCCATAAAGAAAGCGTTGAAGCCCCGTGGCACATCTTTGGTGCAATCGCAGAGAACGTCCTGAGCCGAATTCCCATGTTTGACGCACACAATTTATTCAACTTCAATACAATCCAGAGATGCGTTTCGAACGAACACGTCACAACATGCGTTGCAAGTCCGAACCGCGATTGACATACGATGGGTTGCCGCCTCCTGCCCGTCGTAAATTCGGCTCTCGCCTCGTGCGCGGTTTGCAGGGACGAACAGCAAGTCACTTAACTCTGGCGCGCAAGCCGAGATGGCTTTTAGCCACGCACACTGCACATACCCCGTGCGAGGTTGAGTCGTACGTCGCTCGAGAAAGATAATCCCGACCATGGGAAGCACTATCCACCCGCAGTAGCACAGCGTCGCATTTCATCGCGAAACAAAGGCGTCCACAACACACATACCATCGCCTCCTGTAATACTAAACGCATCCCGCAGTGGTACGCAAGCAGTGCCCACATGTCGCGAGGTGGGGCCCCGAGCTGAACCGGGCATAGAGATAATATACTGACTGAACCGGGAGCACGGAACCGTAACTGACTTCTGAGTGGTTTGTGCCTTATTGCCAAGGCAACCGATGTTTGAGATTGTCAAACAAAAGGCGCTCGCTCTAGCGCTAGAAAGCTCAGAGCCACGGCGAAGCATGTTTTGCCAACGTTGCCGCTCTCCACCACGCGTCTCCCCAAGCTTAACTGGTCACATGATTGAAGCGTTTTGTGCATGGTTTCTGTATCGGTTCAAAATGTCTTTTTCACATGCCGCCGGCAGGAATTACCACCGCCGCAAAATAAGACCCGGCACCAGCAGGGCCACATCTGATACGGCGCTTTTTGGATAAACAGTGCGCGGTGCATCAAAAAAGAACGAGCCCATGATCCTCCCCATGGAGCTGTGAGTATGCCACCGATAAAAAGTCACGTGCCGCCTATAGCAACTGCAGCGACGTACACCGCATAAGGGCAAAGGCCAGGCCGCCGCACACATGCGGCCAGATTTTTCGTTCGCTTTTCCAGCATTGAGCGGAGTGCGGGATTCATGGTGTCAACAAAGCTGGCCCATAGCAGACGAGAGTCTGAGCAGCGCAATAGCGGAAGTACGTCACCGCTGCAGAGCGCAGCATCATGGGAGGTAAGGCTCGCCGCTGTCAACAGCAGAGAGCAAGTTGAAAGGAGGAGGAAACGCGGCGCGACGATAATGCGCGGTTTTTGATTTACGATTTCTCAGCTAATACTCACCGCTTTAACAAAATTCTTGCGGGAGGAGATTGCTAATACATTGCTTTATTTGGTTGCATGTACATCCATGCATCGGCGGAAGGTATTTCAGGGCCCCTTTAAGTTATCTTGCAGAAATCAAGTTTTTAAAGCTCATCTCATACAGTGCGTGACCTCAGAGCCTACGAGCATTGAGCAAGGCCCTGATGTTTCCTGCGAGGGGCCCGCTCATGTACCATGCTCTCCGGCTAAAGCTACAGTCATGTTCTATCCATAGTCCCCTTCATCCGCCATCATGAACATCTCCATGTTTTAGTCTTCGGGCCGTCTACACCCATATATACAATATTTTAAGATATATCATACTCTTTTCATACATATTTTAAGCCCAAAGCTCACTCTGAAAAACCACGCAACATAGTCTTGGCGCTCTTTGGTCTTAGTTACCCTTGCGCCAATAAACGGAAACCTACATACATACTAACCTCTACTGCTGTCCAGTTCCCTTTTCCGCTAACCTTAAAGCCAAGGGCTTCCGGAAGCTGGATGGCTCCATCACTGAGGACTTATACTTTTGCACTCCGTTACAATATGTCGCATGATTTCTGGCTCATTTCCGAAGCCTGCTCATAGTTCTTCCCATACGGGCGCGCGGAAAAGCGTTTTTGTCCGCAAGCAACCCGCTCGGGCTTCAGAAAGCACTCCCTTTGGTATTATCGAATAATTTTTCCCTCGTGATCTCCTGCTTCCCGATCCTGTAGATATCAAAGGACATATTCGCAACCATCCTCTTTTTCCAGGTCGTTGTCTCTGTTCCTTTCACTTCATTTTTTATTGCCTTGGTTGTTTCCCCTGCACTTTCAGGTTTCGTATACTTTGTCCTGCTGAGCCTTCTGGTTCTTTTCCTCCATTGAGTGCCCACGCATTTCATGTAAAGATACCGTAACACTTTGGCCGCCCATCTCTGATCGTCCATATTTCTAAGTCGTTCTTCAAAACATATTTTCCTCTGCGCTTCTCTCACTTCGAAGGATGCCCATCCCATGTCTCCCTGCACTGCCTCATTTGTTGTTTTACTGTGTGCTCCTAATGCCACTCGACCTACGGCCCTCTCATTTACTTCTAGCCCTGATTGAATCACTGATTTGACACACACTAGTGCGTTTGAAAAGGAGAGTGCTGGTACCATTACTCTCTTGAAGATCCCTCACACTACTTCATATCTGCTATATCCCCCATAGTGCTCTGTGCTTCATAATGGAGGCGTTTCTTCTGCCTTTCATTCTTAAATGCTCTTCGTGAGTTTTTAGATACGCCTGACCTTCTTTTAACCATATGCCCAGTTATTTGTATTCCGTTAGCCACGGTACTGCTGCTTTTTGAACGAATACCCATTTGTTACGGGCGTTTTCATTAAAAACTAGTACTCCCGACTTTGCTGTGCTAAACTCTAACCCTAGTTCAGTGGCTTCTTCCCCGCAGATATCTGTGAGCTGTTGCAGACACTGTTTGCTATTCGCTAGTAGTACTATGTCATCTGCATATATCAGTCCCTGGATATGTTGTTCCACTTCCTGTCCTTTGCGGATATAACATAGATTGAAACCTATTTTACTGCCTTCAAGCTTTCTTTCTAGTCTGGCCATGACAGCATGAACAGCAATGGCGACAGAGGACAACCCTGCTTTAAACCTCTATTTGTTACTACCGGTTCCGAGCACTTTTGGTCCTCCCAGGTAATTTGCACCTCGCTCTCATTGTAAATTCCCTGCAACAACTGTATAAAGTCCTGGCCTAATCACTCCCGCTGAAGTATGATCCATAGACGTTCTCTATCAACGTTGTCGTAGGCTCCGTTTATATCGAGAAATGCTATCCATAGTGGTCGCTCCTGAGCCATTGACACCTCTATGCATTGGGTTAGGACAAATAAATTGTTCTCTATGCGTCTGTCTCGTCTGAAACCATTTTGTAGTTCTCCCAGTACGCAGTTCCCCTCTATCCACGCCTGTAGTTCCGCTTTTATGGCTTGCATTGCCAGCCTGTATGCCACTGAGGTAACTGTAATAGGCGTGTTCGAATTGGCATCAGCCTTGTCTCCTTTACCTTTATATATCATCTTCATCCTGCTCTTACGCCAATTGTCCGCTACTTGCTTAGTTTTTATCACTTTTTCGATTGCTCGAATCAGTTGTGCCTTGCTTTTTGGACCCAGTAGGTTGACCAGCAGTATAAGAATTTCATCCGTCCCTGTTGCCGTATTGGCTGGAACATTTTCTTTGGCTTTTTTCCAGTTTAGATTCTCCAACTTTAGCTCTCTATCTTTACGCACTTCGCTTGGCCCTCTCTCTGAATGCTGTAGCCCTCTCTCCGTTCTTCGGAACTTCTCTTGTATCATTGAGCGTATGTGAAATACCGCTTCTTCCCATTTTAGTACATGGCCTTCGCCATTTATGACATGAAGTTGTACGTCGGCGAACAGCGCCACCTCGCGGTACATTGTGGAGTGAGCCGCATTATATTTTTTTGCTGGGGGACGCGCCGAATGGGACGCCGTAGCAACGGCGCACCGCGGGCAGCCAATCACGGGTATATTTGACTCATTACGAAAAAAAGCTCCACATATGTAGGGCAGCAATGCGTAGACGAGGTGTGCGCCCAACGTTCAAAGACCATTATGCAGGCTACGGGCGCGCGTTGCAGAACCATCTTGTTTCGCAATCTTTAGTAAGACAGATGTGTCTTGTCCTGACCCTGTTTCCGTGTCAGTCTTTTTGGCTCTTAAACCACGCCATTATAAAATATTCAAACCTCGATGAGAACGTTGGAAACACACTGTAATAGATAGATGAGACGAAAGATAGAAAGATGAGAAAACTCACGCATTTGCCCAGATTACGTAACTTGCTGGGTTAATACATTTATTTATTACAATCGCTTCAGTCATATGCAACAGGCGATATTGCACCTATTGGGGGCAACCCAAGTTCATTTCCTATGCAACTGAAAAGGGCGTACCGTTACTTCTGCAAGCCTGCTTCAAGGCCCGTAAAACGTGAGGGCATGCTCCGCTAAAAAATATGGTAGTAGAATAACAATAAAATACTCTGGGTTTCTCTTGTGACTCTTGTAGAGCACCGTCTCCTTAGAGATAGCCCACTAAGGTTCGAGCGAGCCAACCTTTCACGGTTTGATATTGCCACGACTATGCCAATTACTAAATGCGGAAGTGGTAACTCATATTAAAAGGGCTGATCACGTCGACAACCATAATACAAAAACAACACTTCACTGTACACGTAAACTTTCCGGCAAGGACACCTCAGCATTTTGCTAGCCCGGAAGGGGGCGGCAGTCAGCATTTACCTAGCCCGGGATTGGGTTGCCCACTAGAGGCTACACTAGGCGGCAGTCCACGCGGAAAGACCAAGCGGCATTGGCACTCGTCTTGTAGCCTTTGCCGGCACAAGCCGTCACAGCGCGGGTGTGGTTACACTCGACAATAAACTGAGAAGCCTGAGGGTGACCAAACATCTCAGACAACAAGACACGTGCTCGAGCTGAGAATAACGCGTCATGGCGTGCAAAAATTAAACAGTTTCTTGCCTTCATTCAAAATAAAATTGGCTTCGTATCTGCTCCTATCGTTGCAAATGTCTCAAAAGACGATCGTCTTTGTAGACATTTGCCAAGGAAATGCCCCCCTTTGCTTTCCCGCTCACCTCTCATGCTGTTCCCGTACAGACGCGCTCATTATAAGGTAAACACACTAAAGGTTTGCGCAAGGCGATTTGAATTTAGCGCGTTCCACTGCTACAGGCCGTGAGTGCAGAGAGAGAGAGAGAGAGAGAGAGAGAGAGAGAGAGAGAAGGCTCTTTAATGTAAACTGGTGAGGCCAGCCTGCTAGGGACAAGGCTTGCTACACCAGATGGTGGGGGACTACGTTGATGAGAGGTGAATATTAGACATTAGGGTTACAGCAGGAAGAAAACAAACAAGACGCGTTGAAAAAAAAGGAAAGTAAAAACAAGAGAAATCTGCCAGCAGAGTCCAGACATAAAAATACAATTGAAAAGAGAAGTAAACGACGCGAAAGTGAAAAGTAAACTACGCGAAATAAAGGGTAACACCAACCCAAGAAAAATAAATAGATGAACGCCAGTGACACAAACACAAGCAAAGTAAAGAGATGAACGCCACAGTGCGAAAGAGTACAGATCACGACACACTTGCTCTGTCTGCTATCTAGAGAAATTTGTCTAGTTCAGTGTCTCGTAGGAACTGGAGTAGAACTTTTGTACCTAAGGTACTGTCAGCAGCATTGGCCCAGGGCCCAAGAAAATGACGACCTCCCTCTCTCGTGTACGCCATGGAGGCAGTCTGGAACTTCGCGAGAATGGAGGCGGCCGACTTCAAGGTTTATAGAGCCGCGTGGCCATTCTTCACGTGCCTTCCAAGCCGAACGTAGAACCTAGCTAGTGGCACCTTCCGTTGCTGTTGCCGCGTGAATTTTCATATGCCGCAACGATCTGGCGATTTTCTGCAGTAGATCTAGAATATCATTTGCTATTAATAAACAAAGCATTCATAAATTTATTAATAAGGAACACTGCAAATATCCCTTGTGTACTAGTTTCCTGTCTTATATTTGCGTAATTTCTTGTTCTTGTTCATCAAATTTGATAAGTGTGAACATATAAACCAGTCGTAGACGTTTACATGTGGCTGTGAGTACATAACACTATAGCACAACATCAATTTTACTTTGGCCAGGTGGCTGAATCGAGTCACAGGCAGACAGACGGACAGACAGACAGACATACAGACGGACCAATGGGTTTAAGTAGCCCAAGAAAGACTATCGCCTTTAAAAGTGTTAAGTTCTTTGTTTGCCTATATGGCTCACTCCACACGGACATGCTAAAGTAAATAGTGGCTCCCCCAGCGTTTTTGCAAGAATTAAAATCCCGGATTTTTTGTCAACACTGAAAAAAGGGCTAACGCGAAGCCATATGGTACAATTAAAATCTGGCACAATTCTTATCCCTCAAGGTATCACAAAAGCGCTTTATTTTGACCCTACATTTCTTGCAATTTGCCACTTTGTAATTTTCCTGTACTGTCACAAGGGCCTTTAAGAATGCCATTTTGTAACTTCGTTGTTTTTCGCTGTGCATTCTAGGAGTATGATAGTATGCCTCTTCCGGTCGCACGCTATTCTTTATATTCTGTTTTGTCACTGCCAACACAAATTTTGATCGCGAGACGAAATATTTTTTCATTGCTTTCACACTTTCTGTATCCGCCGGCTTCTCTACCTCTCGTATTTAAATCAATATCCAGTGCTCCATTAGGTTCTCCAGCCCTGCTTACCGTCAGCCCTCCCAGATGTCGCTGCCATACTAAGCCGAAGACGGTTGTCCGCCACTGCTTTGTTTTTGACCGATCTGCACCTGGCTTGTTTTCCTGCGCTAGAAAGTAACCGTTTCGTGAAACATGGGGTATGCTCGACAAACAGGGCCAAGTAATACAAAGTCGCTTACGCCAATCGGTTAGTATCGTGTAAGACAACTCCAAAGCAGTGGAGTGCTGTGTAGCTGAAACAAGCATAGTGCGCCCAGTACCAAAAGCAAAGCGCATCGGTATGTCTATGTTTACGTGCATTTTCTTAACTTTTATTGTTTCCCCTACATTCCTACTGCTGTAAAATAGCCACTACGTTTACGCGTGAATATCTTGTTGGGGAAGCTTATAAGTCCTGACTAATCTGCGTTTGCTTTTTCCGGCCTGAGCAAATTACACTACTGGGCATATGACTTTATAGGTTCTGTTGCGGGAAATGAGCTAGTGGCTCGCATGGCCATTACCTTTTGTCCTAATTATAAAGCTTTTTTGAGCAAAGTTCATGTTAAACGTAATGTCAGCATGATTCCAGCGAGGCAATCTCTGGAACGAACCAAGCTTGTATTTTGTCTGCATTGCCCATTTAACGATTTGGACTCATTTTCCTCCTGTGTCCACGAAGTATGGCGACCTAAAACAAAAAATGTAAGTAAGAATGTAAATGTCGCTCCAGGTTCTTGTATGCGCGGCATTAAAATGCGCAGGTGAAATATATAAAAACCTCATAGCAACTGAAAGGGAATATTATTATCACACGCACATTGTATAATACGTTTATTCAGATGAAAAATAACCCAGTTTTGAATCAAAACACGGGGCTTATTCTGGAAAGATCACAACAACAATGTGAAAATACTCCTTGGTAACCGTGACTTTTTCATCATAAATGTTGGAAAGTGAGGACAGAAGAGGCTGGATTTCTCGCACGCGTCAGTCAGAAAATTTTGCGCTCTAAGCAGAGCGTTCCCAACTTCTTTCTTGCAACCGTTAGCCATGCGTCACCAGCGAGTCGGCGCTCAAAACCGCACACCTGCACTTTCGTTCGCATTACTACTGCTGTTCTTCATTCGCCAAACTAGTTGTTGGTTAATATTCCTGCGTAGCAGGAAATGTTGAAGCCGCCGTCCAGATGCTTTTGGTTTCCTACATTGACACCGTAAAAAAGAAATATTAGCATTCTGCAGGCATTTTGCCTTAGCTTCTCGCAGGTGGTAATATAGACCACGTAGTTTCCTCGTATAACCTTTCGTGCGCATGACTATTCGCTTTTGTGAAGACCCTTGTTGAGGCAGACGTATTTTTCACTGCTGGTAAAATAAAAAGCTCTCTGCCCGAATGAAATGATTGTTTTAATACTGCTAGGGCTATTTAAAAACACTATAAGAACTAAATTACTATAAGTTGGCTTCAGAAAATTGCAATATAAAACGTAGCCCTAATTCTTCTACCGTCTACGTTTCACTACGTAATCGATTTATCTATTAACATTTACCCAATCTGTGCGGTGAAGCCTCTCGAGCCCTCTGATTGGCGCGAGCTGATTGATGTTTTTTTTTTGCGTTTCGCGCCCTATATCCAGAGGTGGGGGAAAAAAATGCGGTACGTTCTAAGAGAGAAGATGTCTTGCGCTAAGTGCAGACTAAAATTGGTTACATCTATTGCGACGGCGTCGACACAGAATCGCAGGCGCTCACCACATATCAAGTGTGAGATTCTCTGTAGCTCACAATCTGGTATAGGTATCACGAAAAAAATATGTTTAGGTTGGGTGTTGCGGCCACTTTGTCATTACGCCGGGTATAATTTACTCCTCATAATTAAATGGCAGTTATAAAGGCCAGAGAATTCCGGTGTGGTGTGAATACGTGGCCGTCTTCGGATGTACCAAGGTTAGAAAAAACCGTTGTAACACTGATTTATCAAAACTATCAAAAACAACCTTGAGGACGATTGGTCCTTAGGCTACTTTGTTTAGTCAAGTTTGATTTCCTTGTTTTAGGTAGTGAGGTCAAAGTGAAGTGGTCAACGTTGCAGAATTCCGGGCTTCCTTCAATACACGTCGATCTACGGAGAATTTGTAGTTGCAAGATGCGCCAGTAACTCTTGTTTTTTTTGGAAACTATCCTGAAAAAAATATCCCCGCATTACCTAATACATTATATGCATCAGTCTTCAATCCATATAGCAAGTCACCACACACAACTAATATAATTACCCCAATGTATGTTTGCTGGACTTCCATCATGACGATAGTGAAACGGCTCGGAAATTTTACAATTTTTATTGTGGCCTCTCGTTGGGGGGGATGAAACCAACAGACGATGGTTTTTAACTTAATGTAAGTATTCATAGCGACTGAACCAATTGTCCTTTCTAAGCAGTGTTCTCCGCTAGAATAGGCTTTACACTCGAAAACAAACACAGTGCTAGACAATGCACTTTATAGAAGGAAACGAAGAATTATAAAAGCCTTTCTTAACTACCTGAAAGTAATAACAAGAAAGAGACACGGCAAGGCCATGTTTCTGTACAATTGAAAGCCTTACATTTAGGCCTTCCAAACTTTACTCAATAGTCCGTGCAAGGGCCTTGCTTGGAAGATATTTTTACACTAATTGTCTTCCAAGAAAGCTTGAATAATACTACCGCAGATTAGGGTAAAAACACTGCAGAGTATTACCGACAAGAATGCCCGTAACCTAGCAGTAAATCCCGAACTATAAAATAAGACTCATATGGCGTTCTATCTTTGTGTGATTCTTCTGAGGAATCCCTGCCGCACGGGCACCTCATGAAATTTTAGCGAAGGTGAGTCATGACACCATGGAACCATAGGTAATGCAAGACGTGACTAATCGTTACGAAGAGATAAAAAGCTAACTGGTAAAAACCGCAAATCGTGGCTATTGTAGCCTGCGTGAACCTCTGTTGGACAAGCTTCTCTTCGTACAAAGCGGCTCTTCAGAACTTACAGAACATCAGGGTAATTTCCACAGACCTAATCATCTACCGTGATTTATTGTATTCTGCATGGTATGCTCTGTTTCTTTGTGGCCGAACTGTCTAGCCTCCCAACCGGACTGTTCCACTCTCTATACGCCTTTATTGGCCCAGTCAAGCCTTTCCTCTAATCGGAAACACTCGGCACTGGTAAGTCGGTTATGAAAACTTCAAAGTTGCTGGATTATGCTTTCGGTAGTAAGTGTAGTGGGGAAAAGTATTCAACCGATGATTTGCTGACATACACTGAAGGACATCCTTCACGTGTGACGTCGTAATGAGCGTGAACCCTTCCAAAAAAACAACCCCCAAACCCAAAAAAACTATATAACTGGTCTATTCCAAGAGAACAACAAATGACAAGCATATTACTAAAGCTATAATGCGTGGTGGGCTTGGAATCAGAGCACCAGTCAAAGCTCTGCAGCACTTGTGCTGAAAATAAAGCGCCGCACCTTACGACATTAACGACAGCGTAAGATTGCATCGGCTAAAACGAACCCTACACTCTCATCACTATCGCTGGCTGCTACTTTTGGATGACGGTCGTTGTTGTGGCGTTCTGCTCCAATTTAGGCTGAACGCTGCCGCATGGCTGTACCATCTCATTTCCCCTGCACTCGCCAGAGGCACTATTATGCGAGACGTATCGCTGTGCCATTGTGATGAGCATGTTGCGCTCTACACACTTGTTTCTTGCGCGATCAGTGCGCACCACGCAATTCCCCACGGGTAAATTGACACGTGCGGGAGCACGTCTGGATACGTGCTCGTGACACGCTCACTTCACTGTTTTCTCCACGCACGGGGCACACAGTACGTAGGAGCTGCGTGCCAACACTGCCCTTGCCAAAAACAGGACAACTCCCGAGTTGCCCGGAAGGTCCAAGGCGATAAGCAGCCGAGGGAGCCTCCTCTGGGATTGGGACGGACGAAGGTAGTGTGGGTTTTCCCGCTCAAGCCTGTTGGTTACCGCTGAGCAAGTAGTGCCTCCTACAGAACAGAATGAAAAAGGTCGGCTTTCTTCTACAGGGTCGTTCGTATTACGCCGGAAAATCCTCAATGCCTATAGGACGAGTTTATCATCCTCCCTCAGATTCCGAAAGTGGTAAGTCAGCAGAAACGCGCGCTTCGTCACCTCGTAAAGCTATTTTATGTTACATTTAGGAAAGCAGCAAACCCTTTTTCTGCATCGTTGAATGGATGCGCCGGATGCCTTAACTTGTCGCCGACTCTCGTCGTTCTGCCGGCGTCTCTAGGTGTGCCAGATACAGGTTTTGTCTGGCTACCTTGACAGGTCTCGTTCATGGAGTTCGAAGACCTTTCATACTCAACCTAAATGTGTGGTGAGCTTTAATCTGACTATTCAATAAATATTAAATGGCAAAACGTAGGTCGAGGCCGAAAAGCCGGCCTCTGCGTAGAGCGGTGGAATGATTTTAAAGGGACACTGAACGGAACTTGTCAAGCTCCCGATTTTGCTTGCACTGCGTAGACTGGCTTAAATTACCAAAATTTTCATCGTTTACCCGTTTTATAAATCGGTAATTATTTTATACAGCGGGAAAGAAGAAAAACAGTTCACCATATCTCCGTAGGTAAACCCTGAGTAGTATGCGAAGCAGCCTGAACTTCCCATTAGTTTTCAGCTCGATCGCGGCGTTGCGAGAAGAGAATGAAGGGAGCGGAGCGTGCGCGCTCGTCACATATATCGCGGAGCTACAGTGGCGCCCCCAGCGGACTATGCAGCGGCTGCCTTCGCGTCTCACCCTAAGCTGCTTCGCATTATTGCGTGTGGAGCCGCAGGCGTTGACATTCGTTACGCAATTTCGGAGAGGAGAGGAGAGTCGGAGAAGAGGGGAGGTATGCTTCGCATACTACTCAGGGTTCCCCTATCGGAAGATGACGGTGGTGGTTGAACGCGGAGCTATCGCGTGATGGATTCTTTGTTTGGACAACCCTTAGGGGCAACCTGCCACGATCATCACCAGCGGTGCTGGCCAGGCATGCGCAGTGGGGGTGTGGGTGCCGCACAACGGCGCCCACACAATGGCGGAGGGAACAGGCTCGACCATAAGCTGCTTCGCATCTAAAACTACCATGCGCGGTCTGGGGCGGCTGCACCAACTAAAGGCTGTGACGACAGGAGGAGATGCACCTTGATTGGACGATGTCCAAGGTTAGCATTCAAACATGTTTCGGTTTCGATTCTGTAAAACAAAATGCTTCACATCCGAAGGCATTGTTGGATGGACATTCTCGACATCTCAGTAATCGTCGTACCTTGCTTCTGCCGTGTTGTGGGCGTAAAATGCCTAAGATAAGCGCCCGAGGACGGCTCGGAATCAAGCAATCACTAGCCGAGGCCTACGCAGTGGATAAACGCCCTCCGCGTCACCGCAGACGCTCAAATGCCTTGCGCTTTTCCCGCATATTCACCGCTTGCCTCACTCATGCCTGTATCGGAAAAAGCGGATTCACACCAGGCCAAGGGTGTTCTGATTCGGGCGTGTGCCCACTGCCCGAAAGTAGTCGGTCCTTATGGCAACAGCACGGCAACGAGAACTCGATGGCACGTTAGTGCCAGTCTGCGCGTTCTGCGAACTCGCTCATGGAGCAGTGAACGCTCGGGGCCAAAAATGCTGTACTCATTTCAGAAAACATCGGCCGCAAACGAAAAAATCAACTTACAATAACAAAGCATGTACCTTCGGGGATTGAAATTTGTGACATGCAAAGCAAAGATCCTAGCGTTTCAGAACAGTCGGCCACCAGAAAGCGTTGCCGAAATTGGATATGTGATGTATATAATGTACAACCAGTTTATACTTTTATTTAGTTTTAGCATTTCATGTACCTTAGGTGACTATTTGTTGTACAGCGCTCGTGCAGTAGGCGTCCCCCAAACTTCCACAATATCTCACGTCTAGCAATTACATTACTTAGACGGGAAGCGTTCGCAGATGTGTGGTCGCGCTGCTGACCGCTGTGCTTGCTCACTCATCGCAAAAAAGTGCTTCGTGGTCCCTAGTTCTGCGCTGTACGGTAAAAGTTTCAGTTGGTTTTATTTCCCTAGTACCTATATAGACTTCGCTGACTCTTCTCCCGCCTTCAAGTGGCCTTAGGTTTTCCTACTAACGCACCAGACAACAAAGCGTCGCATGTGCTCTTGTGCAGCGCTTGTGTGGAGTGACCCGGAATCGGAGCTTGATAACGTGTACAAAATAACAAAGTAAAAAAGGCACATTCTTCCATTCACAAACGTGTTGTGGCGTAGTTTCAATTTAGCGGGTAAATTGCGACGACCTGTCGGCGGCCAGCGTACAAAACGCTGGGCGACCGACTCTGTCGGAATGTCGGCGCGCCGTGCAATAGCGCAGTCAAGCCAAGTCATCTCCACCTGACGTCACACGAAAACGCCACAGAAAGTGGGCGAGGGTGCACAGAGGAGGACAGCATTTTCGAATTGATTTTTCTACTAAATGAATTCGCGTAATCACGCTGAGAGTGGCCGAAAAATGACCTATGGGTCCGGACTACAATTTGCGCTAGTAGTCCCAGAATGTTTACAAATCACTTCCCCTTTAACTAGTTTAAAACACAATTGCCATTTGGGAGAAATGGGCATACTAGACTGGCGTTTCGTTAAGGCAACCGGAAAGGCTTGGAAGTTTTTGTTGACACGTTCTGTGGTACTTGCTTGCCGAAGGTGCGGAGTAGGGTTATTTTGAACCCCGTCCGAAAACGAGGAACTATTCCACAAAGTTTTTTTCTAAAAGAAGTACGTCATATTGTCCGTTCTATTCTCTCCATGGAATCCAAACTACGCACAAGTACCCTTCAATTTGTCTCAGATTACCTTTGAAACAAGTTTACGCAAGGCATAAAATTCTGCGAACTGAGAATTGATGTAAGAGGACCTGAACGAAGCTATTGCCAATGGTCTTGCATATATGGACCCACCACGTGGCACGCCGCGATTTTCCATGAAAGCCGCTCTATACAGACCTCATGCCGCTAGGATGTCTACGTCCTCTAGGCTTATACTGTGCCAAGCACATAACCTCCTTTCTCAAACGAGGACATGTGACAGAGCAACGTAGCTTTTTTGTACAATTTGCGGATATCACTATGACCTGCTATGGTGCTTTCCTTGTTGTATTGATAAAACCACCTTCCTAGGCGCTTTCCTAATACAAATGGGGAGCGATACTCTCACTCTCTGTGTATACGCTATTGTACCGAGAGCACTACCACATTTTTAACCGAAAACACAACACAAGAACTAAAGCTTTTGTTACTGTCTCACTGATTCGGTATTCCCAATATTCTGCTTGGCTCCCTTCACCAGTGGTTGTATTTTTATTTTAGCCATTTGGAATGGTTGCCTGTTGTAGTAACTTTAGTTTACAGTACCATACGACACTAGTTTTTTTTAATTAAGGCTACAATTTTCTAAACCAAATACCTCAAGCTGACAGTTTTCTCTTTTTGTTGTGATATTTCAAGCATTAAAATTTCATAAAACAAAATCCACAGGTTGACAGGTATGCTTTTGGACAGGTTTGGGGTTTCTCCTTTCAGGCAGAGGCTCAGCCAGTCTTGATAGGCCTATACGGATTTCTTTTGGGCCTCAAAGATGTGGAAGACACGATAACAAGTACATGCGGGTGATTTCGCGCCGTTCCTCTAGATTTCGGGCGATTTAACGCGGCAGGCGTTCAAATAAAGAAATTGCACCCCCTACACATTGTAGAATTGATTTATGCGGCTAGCTTGACTTGAGACTTTAAAACCTGTTAAAAAAGCTTATACATTTGTTGAAATGCTGCATCGTTGCCTTGCTTTCCAAAAATTCAAACCACTTATTATAAAATAGCAACCTACTAAGACCAGCATGTTTAATGAATAACGAATGCAATCATCATTTCGTACTATACTGGTGCAAACAAACAAGTCTGTTTCTTGTTTTATTTTGCAGGGTATAGAGTCAAGTAGCGAAGTGGACCCAGCAAGGCTCCAGTCATCCCGTGATGCTTTCGTGAGCAATAAAGCAAGCTTTGCCATGAAACACCTAACTATTGCACCCGCTCAATGCACACCTTGATGACAGCTCTTATGATATTTTTCAATATTGAAGCAGACTCAGTATATATTTAGTACAGTCAAGTGAACTTTACGAGGCAATCGTTGAAATATCTTGATCAAAAACTGAAATGAAAATAAACGAGCTGATTTGAATATGCTAAATAAGTTTTCAATTGACATTTCTTAACAGAAACTCAGCAGGAGAATCAATACAGAGTCAACACAGACTCAACTGGAACTCAACAGTCTTTTCTCAATATACTTTCAATCGGTACGTCCAATAGGAACTCAACAGGAAAAGTGTATTGAAAGGCAACTTAAACTCAATTGGAAATGAACAGACATGTTGACTAAGGTCAATAGACTTTCAATTGAAACACAGCGTTCAGTTTCAATTGAAACACAGCATTGAGTTTCAATTGAAACACGGCGGCCAATTTTCAATGAGAACTTAATACAAAATTTATATTCAAAGTCAACACAATGTACTGCAAACGGGAAAGACTGTCAACACAATGAACTGAGTAAAGTCAATTGCCTTTCAATTCAATCTTATTAACTATTTTAAATGAAGAGCATTTCTTTAACTCATATGTAGCGTTCGCCATCCGTCCGCAACAGCTCAGCGCACAGGTGCGCCCTCTCCCCCACTCCTCCTCCGCGCATCACGCTACCCTCCTCGCTCTCAACAACAGGTACATGGTGCCCTTCCCACTCCGCCACAAAGCCGACACAGAATCAAATGCTACGAACGCGCCTTATATCCTTGACTAATTCGAACTACGTCAAGAAGCTGCAGATACAACGCATTCACTACCACCAACTCCCCAAACACTGAACGTTAACTCAATACACCCACCCCCTATGCGACGCATTTACTCGAGTCCCACTCGCGGGGAGATGGGCCCAATTTTTTTTGTAAGCGCTGTTTAGTTTGGCTCTTTCAGGAGCTGTTCATTTCGACAGTACCTGCAGGACGAGTACTGAATCAAAAATTTGCCGTGCATAACCCGGTATTACTTGAGTGCCCTTGCTAAAGAATGTTTGATCAGTAATGATAATATAGTGTGTAACAGTGTTGTCTCTGTAGCTCATGCGATTAAGCACCCATAAAAACGACTTAGTTGCCCTAGTCAGCGCGTTATTTTGTGAGTTTAATTGCTGCATGTCGTGCGACCCCCTCGAAAAAATTGGTTCTAATTTACGCTGTGAAGGTGGTTGGAAAGCAAAGCATTAAACGACACCGACAACAATTGCCAATGTGACGTCACTCAAATTCACACACGTTGGGATAAGGTAAGTTCATTCTTTCCGAGCGTGAAACCAGAGATTCTGAGATTCTGAACGTGAAACAGAGTGAAACCAGATTCCGCCAGCCGTTACCTGGAATTTGCAGGCTCTGCGCCCCGAAAGCAGCAGCATCATCGGCGACAGCCGGACTAGAGCGGCGGCGCCGCCGCTGTAGCCCGGTTGTGCCTAAATACTTCCCTATACAGCAGGAAGGTAAGAACCTCTATACAAAACGTCTTTTTTTCGTTATTGCTAGTCTAATGAACAACGTACGACAACTGCACGCTAAACATTACCATTGATGTCATTACTAGCACCGCTTGAATGCTTTCAGCAGGCGGTTGAAATTGAGAGCTTTTATCCTCATTAAATCATCGGTATTTTTCAAACATCATTTTCCAGTCTCATGGGAGAAATACCACTCTCAAATTTCAAATGTTTTCACAGAAATAAAAACCTACGGGTTTTGTGTTCACGTCACTATATCTAACAACCATTCTGCTCTACATGCAGCATGAGGACCAAGGAGATATTAAACCTATTATTTATGTCACCAGGATTAATTTCCAGGAAATGTATGCCGTTGTATACCAGAGGCATATCTTTTTGAAGGGTTCGGGGGAGGACGTCCCACGCACACAAAAAACGTTTCTCTGGAACTAACCAAAATATATTCAACATTCTCAATGTTCTCACAGAGCCTGTGACCATCTCCTTTCCCCATGGCATATAAACACCCTCTCGCCTACCATGTCAGAAACTTCGTGTCAGAATGTGCAGTTTTAAAATAGAACGTTTTCAATTGACAGAAACGCTCAGTTGCTTAAGAAACTCAAGATTACGTCCTCTAAGATTACTGGCTCTATACATAGGCTCAGTGCAAATTTCACCGACGTCACTATGCAATCTTTTACACCCTACGGTTGACAGGTATTTAAAATAAAATCCCGCATACAACAACCACAAAGATAAAACAACCTTGCTCAGAAAATCACCGACAGCATATCTTTTGACGCCTTCGTTTATTACAATTAATTTTGGAACATCTGATTACAGTCTTTTAAGCGTAGGCATCAGCAGAAGAGAGGCAATTTAGCTCGAAGAAACAACAGCCCAACGGCAGGCGCTGTGTACTATGCAAGCCTCATATTAAAAATTGTACCGTGCTTTAACGCGACTCTGAAGATCAATGCAGCGCTCAGCTCGAACGCCATCGTACGGAACTAAAGAAGTGTTTGGTGATAACCGAAATGTGGTGTAGTTGCGTTAACTCCACCGAAACACTACGGGGATGAATATGTTACTTCAAGATTGGCAGGGTCAAAATTATGTTGAAGCTATCCTAAGACCAAGTAACGATTGCGCGTGCTGCCTAGGAAACCGTGCGGAGTGGTTTCGCATACGCCTGTGATACTTTATTTTTTCAAAGCATGAATGTGTTTTTAACGGCATACTGGACTGTTGCTAGACTGGAAGATCGTTACATTTAACACTGCCTCTACTTTACCGGGATAATACTAGAACCCCAAAAGAGGCCTTAAAGGCCAACTGCACTCAAATGTTCTACAACGTAAAAATAATTTCACCCAATAGCACGCATAAAAAGACTGCGAAGTGCAAAATACTACGTTTCAGACATGGACGCCAGTGACGCAAACGGCTCAAGACATTGGCGTTTCCAGAACCGAAATTGAAATGAAAAGGCGTCCATTACCGGCGCCCGGACGTGACCACGGCCTCCGCGATCGGCTGCCGGTGGCGCGCCGTTGCTCCGGCCGTCCCATTCGGCCCGAGAGAGCGTAATTTCTAAGGGGCCGTTTCGCCGTTTTCAGCCGCACCGCGGCGCGCGGAGCCGCTGGTTGAAATGGAAAAGAAATGGAATGGAAATGGAATGGAAATGAAAAAGAAGCTGAAATGAAAAAGAGCTGAGGAAGAGGTCCCCAAAAATACCGCGGTAGGCCCAGATGGGATACCGATGGAGTTGACTAACCAATTAGGACCAAAGAGCACGGGAAAGCTACTACAAGCCATCAGAACAAGAACAGAAGAAAAGGCAATACCGGCCGCGTGGCAAATGAGCAGCATGAACTTGGTGTACAAGGGCAAAGGAGTCAAGACAAACCCGAGTTCGTATAGGCCAGTAACCGTCACGTAAGTACTGTACAGGTTAGCAATGGAGGCAGTGAAGTTCGAACTAGAGCAGTGGGTGGAAGAAAATAGGATATTAGGGGAACTTCAAAATGGGTTTCGAAAGGACAGAAGACTCGACGACAACTTATTTGTGGTGAGCCAATGCATAGAGGTGGCGAAGATGCAAAACTGACCTTTGTGGTTAGCCTTTCTGGACATTAAAGCGGCGTATTATAATGTACACAGGGAGAGGCTATGGAGTATCCTGGAGAACGAGGGAATTGGGGCCGAATTCATTAGCTTACTCAGGGAGCTATACCGGGAGAACCAAGGTCAAATAGTGTGGGAGGGGATAACATACAATAGGCCTGTATGTTGTTCAAACCTACAAGGGTTTGAAACAAAGATGTCCTCTCTCTCCGCTGCTGTTCATGATCTACATGGCGGGGTTAGAAAGGAAGCCAGGAGTCAGTACGCTGGGGTTCGACTTATCATACATGAAAAACAGGCAGGTGGTGGAAGAAAGGGTTCCGGGACTAATGTGTGCAGACGACATATTATTGATGGCGCATAACCGGATAGGTATGCCGGGATTGATGAATATATGCGGTGAAGAAGCGACGCACCTGGAGCTATCCTTTAGCACAGAAAAATCGGGGATCATGGTCTTTAATGACGGCGCCGAGAACAAGTGCAGCAGTGTAACAAGCGTAACAACAGTGTAACAGTGTAACAGCAGTGTAACAGTGTAACAACAGTGTAACAGCAGTGCAACAAGTGCAGTGCAGCAAGTATAAATACCATTGGTGAAAGAGTATAAATATTTAGGGGTATGGCTGAACGACAGCGAAGATTACAGGCTGGTGCATGAGGCGCACATTAAGACGAAAGGAAGACGGAACGCGGCTATAACGAAGCATAGAGCCCTCTGGGGATACAGCAAATAGGAGGTGGTAAGGGGAGTCTGGTAAGGAATCATGGTACCAGGACTAACTTTCGCAAATTCGGTTTTATGCATGAAGCCAGAGACCCAAGCCGGCCTGGAGGTAAATCAGAGGGCGGTAGGCAGATTGGCCCTAGGGGCCCACATCAAAACTACAAATGAAGCGGTACAAGGGGACATGGGCTGGTCGCCTTTTGAGGCGAGAGAGGCGCAGAGCAAGATAAAGTTTGAGGAGCGACTTCGTGACATGGAGGACGAAAAATGGGCCGCGAGGGTGTTTAAGTACCTGTATATGAGGAGCGTGGACACGCGGTGGAGACGGAGGAACAGACAGCTGACCAAGCGGTACGGAAATTCGGTAGGGGAAAGTGGTGTTTACACAACAGTTAAAAAGCAGGTAAAGGCAGCAGACATGACGAAGTGGGCACAGAGCATGTAAGCGAAAAAAACCCTGGAGACTTATAAGGCAGAGAAATGGGAAATTAAGAAGGAGGGATTCTATGACAATACGAGAGGCAGTACTTTGCTCTTCGATGCACGGGCAGGGTGCCTGAGAACCCGGGCATACACGGGTACCTACAGGCAGCAGGATGAAATATGTGCGTGCTGCGGCAGTGATCGGGAAACTATAGACCATATTGTCAGGAACTGCACAGAGGTACGACCACCGCGGGGTGAAGGGGGAACGACGCTGGTGGAGGCTTTGGGCTTTGGGGTGAGGGTGAGCCTCAACTTCAAGGCCATAGAGGTGACGAAGAGGCGACTGGAGCGGTGATGGAGGAAAAGTAGGGAAGGGATGAGTACGCAGGCGGAGTAATCATACGGAAGAGAATTTAGAACAGCGAGGGGAGAAAAAAATGGGGGTGGGGGCGATGAGTTTTTAAACAGGAAAGAGGGGGAGATAGGAGGGAGGATGCAAATTTATTAGATCAGCTGGGAGTAGGGCGAGTAGGCGTAATAAAACTGGCAAGTCGCTTGCTGACAACCGACGCCCCGATTCAAAGGGAAAGCCACTAATCACCATCATCATCATCATCATCATCATCATCATTATCATGAAAGCAACTGCCGTCTGTGCTGCGGCGTTCCGCGAAATGGCTTTTGACAGCTTTTCCATTCCGCATGACAAAAAAAAAGGCCATAGCTGCTTTTAGGAATCGAAAGTAATATTACAGCCCAGGTGATGCATTTATGTCAGCTACGGTGGCGAATAGAGGGGTGTATTTCACATGCGCTGTACCGCACTACACTCCACAGAATCGACTGCCTTTCCGATAACACCGCCGCTGCGAAATTTCCCACGTTTAAATGATGTTCAGCTCGTAAACAGGTATTGTCTTTTTCTTATGGGGCTGTACGGGCTTAATTCAGTTGTCTACAGCCAAGCCTACAAAGCTCGGACAACAGGTGGCCGCTCTCTTTTCTGGCACTCGAATCAATCATTATTGGACGTAATGATAAGAGCACTAAGAGACTGAAAAACGCTGAGCGAATTATGTTGAGGGATTCCTGAGCGACCTTGTAATATCCGTGGCACATCTGCGTTATGCTATAAGGTTTTCGATTCCAGCGGCAACAAACAAAAAAGTTTAACAAATGTGCACTCCGTTTTTATTTCGTTCTTAAAGTTTTTTCGGTGCCTACGCAATAATCACTGTGATTGGTATGAATACCTAAAATACAAGAACCTTTCGTTACATTGAGGATCGAATAGCTTAAAGTAAAATGTATTCGTATTGCTGCAAGCAGAGTGTCTCTGTGAATGGTTTTGTATATGAAATTTACAGGCTAGGTTCCGATCAAGAGCTGCGAGCATCGACAGGGTTCGTAGAAAAAAAGTCGCGTTGACAGCACATATCTTGCGGCAAAGCCGACTTTCTGACGTTTGCGTTGTATATGTCGATCTAATCTCGGCCCTAAGAAAACCATAAAGGAATTGATTGCCAGGGCGGTTCCATCATTACGCAGAGCTTGGTTTATTTGCCATAATTAGTTTACAGTGACGTTATGAACGTTACAGAATTCCGGTTTGCTATAATGGCCCCGTGGGGAGTGTATGGATACAAAAAACGGCTGTAACTGTTGTTTTATGAAAACTATCGCGAAACAAATATTGTAATTAGCAGCGGAGACGACTCGACCATTACACCAGGTTTTATCTGATTTTCGCCATTCCGTAGTTCACAGCTGAAGTTGGAATTTCCGCGTGCTGTCCATACACCTACGTTAAGGAAGCGGGCAACTCCACGGTTGTCCGCTAGAATAAGCTCTAGTCCCTCCAAGTTTCATTAAGCTAATTAACTAAGCAGTATACGTTCAATAATAAGTTACAAACAACGTGGTTGTTTCATGCACTTCGATTGCACCCTGCTGGTCCTCTGGTCAGCCCTCACAGAGGGGAACGGCAATAAACTTTTTTCTTTCAATATAACCAGTACTTTTAGTCACAAATGTAGCATCTCAAAGCGTGTGCCTGTCACAAGCAGATAACATGTCAGTGCGAGGAAAAATTTTGTTTATATGCTTATAATTTCAATTTGCGTTGCAGAGGCCTGGATGTTAAAGTTTCGTGCGCGATGGGGCTCGGTTGGTGACTGTTGCAACAACATGGAACAGTAACCGCAAACTTGTTCATCACCTCAAATAACTCTTACCTAAAATAACCTCCGAGAGAGTATTGCGTACCACTCCGTACGCTCACTCCACGCTTCAAACATCGTCAACCTTTCGTTGATCGTTGGCACACCTTTGCTTCAGTTAAATAAGTTTCTCTGAGCAGCTGAGACAAGCCGACTTCATAAAATCATTGTCAGGTCTCTTCATTCATAAAACCTAACAACCGCAGGGGAGTTAAGAGGAATTACGACAGCGAAGACACCCAGCCGCACAATCTCCGCCAAGCCATTCAGAGGAGTCGGTGCTAGCGGCCGATGATGATGATGATGATGCTTAGTTGCTTCCCCTTTGTAACGGGGGGGAGGGGGGGCGTTGCACAGCGGCATTAGTCGCAACGCCACTGTACAATCACCTGGCCAAAAAATACAAAAAAAATATATAAAAAAATCAATTTTTGGGCTAATCTGACTTCTTTGTTCGCATGTCTTCCCGGATATTTCTCTGCTCTTTTCTCACCAACATTCCAACCTTCTTTTACTAACCTCTACTGCTGTCCAATTCACTTTTCCGCTAACATTAAAGCGAAGGGCTTCCGGAAGCTAGATGGCTCCATCACTGAGGACTGGATGGATACTTTTGCACTCCGTTACAATATGTCGCATGGTTTCTGGCTCATTTCCGCAGCCTGCCCATAGTTATTCCTGTACCGGCTCGCGGATAAGCGTTTTTGCCCGCAAGCAACCCGCTCGGGCTTCAGAAAGCAATGCACTCCCTTCGGTATTATCGAATAATTTTTCCCTTGTGATCTCCTGCTTCCCGATCCTGTAGATATCAAAGGACATCTTCGCAACAATCCTCTTTTTCCAAGTCGTTGTCTCTGTTTCTTTCACTTCATTTTTTATTGCTTTGGTAGTTTCCCCTGCACTTCCAGGTTTTATATACTTTGACCTGAGCCTTCTGGTTCTTTTCCTCCATTGTGTATCCCCGCTTTTCATGTAAAGATACCGTAACACTTTGGCCGCCCATCTCTGATCATTCATATTTCTAAGTCGTTCTTCAAAACATATTTTGCTCTGTGCTTCTCTCACTTCGAAGGATGCCCATCCCATGTCTCCCTGCACTGCCTCATTTGTTGTTTTACTGTGTGCTCCTAATGCCACTCGACCTAAGGCCCTCTGATTTACTTCTAGCTCTGATTGAATCTCTGATTTGACACATACTACTGCGTTTGAAAAGGTGAGTGCTGGTACCATTACTCCCTTGCAGATTCCTCTCACTACTTCATATCTGCTATATCCCCCATAGTGCTCTGTGCTTCATGATGGAGGCGTTTCTTCTGCCTTTCATTCTTAAATGCTCCTCGTGAGTTTTAGATGCGCCTGACCTTCGTTTAACCATATGGCCAGTTATTTGTATTCCGTTACCCACAGTACTGCTGCTTTTTGAACCAATACCCATTTGTTACGGCCGTTGTCATTAAAACCCAGTACTCCCCACTTTGCTGTGCTAAACTCTAAGCCCAGTTCAGTGGCTTCTTCCCCGCAGATATCTGTGAGCTGTTGCAGACACTGTTTGCTATCTGCTAGTAGTACTATGTCATCTGCATATATCAGTCCCGGGATATGTTGTTGCACTTCCTGTCCTTTGCGGATATAACATAGATTGAAACCTATTTTACTGCCTTCAAGCTTTCTTTCTAGTCTAGCCATGTACAGCATGAACAGCAATGGCGACAGAGGACAACCCTGCTTTAAACATCTGTTTCTGACTACCGGTTCTGTGCACGTTTGGTCCTCCCAGGTAATTTGCACCTCGCTCTAATTGTAAATTCCCTGCAACAGCTGTATAAAGTCCTGGCCTAATCACTCCCGCTGAAGTATGATCCATAGACGTTCTCTATCAACGTTGTCGTAGGCTCCGTTTATATCGAGAAATGCTATCCATAGTGGTCGCTCCTGAGCCACTGACACCTCTATGCATTGGGTGAGGACAAATAAATTGTCCTCTAAGCGTCTGTCTCGTCTGAAACCATTTTGTAGTTCTCCCAGTATGCTGTTCCCCTCTATCCACGCCTGTAGGTCCGCTTTTATGGCTTGCATTGCCAGCCTGTATGCCACTGAGGTAACTGTAATAGGCCTGTTCGAATTGGCATCAGCCCTGTCTCCTTTACCTTTATATATCATCTTCATCCTGCTCTTACGCCAATTGTCCGCTACTTGCGTAGTTTTCATCACTTTTTCGATATCTCGAATCAGTTGCGCCTTGCTTTTTGGACCCAGTAGGTTGACCAGCCGTATAAGAATGTTATCCGTTCCTTATGCCGTATTAGCGGAACATTTTCTTCAGCTTTTTTCCAGTCTATACTCTCCAACTGTAGCTCTCTATCTGTACGCACTTCGCTTGGCCCACTCTCTGAATGCTGTAGCCCTCTCTCCGTTCTTCGGAACTTCTCTTGTATGATTGAGCGTATGTGAAATACCGCTTCTTCCCCTTTTAGTACCTGGCCTTCGCCGTTTATGACATGACGTTGTGCATCGGCTAACACAGCCACCTCGCGGCACGTTGCGGAGCGACCCGCATAACATTTTTTTTGCTGGGGGACGTGCCGAATGGGACGGCCGGAGCAACGGCGCACCGCGGGCAGCCGATCGCGGAGGCCATGACGTGACATACGTGATGGAATGGAAACAGCCGCGCTATGACAGGCGGCGCACAGAGCCGCCTTTAAATGCGCCTGGTAGCGTTGCGTTAGTAAAGAAAGTTTATTCTCTCTCGCGCCTTTCGCACAAGTATTTCCACAGAAGAACTTCCAGTAGCAATTCCGAGATCGCGCTAATATTAATCGAAATGAAGTAGACCGTACAACAGGGATATTTCCATGAGAATAACTGCCGTTGTAGCAATCCTTGGCATTGTGGGTAAAAATGCAGGCCTTGATTTACACAGCTAGCTGCTCGTATTATATCGAAAAGCAGCTTTGGTTAGCCGGCGCCTCGGCTGTCACCTCGCTCTCTTTGAAGGAAATAACCACACGCGGGCGGAGGAGATCAATTACGATTTTTACTACACATTACGTGCAAACAGCTCCCTGAATGTCAGCCCAGTATTTTTCGCCTTGCTGCGCATCGAGAAATATAAAAGGGATCTAAAACTATAAGCTAACTTCCATCTCGAGGAAGTTACACCCCCATCCCCTAACTTCCATCCTGCTAAAGCTAACTGCCAACGCTAAATGATGCACTAAAACACGAAAAAAGTTACCTATCTAATACTGTTTTCGGATTTCACAAGAGACATGTGCCGTTGAAAACATTTTTCTTTCAAGTGAACCATATCTAGCGCACTACAAAAGTAAATACTTCATTTGGAAATGGAAACAAATTAAGTTGTTATTAATGAGAGGAGCAGTTTTGTTAGCTTCCGCACTTCGCGAAGACAATGTCCGGTATTTGTGGGAATGTATGTGTTACCACGAGCAAGGCTGGTTTTAGTTTGCTTAGCGATTAAGCAAAAGTCGCGCAAATGTCTATACCCGCGTGTACAACTCTAACTAGGCCACAAAACTTTGGACCGTCTAAAAGATGGAGGTGGCGCTGGCCCAGCCCAAATATTGCACGCAGAATTGCAAGTGGTCAAGAATTAATAAAACCTACTTTTTCTCTGTGATAGATGCAACAGGAATGACAAATGCAATGCAGGTGTGCGTGTCACGCTTGCTTTTTGTAGAAATGATTTTCTGTGAAAAGAGTTTTGCTAGCTCGAAAACATTCGGAAGCGCGCGTATAGTTTGTAGGCATCTAATATATTTTATTGCACTGAAAAAAAGCTTATATTGCTACCTGCTCGGTTAGTTTAAAACATGTGATGGCGACGGCGGTACAGCGCGGTGGTGTAGCAGAGAAATTCCGGGCGAACGCGTCCCTGCGCCCGGCTGAGCGCCGTGCAAGTCGCCGGAGAAGCGCGAGCCCCACGGGAGTAGGGACAGGCTCCCCAACATCCGTTACAGGCCGCTCGGAAATTATTCTGGCGGCTATCCGTCAGGTGCAAACATCGTCTGCACGGAGCTAATTTGAACGACAACACCTATTGTGCTGTGTGCTTACGAAGGTTAGGATTGCGTCAAGGTGATTTTAAACGCTTAGACTGCTTATTTGGAAAACGTTTGGACAGAGAAGAATTTGAGTGCAGTTTGCCTTTAATTACCTAGGTGCCCGGGAGTGGCGATACCGTATTCCCTCAGCACGCTTGCTTAGTTAAGGACAAACCACGTAAAGGTTTCTAAGCTGATAAGAAGAATCCTCTAACCGGCGCGAGAATCGCACATTCGTGAAGCGTCGGGCAATGCGCCCCGGTGCATTTTGAAGCGAGCAGGTGGGAGAGCGCGCCAGAATAGATGCATCCTCACCAAGGGTATTTCTATGAGGCATAGTCACGCGAACCACCAGCTCTGAGAATGGATTTGGGAAAGTGGTTAACGTTGCTTCAACCGCGAGGTTTGAACAACGAGCAGTTTTTAAATGGTGTTAGAAAAGAGGTGGCAAAGAAATGGAAAGGTTTGAGGCGGAGAAAAAGGGTCGAAATAGAGAAGTGAGAATCTAAATCAAAACCTGCCCAGTTCGAACCAGGACATGCAGAACTGACATGGCGAGTCGATTGAAGGGGCGCAAAAAGAACAGCGAACGCGCAGCAAGGGAGAAAGAAGGCCCGCGGATCGCTGACAGCGATGAGGCACGCGACACAGAAGGCTCGCGGGTTGGAGACCTCAAAGGTGCACGCGAAAAAAAAAGGACGCATATCGCCGACGGCGAAGAAGTGCGTGGTGTTAAAAACACGCGCTTGGCGCACAGCGATGACATCAATGCAAAAATAAAGAAAAAACAAATCCCGGGCCAACACCACTAACGTGAAACCTGGGGAGTGGCTAAGCATGCAGTGCCCTGCGGTGTTTCGAACACGAACATCCGTGCTAATGGCCGACCGGGCCATCTTGGAAAAAAGCGGCTCTGCAGACAATGCCCAGCGGTGCCACTCTATTACCACACTGCTTGCACTTTATTGGGCGCCAGAGAACCGCAGATGAGAGGCGCAGTTGCCCGCTTGCTGAGGTTGTCGCACCCTCTTAACTTCTTGTTGGCTTCGTGTCACCCGCCTCAGCACGCTAAGAAGTATGGTTTACAGGAGAAAACGTGTTGTTTGAAACCAATGTCGAAACGGGATTTAACAAATCTCTGTTATTAATGCAATTAAATCCTGAATAATCCAGCAATTTAAAATAGCTTCAATATTGTTTGTTTATTTTGAACCTGGTTAAATCATAACAGAGACCCTTTTGGGTCACTGTTTGACAACTATATTTATCGTGACGACAGGAGCGACGACGAAAGAAGACGCTGACAGCCGGTGCCCATAAGGTCCTCCGCCCTTAAAGCGGCGATGCACAGAATACACAATTGGGGTTCGTTCGAACGATCACCTCGTTAGAATCATACCGACGCCACAATAAACGTAGACTTCGCTCAAATAGGTCATCAGAAAAAAGGAAATGTCCTCGCGACCAGCTAGCTCTTTTATACCAACAGAACCTATGAGGTCATATGCCAAACTGGGAAATTGGCTGAGGCCGAAAAAAAAACGCAAATTAAGAAGGTCTTATAAGCTTGCTCAACGAGCGATTTGCACCGAAATATAGGGCACATTTTCTATAGCAATGAGAACGGTGGGGTAAGCCGTCGAAGTTACGAAAGTACACGTAAACGCTGCAGTACCGATGCATTGGTTCAACGTGCACTATGGTTGTTTTAGCTGCACAGTAGTGCGGCTCTTTGGGGATGGGTGAGACGATACCTATTGATTTGATGGATGGTAGGGTTTAACGCGTCGACGCAACGGAGATGAGGCGCGCTGTAGTGGAGGCCTCCGGATTAATTTGGCCGCCTGGTGATCTTTAACGTGCGCCGAAATCTCGAACACACGGGCTCTTTTACTTACTCTTCGAATCCATCAGAAAAGCGACCGCCGCGGCAGGGAATCGAACCCAACCTACGTTCACGTTCTTAGCAGCACAACGTCCTAGACACTGAACCATCGCGGCGGGTGCGTTTCATCAAATCCCGGTCCCAAATTTTTGCTTGGTTCTGCAATTCTTTTCAGCTATATTTGACTGATTACGAAAAAAAGCTCCACATATGTAGGGCAGCAATGCGTAGACGAGGTGTGCGCCCAACTTTCAAACACCATTATGCAGGCTACAGGCGGGCGTTGCAAAACCATCTTATTTCGCAATCTTTATAAAAGAAAGATATATATCTGTCGAAAAAACCCTTATGATTTTTATATGGGCCCAATAAAATTCATACGGGCCCGTAAGAATTCATGCAGGGTCTCATATAAATTTTTATGGGCCTATATGATACGGACCCATAAGAAGTCTAACCACATATGAATTCTTATGGGCCCATATTAGATTCCCATATGGCATCTTACCGGCACATATGATACGAACCCATAAGAAGTCTAACCCCATATGAATTCTTATGGGCCCATATGAAATCTCCATATGGATTCTTACGGGCATATATTTTACGGTCCCATAAGGGATCGATCTCTATACGTATTATACGGGCTTGTTTCAACCACCATTCAGGGTTATATGTGGTTCACGAAGTCATGGGGGGCATACGGGGCACCCTGCAGCTTTCTGTGGAACTTTCTGTGAGTGATATAAAGCTATACACAGACCCACGTTGTTACCACACTGTTGCAGATCGGGCCCGTAAGGTTCTAAATGTTTTAACACAAATTAAAATTCATGTGCTACATGGGCATTAATTGTGGACTAAAAGTATACATTTATTTTTGTTCACTCTCGTAATGATATCGCAAACAGCGCCTTAAATATGTGCACCGTGCCCAACTGATTCCCTGTCACAAACGGCCGGCCAGGCCCTAATTTTCTCGTTGGGGCGGCCAACATGACGGCTTCCTCTGCAGGGGGCGGCCATTTTTCGTCGCGCTTCGGGACCTGAGTCACCCCGTCCGCTTTTCCCGTGTTTTTTTTTTTTCTTTCTCCTGCCTTTCGTTGGCGCTGCTCCGAAGAGGGCACGCGGCAGAGTCACGGGGGCTCAGGGAGAGAGGGAAACAAAGGTGCAAGACAGGGGGGACAAAGGTGCAGCACCGTCCGGCGATCGGGCGAAGTTTATCTGGGTGCGAGCGGCTCAGCGGGGGCTAGGGGCAGACGGCTGGAGATTTTTCGAGGAGCAAGACGCTGGGAAGGGTCCGGCGGTGGCGCGGCTTTAGCGAAGTCCGTCGTTAGGCCCACGGCGGGACGACCAGCGCCTCCTCTACGGGAAGGAGTTCGCCTCGTCTTCGTGGGTATCAAGGCCGACCAGACCTCGCACACCGGATCCCCGAAAAACGTAAGCGGCTTCCCAGCGAAGCCGACTCGACTTCGCCGTGACTTTCCGTCCTTGGACTCGCGGTAACCCATAGCCACGCCTAGCGTTAAGACGTATGCCTCCTCCTGGTTTTTCCTGTGTAGCGCCCAGCTTTTGATCGGACCTAGCTGCTAGGTTTTTTTCTTTTTTGTTGTTGTGTTGCATAGTGTTAGGATGTAACCCCCTGTGTCTCTGTATTACACTATGGTGTAATGTTTTTTGTTTGGTTGTCACCGGTATAGTTAACGCCGTGCGTTAGCCGACCGGCGTGCACGTGCGCACATTGTAGTGTCCGCTTAGCGCATGTAGTAATTTCTAAGCGACCCCAGCTGCACGCCGATGGTACTGAGTGTCTTTGCTGGGATACTTGTTTTTGCTAAGTGCATATTAACCAGTTTTCACCTCATTGCAATTAAGCTTACCAAATTAATGTGAACATTGTACACTTTCAGGTGCATTCGACCACTTCATAGGTCAAGTGGACACCGACGTGTCGGCAAAAACCCGACGCGTGCAGATGAACTGGTTTATTGCAGAGATGCGTAAAGACTTGAAATGAAAGCGCATCTCTGCAAAAATTTGGTCATCATTGGTCATAAGATACCATATATGGTGTTTTTTGGAAGGGTCTTGTTCTGACCCTGTTTCCGTGTCAGTCTTTTTGGCTCTTAAACCACGCCATTACAAAATATTCCAACCTCAATGAGAACGTTGGAAACACACTGTAATAGATAGATGAGAAGGATCCAGCGTAAAACTCACGCATTTGCCCAGAATGCGTAATTTGCTGGGTAATACATTTATTTCTTACACTCGCTTCAGTCGTATGCAACAGGAAATATTGCACCTATTGGGGGCAAACCAAGTTCGTTTCCTACGCAACTGAAAAGGGCGTACCGTTACGTGTGCAAACCTGGTGCAAGGCCTGGTGCAAAACGTGAGGGCATGCTCTGATAAAAAATATTGTTACGAACAAGTGGATAATCCCTGATGTACCATCATAGGCGGCGACGAGGAAGTGGCTGACGCGCCGCCGGTGTGAGCTCGGCGATAGCCGCCATGTAAATAGTGTAAATACATCATCCGCATCTCATGGTTCATGTCCTGTGCCACATAACAATATGGTAGTAGAATAACAATAAAAAAGTCTGGGTTGCTCTTCTGACTCTTGTAGAGCACCGTCTCCTTAGAGATAGCCCACTAAGGTTCGAGTGAGCCAACCATGCACGGTTTGATATTGCCACAACTATGCAAATTACTACATGCGGAAACGGTAACTCATATTACAAGGGCTGATCACGTCGACAAACATAATACAAAAACAAAACTTCACTGCACACGTAAACGTTCCGGCAAGGATACGTAAGCATTTACCTAGCCCGGAATTGGGTTGCCCACTAGAGGCTACACTAGGCGGCAGCCCACGCGGAAAGACCAAGCTGAATTGGCACTCGTCTTGTAGCCTTTGCCGGCACAAGCCGTCAAAGCGCGGGTGTGGTTACACCCGACAATAGACTGAGAAGCCTGAGAGTGACCAAACATCTCAGACAACAAGTCACCGGCACGAGCTGAGAATAACGCAGTCATGGCGTGCAAAAATTAAACAGCTTCTTGCCTTCAGTCAAAGTAAAGTTGGCCTTGTATCTGCTCCGTTCGTTACAAATGTCGTGAAAAGACGATAGTCATTGTAGACATTTGCCAATGAAATGCCCCCCTTTGCTTTCCCGCTCACCTCTCATGCTGTTTCTGCACCATCGCGCTCATTCCAAGGTAAACACACTAAAGATTTGCGCAAGGCGATTAGAACTTACCGCGTTACACTGCTACAGGCCGGGTTCCTCGATGCCAGCGCTGCAGTACGGCGGAGACGCACGTGAATGGAGGCGGCCGACTAGAAGGTTTATAGAGCCGCGTGGCCATGCTCCACGTGCGTTCCAAGCAGAACGTGGAACCTAGCTAGTGAAACCTTCCGTTGCTGTTTCCGCGTGATTTTTCATATGCCGCCAGGAGGCGGCGGTTTTCTGCAGTAGATGTAGAATATCATTTGCTATCAATAAACCAAGCATTCAATAATTTATTAATAAGGAACACTGCAAATATCCCTCGTGTACTAATTTGCTGTCTTATATTTGTGTAATATCTTGTTCGTGTTCATCAAAGTTGACAAGTATGAACATATAAACCCGTCTTAGACGTTTACACGTGGCTGTGAGTATATTACACTATTCCACAATACCAATTTTACTTTGGTCGGGTGGCTGAATCGAGTCACAGACAGACAGACGGGCAGACAGACAGACATACAGACGGACCAATGGGTTTAAGTAGCCCAAGAGAGACTATCGTATTTAAAAGTGTAAATTTCTTTGTTTGCCTATATGGCTCACTCCACACGGACGTGCTGAAGTAAATGCTGGCTCCCCCAGAGTTTCTCCAAAGCCTTAAAATCCCGGTTTTTTTTGTCAACACTGACAAAAAGGGCTAACGCGAAGCCATATGACACAACTACAATCTGGCACAATTCTTATCCCACAAGGTATCACAAAAGCGCTTTATTTTGACTCTGCATTTCTTGAAATTTTCCACTTTGTGATTTTTGTGTATTGTCCGAGGGTACGAGGGCCTTTAAGAATGCCATTTTGTAACTTTATTGTTTTTCGCTGTGCATTCTAGGAGTATAATAGTATGCCCCTTCCGGTCGCACGCTATTCTTTATTTTCTGTTTTGTTGCTGCCAACACAAATTTTGGTCGCGAGACGAAATATTTTTTCATTGCTTTCACACTTTTTGTATCCGCCGGCTACTCTACCTCTCGTATTTAAATCAATATCCAGTGCTCCATTAGGTTCTCCAGCCCTGCTTACCACCAGCCCTCACAGATGGCGCTGCCACACCAAGCCGAAGACGGTTGTCCGTCCCTTCTTTGTTTTTGACCGATGTGCACCTGACTTGTCTTGCAGCGCTAAAAAAATTCCCCCGCATTTTCCCCAGGGGGAGAATGTGAAAGTGCGAATGCACGGTCGTCGGCCCGCTTGCGGAGCTTGCGCTCGGCCCCCGCAGCCCACCGCCTCGCCGCCTTCTCTTCCATCTCTTCCATCGCGTTTGTAGTATCACGTGTACACCACGCAGTTATCAAGCCGCTATAACGCCGCTGAATCGCCAACGCACGCCGCTGACGACGTAGTTTGAATGCGTTAAAGATATAAGGTGCGTCACTAAGACTGATATCACCGTCGCGTCCGTGGCTTGGTCGGTAGAGCGTCGCGCTGCGGCCGCAAAGTCCTCGGATCGAAACCTGGCGCCGGATGCTGTTTCTTTTTTAAATATAGAGGAGCACTGCGGACGCCGCCGCCGCCGCCGCCGCCGCCGGCGGTGGATGGTTTGGGGTTGCTTATAAAGTGCATTCGCACTTAAAAGTAACCGATTCGTGAAACATGGGGTACGCTCGACAAACAGGGCCAAGTTATACAAAGTCACTTACGCCAATCGGTTAGTATCGTGTAAGACAACTCCAAAGCAGTGTAGTGCTGTGGAGCTGAAACAAGCATAGTGCGCCCAGTACCAACAGCAAAGCGCATCGGTATGTCTATGTTTACGTGCATTTTCTTCACTTTTAGTGTTTCCCCTACATTCCTACTGCTGTAAAATAGCCACTACGTTTACGCGCGAATATCTTGTTGGGGAGGCTGATAAGTCCTGACTAATTTGCGTTTGCTTTTTCCGGCCTCAGCAAATTGCACTACTGGGCATATGACTTTATAGGTTCTGCTGCGGGAAATGAGCTAGTGGGTCACATGGCCATTACCTTTTGTCCTAATTATAAAGCTTATTTCATCGAAGTTTATGTTAAAAGTAATGTCTGCGTACACGAAGTATGGCGACCTAAAACAAAACATGTAAGTAAGAATGTAAATTTCGCTCCAGGTTCTTGTATGCGCGGCATTAAAATGCGCAGGTGAAGTAAGTAAAAACCTCATAGCAACTGAAAGGGAATATTAATATCGCACGCACATTGTATAATACGTTTATTCAGATGAAAAATAACCCTGTGTTGAAATACGGGGCTTATTCTGGAAAGATCACCACAACAATATGAAAATACTCATTGGTGACCATGACTTTTTCATCATAAATATGGTAAAGTGACGACAGAAGAGGCTGGATTTCTCGCGTGCCCCTGTGAGAAAACTCTGCGCTCTAAGCAGAGCGTTCCTAACTTCTTTCTGGCAGCCGTTAGCCATGCATCACCAGTGAGTCGACGCTCAAAAACGCACACCTGCATTTTCGTTCGTATTACTACTGCTGTTCTTCAATCGCTAAACTAGTGGTTGGCTAATATTTCTGCGTAGCAGGAAATGTTGAAGCCGCCCTCCAGATGCTTTTGGTTTCCTACCGTAAAACCGTAAAAAAGAAATATCAGCATTCTGCTAGCATTTGGGCTTAGCTTCTCGCAGGTGGTAATATAGACCACGTATTTTCCTCGTATAACCTTTCGTGCGCATGACTATTCGCTTTTGTGAAGACCCTTGTTGAGGCAGACGTATTATTCACTGCTGGTAAAATAAATAGCACTCTGCTCGAACGAAATGACTGTTTTAAAACTGCTAGGGCTATTTAGAAACAAAATAAAAAATAAATTACTACAAGTTTGCTTGAGAAAATTGCAATAAAAAACTTAGCTCTAATGCTTCTACCGTCTACATTTCGCTACGTAATCGATTTATCTATCACAATTTACCCAATCTGTGCGGTGAAGCCTTTCGAGCGCTCTGATTGGCACGAGCTTATTGATGTTTTTTTTTTGCGGTTCGCGCCTTATACACAGAGGTGGGGAAAAGAAATTGCGGTGGTTTTTGCAGAGAACATGTCTTGCGCTAAGTGCAGACCAAAATTGGTTACAGCCATTGGGTCGGCGTCAACACCTAATCGCAGGCGCTCACCACATATCAAGTGTGAGATTCTCTGTAGCACAAAATCTGGTATAGGTATCCCGAAAAAAATACGGTTAGGTTGGGTGTTGCGGCCACTTTGCCATTACGCCGGGTATAATTTACTCCTCTTAATTAAATGGCAGCAGTTATAAATGCCAGAGAATTCCGGTGTGGTGTGAATACATGGCGGTCTTCGGATGTACCAAGGTTAGAAAAAAACGTTGTAACACTGATTTATCAAAACTATCAAAAACAAGCTTTGGGACGATTGGTCCATAGACTTTGTTTATTCAAGTTTTATTTCCTTGTTTTAGGTAGTGAGGTCAAAGTGAAGTGGTCAACGTTGCAGGATTTCGGTTTTCCTTTAATACACGTCGATCTACGGAGAAATTGTGTTTGCAAAATGCGCCAGTAACTCTTGTTTATTTTTTTGGAAACTATCCTGAAAAAAATATTTCCGCATTACCTAATACATTATATTCATCAGTCTTCGATCCATATAGCAAGTCACAACACACAACTAATATAATTACCCCAATGTATCTTTATTGGACTTCCATCGTGACGATAGTGAAACGGCTCGGAAATTTTTCATTTTTTAGTGTGGCCTCTCGTTGGGGGAGATGAAACCAACAGACGATGGTTTTTAACTTAATGTTAATTCATAGCGACTGAACCAATTGTCCTTTCTAAGCAGTGTTCTCCGCTAAAATAGGCTTTACACTCGAAAACAAACACAGTGCTATACAAGGTACTTTATAGAATCAAATAAGTTTTTCTTAACTACCTGAAAGTACTAACAAGAAAAAGACACGGCAAAGACCATGTTTCTGTGCAATTGAAAGCCTTACATTGAGGCCTTCCCAACTTTACTTAATGGTTCGTGAATACCATATTTGGAAGATATTTTTACACTAATTGTCTTCCATGAAAGCTTGAATAATACTGCCGCAGATTAGGGTAAAAATATTGCAGATTAATACCGCCATGAATGCCCGTAACCTAGCAGTAAATCCCGAACTATAAAATAAGAGTCGTATGGTTTTCTATCTTTGTGTGATTCTTCTAAGAAATCCCTGCCGCACGGGCACCTGGTGAAATTTTAGCGACGGTGAGTGGTGACACCGTGGCACCATAATTAATACAAAACGTGACTAATCGTTACGAAGAGATGAAAAGCTAACTACTAAGAGATGATAAGCCTGGGTGAACATCTGTTGGACAAGCTTCTCATCGTACAAAGCGGGTCTTCAGAACTTACTGAACATCAGGGTAATTTCAACAGCCCTAACCTTCTACCCTTATTTATTGTGTGCTGCATGGTATGCTCTGTTTCTTTGTGGCCGAACTGTCTAGCCTCCCAACCGGACTGTTCCACTCTCTATACGCCTTTATTGGCCCAGTCAAGCCTTTCCTCTAATCGGAAACACTCGGCACTGGTAAGTCGGTTATTAAAACATCAATGGTGCTGAAATATGCTTTAAGAGTAAGTGTAGTGGGGACAAGTATTCATCTGATGATTTGCTGACATACACTGAAGGGCATCCTTCAAGTGTGACGTCGTAAGGAGCGTGAACCCTTCCAAAAAAACAACCCCCAAACCCAAAAAAACTATATAACTGGTCTATTCCAAGAGTACAACAAATGACAAGCATAATACAAAAGCTATATTGCGTGGTGGGCTTGGAATCAGAGCACCAGTCAACACTCTGCAGCACTTGTGCTGAAAATAAAGCGCCGCACCTTACGACATTAACGACAGCGTAAAATTGCATCGGCTAAAACGAGCCCTACACTCTCATCACTATCGCTGGCTGCTACTTTTGGATGACGGTCGTTGTTGTGGCGTTCTGCTCCAATTCAGGCTGAATGCTGAACGCTGCCGCATGGCTGTACCACCTCATTTCCCCTGCACTCACCAGAGGCACTATTATGCGAGACGTATCGCTGTGCCATTGTGATGAGCATGTTGCGCTCTACACACTTGTTTCTTGCGCGATAAGTGTGCACCCCGCAATTCCGCACGGGTAAATTGACACGTGCGGGAAGCACGTCTGGATACGTGCTCGTGAAACGCTCACTTCACTGTTTTCTCCACGCACGGGGCACACAGTACGCAGGAGCTGCGTGCCAACACTGCCCTTGCCAAAAACAGGACAACTCTCGAGTTGCCCGGAAGGTCCAAGGCGATAAGCAGCCGAGGGAGCCTCCTCTGGGATTGGGACGGACGAAGGTAGTGTGAGTTTTCCCGCTCAAGCCTCTTGGTTACCGCTGAGCAAGTAGTGCCTCTTACAGAACAGAATGAAAAAGGTCGGCTTTCTTTTATGGGGTCGTTCGTATTATGCCTGTAAATTCTCAATGCCTATGGGACGAGGTTTTAATACTCCCTCAAATTCCGAAGTTAGTAAGTCAGCAGAAACGCACGCTTCCTCACCTCGCAAAGCCTTTTTGTGTTACATCCAGGAAAGGAAAGCAGCAAACCCTTTTTCTTCATCGTTGAATGGATGCGCCTGATGCCTTAACTTGTCGCCGACTCTCGTCGTGCTGCCGGCGTTTCTAGGCGTGCTAGATACAGGTTTTGTCTGGCTACCTTGACAGGTCTCGTTCAGGGACTGCGGAGATCTTCTATACTCAACTTGAATGCGAGGTGAGCTTTAATATGACTATTCAAAGAATCTTAAATGGCAAAACGTCGGAAGCGGCCGAAAAGCAGGCCGCTGTGTGGAGTGGTGGAATGATTTTAAAGGGACAATGAACTGAATATTGTCAAGCTCCCGGTTTTCCTTGTACTGCGTAGACTGGCTCAAATTACCACACTTTTCATCGTTTATCCGGTTGATAATTCGGTAGTTATTTTATAAAGGGGGAAAGAAGAAAAAATTGCGCCTACCTCCCCGCGAGGGGAAGCCTGTGTAGATGCGACGCATCGTGTGGTTCACTTGGTGTTTCCGTTGGATTGATTCTGAAATCGCGTGAAACGTATCGGTAACGCGTATGAATATTATGTTTTGCGATTATTATTATGTTTTACTGGCCAATCTTGGTCAATCTCTCCAAGTGGTGCGCTTGGGGCTTCGCTGTCGCAACGACGTTTACTCCATCATTGTTGCTGTAAGAGGGAGCTTCTTTTTTTTTATTGCAAGTGTTAATCATTGCCCCATCATGCGCTGTATCAGTAGCATCTTGACGTAGTATGAATGAGCCAAGGATGTAAGGCGCGTTCGTAGTATTAGATTCTGTCTCGGTTTTGTGGCGCAGTGGGAAGAGCACCATGTACCTCGCGTTCAGCCCACAGGGTCGTGGGATCGAAACCGGGCGCCACTAACTATTATTTTTTTATAGTGTAGGGGGAGGTGCGGACAACGCCGTATGGAGGAACAAGGCGAGTGAATGAGATACAGTCGCATCTAAAAAATTTCACCATCTCCTCGTAGGTGAACCCTGATTAGTATGCGAAGCAGCCATGGGGTCGACTGAAGTTCCCATTAGTTTCCAGCTCGATCGCGGTTTTGCGGGAGGAGAATGAAGGGAGCGGAGCGTGCGCGCACGTCATATATATCGCGGAGCTATAGTGGCGCCCCCAGCGGAGTATGCAGCGGCTACCGTCGCGTATCACCCTAAGCTGCTTCGCATTATTGCGCGCGGAGCCGCAAGTGTTGCCATTCGTTTCGCAATCCCAGAGATGACAGGATCGTCGGAGAAGAGTGGAGGGATGCTTCGCATAGTACTCAGGGTTCCCCTACGGGAAGATGACGGCGGTGGTTGAACGTGAAGCTATTGCGTGATGGATTGTTTGGTTGGCCAATCCCTAGGGGCAACCTGCCACAATCATCATCAGTGGTGCCTGGCCAGGCATGTGCAGTGGGGGTGTCCACACAACGGCGGAGGGAACAGGCTCGACCATAAGCTGCTTCGCATCTAAAACTACCATGCCTGGCCTGGGGCAGGCGCACCAACTAAAGGCTGTGATGACAGGAGGAGATGCACCTTGATTGGACGATGTCCAAGGTTAGCATTCAAACATGTTTCGGTTTCGGTTCTGTAAAACAACATGCTTCACATCCGAAGGCATTGTTGGATGGACATTATCGATATCTCAGTAATCTTCGCACCGTGCTTCAGCCGTGTTGTGGGCGTAAAATGCCTAAGATAAGCGTCCCAGGACGGCTTGGAATCATAGCAATCACTAGCCTAGGCCTACGCAGTGGATAAACGCCCTCCGCGTCACCGCATACGCTCAAATGCCACGCGCTTTTCCCGCATATTCGCAGCTTTCTTCACTCATGCCCGTATCGGAAAAATTGTGTTTGCACCAGCCCAAGGGTCTTCTGATTCGGGCCTGTTCCCACTGCCCGAAAGTAGTCGGTGCTTGTGGCAACAGCACGCCAACGAGAAATCTCTCGCGCGTCAGTGTCAGTCTGCGCGCGTTCTGCGAACTCGCTTGTGGAGCAGTGAACGTTACGGGCCAAAAATGGTGTACTCATTTCAGAAAACATCGGCCGGAAACGAAAAAATCAACTTACAAAAACAAAGCATGTACCTTCGGGAATTCCAATTTCTGACTTGCAAAGCAAAGATCCCAGCGTTTCAGACCAGTCGGCCACTAGCCAGCACTGCCGCAATTGGATATATAAAATATCTAATGTATAACCAGTTTACACTTTTATTTAGTTTTAGCATTTCAAGTACCTTAGGTGACTATTTGTTGTATAGCACTCGTGCAGTAAGCGTACCCCAAACGTCCACAATATCTCACGTTAAGCAATTGCACTTCTTAGATTGAAAAGCGTTCGCAGATGTGTGGTCACGCTGCTAACCGCTGTGCTTGTTCACCCAGCACAAAAAAGTGTTGTGTGCTCAATAGTTTTGCGCTGTACGCTAAAGGTTTCAGTTGATTTTATTTCCTTAGTACCTGTATTGACTTCGCTGTCTTTTCTTCCGCCTTCAAGTGGCCTGAGGTTTTCCTACTAGCGTACCAGACAGCGAAGCGTCGCATGTGCACTTGTGCAGCGCTTGTGTGGAGTGACCCGGAATCGGAGCTTGATACAGTATACAAACTAACAACGTAAAAAAGGCACATTCTTCCATTCACAAACGTGTTGTGGCTTAGTTTCAACTGAGCGAGTGAATTTCGACGACCCGTCTGCGGCCAGCGTAGAAAACGCTGGGGCGACTGACTCTGTCGGAAGGCCGGCGTGCCATGCAGTAGCGCAGTCAAGCCAAGTCACTTCCACCTGACGTCACACGAAAACGCCACAGAAAATGAGCGAGGGTAAAGAGGAAGACAGCGTTTTCGATTTGATTTTTTTAATAATGAGTTCGAGTAAACGCGCTCAGAGTGGCCTAAACATGGTATATGGCCTCAGGACTACAATTTGCGCTAGCAATCGCTGAATGTTTACAAATCACTTCAGTGTCCCTTTAACTAGTTTAAATCACAATTGCCATTTGGGAGAAGTGGGCATACTAGACTGGCGTTTTGTGAAGGCAACCGGAATAGTCTTGGAAGTTTCTGTTGACACGTTCTGTGGCACTTGCCTTCGGAAGGTGCGGAGCAGGCTTATTTTGAACCCCGCCCGGAAACGAGGAACTGTGCATTAAGTTTTTGCTAAAAGAAGCACGTTCGTTCTAACAAGAAGTCCGTTCTATTCTCTTCATGGAATCCAAACTACGCACAAGTACCCTTCAATTTGTCTCAGATTACCTTTGAAAGAAGTTTACGCGAGGCGTAAAATTCTGCGAACTGAGAATTGATGTATGATGTCCCGAACTTGGCGATTGCCAATGGGTTTGCATATACGGGCCCATCACGTCGCACGCCGCGGTTTGCCATGAAATCCGCTATATACAGTTCTCATGACGCCAGGTGGTCTACTTCCTCTAGGCGTATACTGTGCTAACTACATAACATCTTTCTCAACCGAGGACATGTGACAGGGGAACATAGCTTTTTTGTACAATTTGCGTATATACTATGACCTGCTCCGGTGCTGTCCTTGTTGCATGGATGAAACCAGCTTCCTAGGCGCTTTGGTAATAAAAATGGGGAGCGATACTCTAACTCTCTGTGTATACGCAATATGGTACCGAGAGCACTACCACCTTTTTAACCGAAAACACAACACAAGAACTAAAGGTTTTGTTACTGTCAATCTGATTCGATATGCAGAATATTATGCTAGGCTTCGTGCATCAGTGGTTGGTTTTTTATGCTCAAGGGCCAGGTGTTGAAACCGAGTCGAGAGCAACACCAATCGCAATGCGATTTTCCAAACGTTCACAGTTACTTAGATTTCTGCGAGCATTGCTGCAAAAGGGCGTAGTACTGCTGAATGCCGAGGGTTTTATTCCGTAGACTCTGCAGACGACTAAAAATTTGTTGGCAGACCATTTTTCACCTTGGTGCCAGAGAGGTTTTCCGCTAGCAAAAGTGACCGTGACTCTGATGACCATGAAGCTAGTTAACAGACTACCCTCTTCTCGTTACAAAATTGGGTCCTAGTATAGTTGCTCCATGACGTATGGCAGGTGCGAAAAGCGTTGCCTGTGTTTTCTGCCATCACCGATTGCAGTCAGCCTCGTGGCTTATTTAATCTCCACATCCTCGTCCAAAGCCCCTAAGATTGCAGTGCTTACGTGCCTGAATTATGTTTCTTGCGGAGCACGCTACCGTTCTGTGATAATATCGGAGAACACATAAAACATTGTGCCGATGTCCAGTAGGGTGGGGACTACGACGCGGATACCTTTTTAGTATTGAAATGTTCATTATCTAAGTTGGTGACATTTTCTCCAAGAGCGACTGGCAAACAGCTCACCGTGCGCTGATCTTTGCTGTTCGCTAGTGGCGCTGCAAGAGCTCCACGAACAACGCGGCTTCCTTCCACGCAGCGCATATCGAGGGCTGTCCGGTGTCTGCTGACTGGTGATTGTTATTGAGGTTGCCCGCGCTCTGCAGCTATCGCCTTCTCCGATTCTGTGGAGATTTCAGCAGCCATCGTGATAGTGTGCCAGTGCACTCGGCTGTACGATGAGCAGAATACTAACCTACCGTCGTTTAAGCTCGTTGGGTGTGTTGCAACACGCTTACATGGCATTTCGGAATTTGCCGAAGGCTATGGGCTCGAGTACTCCGACTAGTGAACAGCTTCTTCTCGCCTCGTGGTATCACCTGACTCCGCTTTTTAAAGATTGCATAGAACCGAAGGGTAAGTTCGCAGCCGACCCGTTATAGGTGTGCGGATAACACTCGTGTAAGCCGCACACCCTTTTCAACCCTCTTTTCACCCCTGTGGTAACTATACGCTATCCGACACCCTTTTCACGGTTTTGCCGCTGAGCTGAAATTAGCGCTATCGGAAGCCTTTCTCACGCGGCGCTGCAGAGCGGGGTGTGTCGCAGCTTTCCTAGGAGCAGGATCTTACGGGGAAGCAAAAAAATGGTTAATAATTAAGAATGGGATGGCTGTTCTTTTGCAGCCAAAAAGGGAGGGTAGGGAAACTGTGCAAGCATAATTATACCAGCCTCGCAAGCGACGCGTCCTAAAAAAAACAAGTTGCCTTTTTGGTATTGTGTTGCGTTCATTCATTCGTGTAATCTGGTCACAGGTGGTGGGAGGCGCTTTTTACTGCAAATCAGTATATGTCTAACCCCCCCCCCCCAGTTTTCATTCCGGTGTCATCGATTTACTCAGCACCACTCCCGGGCACCTCCTCACCACCGCTGACACCTCTTTCACAAATATTTTCCCCCTCGCCTCCAACGATGCCCCTTTGGCAAGTGGCGGAGTCAGCAGCTAACGGCGATATGCGGTTATCAGGTGACTGCGAAAAATAAACTGAAGCACGGATGGGCGTAAAACTATGCACTGACAATTACTACACTCCCTAATATGAAATTTGTGCTCAGAACGAGCTCAAGTCTTCTCGGTCATGGCGCATTTGTGCTGCGTCTGAGGAAGGGATTGCGTTATCAGCAAACCTACGGCGGCGTGCGCTACTCTGCTGCTAGCTTGCAGTGCGTCGCCGCCCCGGTCAGCATGTCGCAAATCGTGTTTGAACCTCCCGCGCGAATGTCACGTGGTTCGGATTAGATCCGCACAATAGTGCAGCGAGCATGTTGTTGCATATCGTGTTTGAACCTCCCGCGCAAACGCCACGGGGTTTGGATTAGCGGAGAATGAAACAGCGTCTGGGGAAGGGTGCTCCTTGGTGGTGACACAGGAAACATGTGTGAGAGAAAGGCAGTGAGAGAGATGACGTCGTAGCCGCACGTGTCGTACTCCACCCTTCGCTAGACGCTCCTCTCCGTTTTCTTTCCTTCGTCGCTGCTCCGTTCGCTCACTCGGTTTGCCGACATAAGCAGACGCCACTCCCCTCAAGCCCCGGTAACGGCTGCCAAATGGCTGCCCCCTAAAACGACCTAAACCCACCGTCGCGTATATGTCACTTCTAAGCCCGAGCACATGACCGGTTGCCGGTTTATGCGTGCACAGGTTTGTAGTCAAGAATAGTGGGAGGCAGCAGGAGAGGCGTGCACGCGCAGCGATAGGTTTCATGCCCGTACTTATGCATGGCATATCTGTTGTGGTGGTACGAGATTTAAACGCGGACCGTAAACGGCAAAATGGGACCTGTCTGGAGCCTTTAGTGGTAGAGCGGATTTTTGTGTGTTTGGCTATGTTCAGATTACCGGCGAAATACCCGTATCGTGATCTATAGACGTAAAAAAAATGCCATGTCACGCAGGTCGTTTGACTGAGGTATCGTGATCTATGGACGTAAAAAAATGCCATGTCACGCAGGTCGTTTGGCTGAGACGTGAAATACGTCATTCTTTAAAGTCATTACGACAGTTGCCGCAACAGTCGGATTACGGCCTTACAGAAACAGTAAGATGCTTACGACGCTGGAGGGACACAGGCGGTTCCATGTTTATCTGCAAGACCAAAGCTTAGATCCGTGAGAGGTCCATTCAGTTAATTGACTACAAAATATGCTCCATCGCAAATTATGGCAAACGTGTTTTGTTTCGTGGATTCTGTGGACTGCGTTCAGCTTTGCAGGTCATCTTTCTTGACAGAGTGGAAGGGCACGAATTTTTTGTATAACCGCGATGTTAATCGAAGTCTCACATAGGGTGGTAAATCTCTGCGACAGAGGAATAAGTTTTCGTTAAATGTGCAGGCGGCTACCATGACTACTGCAGCTGACATCCACTAGCTAGGTTCCACGTTCTGCTAGGAATGCACGTGGAGCACGGCCACGCGGTTCTATAAACCTTCAAGACGGCCGCTTCGATTCATGCGCGTCACCGCCGTACTGCAGCGCTGGAAACAAGGAACCCGGCCTGTAGCAGTGGAACGCGGTAACTTCAAATCGCCTTGAACAAACCATTGGTGTGTTTACCTTGGAATGAGCGCGATGGTACATGAAAAGCATGAGGGGTGAGCGCAAAGCAAAAGGGGGCATTTCCTTGGCTATTGTCTACAAAGGTTATCGCCTTTTGACGGCATTTGCAATGAAAGAAGCAGATACAAGGCCATTTTTTTAACTACCCACGCAAAAGTCAATACCTGTTATACAAAGGATAGTGGCACCCCGAGGAATTTCCGAATAGTCCTGCTAGTAAGAAATGATTTGGTATTTTACCAAAACAAATTTCTAGTAGTGAGCATTGCCCTATACAGAAACCTGGTTCCCATTCTTAGGCGCGTTCCCCTAAAACAGCCATGTGTACTCTTGAAACACCTTTGCATCAAAACTTTTGAAAACAATAGCTTTTCCTCTCCCCATCGCACCCTTGTTCGTGCCATCTACCGCACCCTACACCCGGCCACGTACATGTTCTGCTCCTTACCCGCAACTTATCCCCTAAGGTAGTGGAGTGCCGACGAACGCTAGGCCTCCCCCCACCCTTTCCCCCTTACAACCAGTCAGCCCATATCCTGGGGCCCAGTACATACAAGAGAAGAGGGCCCGGAAGGGGGCCTGGTGCTGCTGTTTGGACACCCGCACCCATGGGGCGGGTGTCCAAACAGCAGCACCAATGCCCGTCAAAACAAAAACACTTAACCGTACTCCTGCTGCTTCTCAATTTGATCGCACACGAATTGCCCACGTTGCTCTACCTAACGAAATATAATTGCCAAAGAACTTCCGACAACGATGCGGCCACAGTAGTAGACACGATGTCGGCTACACTTTTTACGTACTATTGCACTCATGAAGTCACAGAGCTTATTATATTTTGGTACCAGTAGGTGCATAAAACGACGGCGCCTCGATCAAACGCGCTGAAGGTGCGTTTTATCGAGCTGTCGTGGCAGAAACATGGTAAATCTGGGTGATATGTAGAAGTTCTTGAATTCTTGGCTATAAATTGGGATGAGTGAATTCTATATAGAATGCCGCATTCAAGTTATTCCGTCATCTTTCCCAAAAACACACCGCTCGAGGGTTGTCAAATCTCAAACGCGAAGAGCATATTTCGGCATCTGTTAATTTTTTTTTTGGTAGAGGCGAAAGAAGAAGAGGTGAGAAGAAACATTTAAGAGAGCAAACGGCGGATCTGCACTTTTATTTTCCCGTACTGTGGAATATCCGACAGTAGTGCAAATATACTTCAGCGCTCACGCATCACGCTGGACCGCCTCATTGCCTAGGTGTAGAGTCCGCCATATCTTTAACTAGTGAGAGTGTAAAGTTGGGCTTGTTGGTGATGCATTCTTGTAGGTAAAGCGCGAGGCAGACACAGAACGAGATAAGAAAAGGGACGAAGACGAGCGCTCGTCTTCGTCCCTTCTCTTATCTCGTCCGGTGTCTGCCTCGCGCTTTGCCTACAAGCTTTAACTAGCGTATGCGAGCGTCAATTTTTCTGACTTATGACCGCCTTAAGAAGAAACAGCCTGGCAAAAAATTGGTCCAGCTGATCGCGGTTTCTGAGCATGCATTTATTATTGACCTTTTTGCAACATGGCTATGGTCAAATCGCACTGAGGCACGAAAACTCGCAGGTCACGCACGCTAGTTGAAGATTTGGCCGGCTGTCCATTATTTTCACAAAACACCAGTACCATACCTTTACTTGCCATACTTTTAGGCCTTATTAAAGTGTGAATTTTACGTGCCTAATAGAGGTAAAGTACTTGCAGCATAACCGCCGAGTACTACCCCTCAATTGGCCCCCGACATTTTTCATCGTGGTATGCGGGACCTTTGAACCAAATAAGTATTTGATTCTTGGCAATTTTTCTGGAATGAGGAAGTTTTTCATCAAAGCATGTCGCAAATGTTTGAAGCATATACGATGCGAAACAAGCTCGTAACAGTTACTGTTTGCCAACAGCATAACGTAGTATGCCACAACGTGTCAACGGCTTCTTAAAATACCTGCAGATTCCTGAGTAAGTAACGATTTTAAGTACAGTAGAATCTTGATAAACGAAAATCGCCTAAACGTAATTCCCGCTTAAACGGAACAGTAGCCAGTACGTTGGTTGGTTTTGTATTCAGATAACGTAAAAAAACTCTCGGTAATCTGAACTAAAGTTTCCACGTCACCGTTTAAACGGAACCAGAAATTGAAGTTCTTGTGAAACCAATTCTTGTGAAACCGGCTGTTTCGTGATTTTTTTCCCTCCCTCCTCGTAAGCCTCGTCTCGTTAGTGGTCATCCGTTTTAGCGCAATGAATGCAACATCGCAGTTCTTGTTCCAGTCGTATGGTCTCGATTTAGGACGCCGAGATTACGGGGCTCTGCTCCTATTGCCTCGTTCGTGCCATAGTGGGGCTATTCGCGCTTCATTACCACGTTGCCGTCTCCTACATTCGGTGGGTCGTAAGCACTCGCGAAGTTGAGACCTCTAGCCTCCGTGAAGATGCCGTTGAAAGGACTCAAAAAAACATATTTGATGCATTTGATGCTCGGGGAATCATTGTTGCCAAATGAACTTCGTGAGTGCTGTTTTTAAACCTCTTTTAGGTTTCATGGTTTCTGAAAAACTATCAGCTGCATTCACCTTCTGATGCTTCAAATTCCATGAAATGGTATTGATAGTGTGTACGCACATAAATTTGCGCTTTCATACATTGATCTCGCTAAACAGAACTCCTGTTAAACGGAACAAATTTTTTCGGTCCCTTGAAGTTCCGTTTATCGGGAGTCTTCTGTAGTTTCTTGTCCTATACAAGTTTTCCAGATTTAAACGGAACAGTTACAAAATTAGGCTCATCTCTTATATCTTGTTTAATAAGGTTGCAAGCATGGTTAATCTGTTACGGCGGTCAAATTTACAGCTTCTTGGCCTAAAGTAGTAGCCCACACTTGTTTTGTTGAGCATGAGCGACATGTTTGTGGGCCGTGATCCATATTCTATATAAATAAATCAATATCCTTAAAAGTGCTAGCATATGAGACCTATTTTGACAGTAAAATGGCTTTTCTACAGCGTTAAACCAGTGTTTATAAAATAGGTCCTGAAAACACTTATTGTGTGTAACAGCATTTCGGCGCGACAGACAACCACACTTCTGGACTGTGCAGAGCCGACGCTGATTGGAAAACATCAAGTGGGCACGCTCCAGAACATATATTGGCACAATGGCATCAAAGATTATTTGTATGAGATTTAAGAACAAGAAAACAACGATATATACACTACAGTTATCCCCAGCACGAAAACACCCCTGGCTTCATGCACCATAGTCTTTCTTGACGCTCATTATTCGATATTTTACCTTGAAAACCATAATGGCGTTCCAGATTCTTTACATTTGTAAATTTTGCAATTTACACTTTGTTACTTAGAGCTGGTCAGAGCAGAAAAATCTTCAATCACAGAAAAAGTAAAATTTCTTTTTGTTTTACTGGCCTGAGAAGCGGGCGTTTGCAAAATAAAACAACATGGCGTCTGAGGCTACACGCAATATTTCAGGTGCCTTTCCAGGAAGCTCACGTTTCGTAACTACTGACGTACAACATGAGTAATAGGTGATTTTTATGTTTTACTTCAAAGCCCCGCGCTCTACTCCCGATGTCTGGTTTTTAACGGCGGCACAAGGCCAATTCATTTTGCAAAACTAAATACACAGAAGAAAGCAGCCGCAATACCACCAGGTGCCGTAATCAAGCAGTGGGGAAAATTTGTGTTCCGCTTGCAGAACTATATATAAAGACCGTTTCATAGCGCTAAATCCACCATAGAGAGCTCTTCTCAGCGACATTATTCAGAGCAACGCTTTGATTACATTGCGTTTGAAGTTCCTGAGTTACAAATATGCTTTTGTTTGTGTTTTTCGCTTTTTTATGCCTCCCTCCCGGTTTTTACAGCCAAAAGTATCTTGATATTCCCGAACGTAAGTTGGTGTATATACACTAGCTAAAACTGTTTAAGCTTAACTCCTAATACGCGTATTTAAAATTGTATAACGTCTTAAGCTCCCTGAGAGTACTATGTCATACCAGTGCACATTTTAATGTCTTTTGAATTTCAGTCATCAGCTTATTCAGCGATCTTTCAGTGGAAATATACCAATCTCAGCTGACACTCCGCATCAAAGAGTTGTCTGGTGCTAATTGTGGTCGTGTTGTGTGGCGCCAAACCACCATTTTGGGTTTACCTGCTACCAAATTAAATTGGCGGAGTTGAGAAAGGCGAGAGATATTTCCCACTAATGTAGGTTTGAATTTTGACGCTGCATTGGGGATGTATACTGGCGTGCACTCGTCCTTACAAGAAATTATTTCTCTTGAGTGCAGATCTGCGCAAAGAATGCGGCGACGGAGCTTCTGGGAAAGCTCTTTATGTTTACCTTGGTCACTGTTTAATTTTTTTCTGTGGCCTCCGCTGGGCCCTGTTAACGACGTCGACCTACGTTGAAGTCGTGCAGGGATCTCATACAATTTCTGTATGATATCCTTCTTTCGAGACTTCGACCACAATGTATCTTCGGTTTCACTTGCGTTCAGGAAGAGTGGTTCTGCAGCGCGGTCCATGGTGACGACGGTCGAGCCCAGCGTTGGGCGCGCTCACGCTGAGCATACATCGCTCATTGTTGGCTTAGCACAACCGGTCGAGAAAACAGGCCGAGTGTATGAGAGGAAGCACTAACATAGGTTCAATGGGTATACTACAGTGCACGATAAGCAGTTGGAACAAGTTCTGCTGTAAAAGTGGAATTCCAGGTCAATTTGAGCTCAGGGTACACCAAGTATGTGGCACCCATGCAGAGTGTGTCCGCTGACCGGGAACGTGCCCGGCATTTCTTATTCGGCGGGAGATTTTCCCAGGAAATAAAAATTTAATGCTTTCGATCCTGATGTAGGCTTCAAGGCGGTTACTCGTTTCAAGCTTAGCATGGTGTACAGTGGGTTTTTTAACAAGCTATGATCCATAGAAGTCTGGTTCATCGGGAGCGTCGTAAAAAGTGCTCGTAAGACTTGTACAATCATCCGCCAGGACTTACATTGAATAATCATAGCGCTCTCCTAAAATGCTGTTATATTGGTCACGTCCGTATTGTAGTAAAGCAAGCTTCATACACGCAGATCAACTTTGAGGTCTTCTTATGGTGCTCGGAGCTTTTATTCTTTTCGTCATGTTTACCAGTGAGAGTAGTTAAGGGTGAAATCCTGCCACTGTCCATTGGCACAACCAGGGCGTCGGAACAGGGGGGCAGGGGTAGCGTCGGCTCCCCCATAATGTACAAATGGGGAAACATGGATCCACTTAGTCAAAGGGCGCCTGTAGGCTTCTTCTTAGCCGCGGACGGTTCAAGGAATGTTCGATTTATTTGCAGAAAAAAAGTTTTATAATATGCTACTCCCGCCAAATCTCTGAGTCGCTGTAATCAGTATTTAAACGACCTTTGCCGCTTTATTGAGGACCCTGCGATTCCGGAATGATAGCGATTTTAACGTTTCCCACCTTCAACGGAACTATTGCGTAAGGCCTCCGTATGAAACATTTAAAGCGCTTGCCTTCCGTCCCGAATATGCAGCCTTGCAGCGCATTGATGCGGTGGTATCGATATAAAGTTACGTAGGGAATTGTCTTTCCTTTGTATCGGGTAATATTACCGTGATTCCACCCAGCTTCACTCGCTAGAGTGAGCAACATTATTTACATAAACGAGCTCAGTTTTGTTGCAAAAAATAGGTTCTCGCAGTGGATAGGGGAAGCGGCGTACACTGATAGCATAACCAGTAACTCTAGGTAAGTTGAAAGCAAAGCGATAGAAGAGGGCACCTTTTCATGCGAAATATGAATGCACCCGTATCATACTTGCGACTGCACGGGAAGGGGTGTCTTAAAATAGTGGCAGAACTAACAATCAGAACCAGTCTTGAAACAATTAAAACAAACGAGCCGGGGTGCATACCTCGTGCGTACTCGTACTAATCTGGCACATGGTTCAATATCGACTAGCCCAATTAATTAACTGGAACATTACTAATTCATCGCACCGTCTCACCACACGTCATATATCCGAACAGACAGCATAACTTTATTTTAACTTGTCTTTGTGTTTTACTATCCCCCTTTGTCAGTATGCATTGTGTATGCCACCTTCCGGCAGCATGGATGGGCTGGCCTGGAGTGTTTGTTCGTAGTTAAGAGGCATGTCGGTGCTAGAAAATTGTACTGGCTTTCTGTTTTATAAATTTGTAAAGAGAGCACTTGTTTTCAATCAATGAGTTAAACTTTATAGAATTTGTCGAGCTAACAATTCTTTTTGGAGAGAGCACAGTCGCCGTCAAGAAACCAGCGGCTTTTTCACTCTGAGCTCCTACGTCTGTGATTTTGAATATATATTTGATTGGGCTTGATTTGTTTTCTTTTGTCGGTGTTGATTCCGATCTTTTATTTGTTCTACTTACCGGAAAGCGGCTTTTCAAGTCCTTAATTGAGCAGAGTAAACGATAATTCTGCTGCTACTGCTACTAATATAATAAAGATACTAATCAAGAAAAATATTTTTATGGCAATAATTATGGTGATGATGATTGCGGTGAAGTATTTTTTGCTTCCCCAGAGAAATAATAGTTCCGACACCTTTGGGCACAGCAGCTGTGAACGAGTCCTAAATCCGTCAATGAACACCTGCTTTATTTGTACTGGGCTAACCCGAAACGTGGTTAAATTTGCACAACCCCGTCAGCTGTTGGCACAAGTTAACTAAGCCTTGCACTGTTGGAAGTCTTGCGGGCCTGCACATGGCACACAGCGCTCATTTCCTTGAAAAAAGTAGGCGACGGGCTCCAAACACTGGCGCTTAAAGCAACGAGAAGTAATCTTGATGTAATCGGCTGTTGAGTACCTTGTGAACCCAAAGCTGATTGCAGTCAGCAGTTCAGTGTTTGGCGCAAATGACAACACAACATCAGGTGCAGCTGTTTTCGAGTTGTCTACCTAAGAGCCAATGGAACACGCAAGCCTTCGCACTTGTAGTACCTACTGAACCGAGGTTTCCGATTGAAGTCGTTATTGATGGACTCACCACATACGCCCTTGTAGACACGGGAGCAGCCATCTCTGTTATAGCCGCTAAACTTTGCTGCAAATTACGAAACGTGACGACCCCAATATTCGGTTTCCGTCTCCGCACAGCTACGGCGCATAATGTCGAGCCTTCAGCCGTCTGCACTCGCCGTGTCTTTGTACAAACGGTGATGTGTTGTAACCGAGTTCGTCGTTCTTTCCTCATGCTCCGATGACATCATCTTGGGGTGTTACTTCCTGTCGCATCACCACGCTGTTATTGACTGTGCCCGCGCCGAGGTCGCCTTATTTCCGGTGTGTGATACTGCGATGCACAAGGAGACCACTACTTTTAAGCTGTGCGCCGCCGAAGAATCCACAATCCCTCCAGCCTCTGCCATTATCGTACCAGTAATCTGTGATATGGTGCCTGCCTCAACTGTTGTGTTTACCCCCTCTAATCTGTTTTTGCGCAGCCAGGCCGCCCCTCTCCCCTAGGCACGATGTATTGGAGGGCTCCGAATGAATCGCGAAGTATTGGAGGGCTCCGAATTGATTTTGACAACCTGGGGATCGAAATCTCGCAAACACGGGCGGCTTTGCTTTTTGCCTGCACCGAAAAGCGGCCGCCGCGGAGGGGAAAAGAAACCACATCAAACTATTAAAAAAACGCCATGAATGTACGGACGTCTGCTGCCTACCGAGGAGCAATCTCTGCCGCTTTGCCACGGGAAAAGGCTCTGAACCGACTTTCTGTAGCATTGCCAGTGTAGCTGCATGAGAGCATGCGAACCTGTACTATTTTTTACATTGTGTCGCTCTTAATTGCACATAAGAAGTTCTAGATATTGTGCAACCTATGCAATTAAAGCATAAACCAATCGTTGTAGCCTTTCCTTCCTGGTTGCTTTGTTTTAGATGCCACTGCATCTCATTCACTCGCCTTGTCCCTCCATACGGCGTCGTTGTCCGTCCACAGCCCTCCCCCATTCTCCTCCCCGCGCAAGCTGCGCTTCCGCCGCTCACCCCCTCTCCTCTCTGATAGCGAACACTCTCTCGCGAGAGGCATTGGATTGGATTCGATTGGCTTGGCTTGGCTTTAATTGGATTGGATCTGATTGGATAGGATTGGATTAAAGTGTATTGTGTTGGATTGTGTTGGATCATAGCCGCGCCACGTTGCCATAGCCGCGGCAGGGGGTTCACGGCACGTTTCACGCGATGGGAAAATCAACCTAACGGAAACAACAACGGAACCCCCTATGCGTCGCATCTACACAGGGGTTCCCGCGAGGGGAGGTGGGAGTATTTGTTTAGTTTCCCGGCAATATGTCGGTGAATTTAATCCGCAATGAATCACAGTAGCCGTTTGATGTCGTTTCGAGCTATTTTCCTGAAAAGAAAGGCCCTAACCGCCAATGCATTCGACGTGGGATCCAGTCGCAATGAATGTTGACGTGATTGCGGGGACGCCCACCTTTATCCCGGTTGTGCGGGCTCCTAAAAAGGGGGTTGGAGTTTTCATGGGAGAAGGCAAAGTTTATCGAAGGGGGTTGTCGTGGACCGCAGCGGCATTTTGTTGCTGCATGTATACGACATCTGCCATCGCCGCCTTCCGTCCCGCAGATTATATGCGGATGCTGTGTACCGTTTCCGGAGCAGAGTGTAAGTTTTGGGGCAGCTTAACTGTGGAATGGCTGAAGATGAAGAATGAGAGTATTGATAGAAGTGATGTGCCCTTATTCCTTATACTAATTGGCCACGAATCCAATGCTCGCACGGAAGGCCTGGTGTGCGCCAGGAGACCGCCTTTATTGCAAAAATAGTTACCATACCGAACACTTGGTTTGCCGAGATTGCGTGCAAAATTCGTGTCATGCGTCCCGAAACACTTTCGTGAGGTCAAGTTCAAGTGTAACGCTTGTGCCGAAGACTTGCGGTTGTTGACATTTTGGGGGTTTGACATAGCTTAACGCGCTCTGTAAAAAGCTTATAGCGGAAACAAAGCACCTCCTGCAAAGCATCTAGTTCGTTAAGGTTCGCAACCTGAGCTTCGGAGCGAAGTGAAAGTCGTAACCACTATGCCTTATATTATCTGAAGCAAACGTTAAAAACGTTGGTGGCAATAGCAAACACAAAGGAATAGTGAATTCGTTATTATAGCATTCGCTTTCACAACTCTTGGAAAGTTAGCGGATTCCTTGGACATTTTTGTAGGCAGAACGCCACCGTACCAAAGACGGGCAGAAGCGCATGATGTATTTATAGTGGCATGGGGCCGGATGTATATGGTGCCGGGTTCTAATAATACGCATAGACATGTGTGTTGTAGTACGGTGGAGTTCAGGGTTTGCGTAGCAGCTAAATTCAGCATTACAAATACCCATCAATGCACAATTGGTAAGAGCCATGGGTAGCTTTTGCCTAGGACGTTTAGTATGCTCGGGTAATGTACTAAAGTGTTAATTTTATAACTAGCTGCAAAAATATTTCTAAATATTTGGTGCATTATTTGGCTACTCTGTTCGTAATACGGATATGCACGGAGGCGTGCATGGTTGCACGTAAACTTTTGCGGGGAAATAAGCTACAATTAACCTTAAAGCAAGGTATGAGACCAAATGCATGTTTACATGTTCGGTTTGTATTTTGTTGGTGCCTGTCTCTGAAAAGTTGACCCGATGCTAAAGGAGGCCTGCATCACATTTGCCGGAGAAGCGTTGACCGGCTCCAAACCAGGTAAGGACTCTGGAAAGTGAATTATAGTTATCTTTGCGCACCTTCTGTAAATAAACAAAACGTATTAGCGAAGACAACAGATACAAATACGATCAACAAAAACAGTATATTACATATGTTGGTTTATGACAACAAGAAATTTAGGGGAAGCAAACAATGACAAGTGCATTATCCAAAATTTTGGGAAACGCAACAGCGAATTTAAAAACGTTGTGAGAGAATGCCCCACTGAAAATTTGTTTCGCTCGCGTGGCCTATAAATGGGTCAATAGTCTTTTAAATAATTCAGGGGACCGCGCTGGGTTGTAATCTCGACTAAGTAACTAACATACACCCATACGCTAGGGTAAACTTGTTTCAACACAACAATTATCTACCCTTAACAATGATGTTGGGTAAATCGAATTTTTATTGAGAACTCCAATTCTGTCATTGTTATGATGGAAAACTTTGAAAAGTTTTCTGTCAATTGATGTCAGTTAACAGTATACTGTACAGACTCAAACCTGGTATAACGACCACTGGAAAATGTTACAACAACCTACTCGCATTCGTTTGACTCCTTCAGCAGGTTTGAGATTTGCATTTTGGACAGAATACGTTTGAAACACCTTATCTTTAATGTGTAAATATTCTAATGTGCGTATAATAGCTTCCTTAATGATACAATAGAACACTTCATTCTCTGAAAAAAGTTCCCACGACAAAATAAAAGTTTTCAGATGTCAATTCAAACGCACATAGAACACCTTGCGGCTACAATCTTACTAAGGTATTTTACATTTTCGCTGAAGTTTTCTGAATGTTCAGGAGCTTGCAAACCTTCTCCGTTTTTTATACTTGTGTTCTGTCATCTAAGTTTGAAAGGATTAAGTCGAAAGGTTTTTTTTATTGCAATAAAATCCCATTCTACACTAATGAAAATGACTGATGTATAATATACGAAGTGTCGAAAAATAAATTTAGCTATATGTTGGCATTTTCGTTGGCAAACCAGTCATTATTACAAAGATTAGGCATAATGCGGAATACATCGTATCTTATTTATTATACCTAATACATGTCCCGAAGAGGAATTTGAGATGCCTGTCCAGAAAATACATCTTTCGTAACCACTTCCTTACTTGAAGGGCAGCTCCTGTTAATTTTAAAGTTGAAACCCTACGCGTTGGTAACAATATAGCGTATTGGAAACAGGGAACGCATATACGAGACTAACCGAACAGAGGAGAATAAAAACAAAGAGAACAGCGCAAATTTCACGAGTTGTCGTAATCTATTAATGCGTGCAAGAAATGTTTCATCAACGGGTTACAATCACTCGATAGAAAAATTCTCATGCCCGACACATTCTGTAGGGATGTGCACACGACCAATTCATTTTACAAAAACGTGCCTCATACGCTTTTTGTTTTTTCGTCCACACTTGTTTCTGCATGAGAAAATCTTCCAAAAGCCTAGGGACAATATGCTTGAGTTTCCAAAAACGCACTGAATTTACTCAACAATGTCTAAAACAAAACATAAAACGTTTCGCAACCTATGCGGGTGGCATCGTCCGTAACAAACTGGCCCGCAAGAGATCCAAACACATGACCATTTTTAAACAGTGGTCGGCAAGTTCCCTATTTGCACGCGTTGCCTTTGTAGCCTTGAGAACCTCCCTCTCATGCTCCGTCATTCGTGTTCCCCGTCACATCCGCATCTTGTAAATGACGCCACACGGAGGCGATGAGGCTGTTGGCTCTGGTGCCATCTTCTTGTGACCGACAATTTGGGGCTGTGAGTCGCTGTCAGAACGGAGCAAGGCGGTCCCCGTTACAGTTCAGTGCTAATGTTTAACGAGGCCCCAGGTGGGCGAGGATATTTTGTGTACGGTCGTGCGATAGATTTTAGAGTAACTAGGTCTTCGGGCCACTTGTATGGGTCTGTGTATGAGTATATAAGTAGGAATTGTAATACTTGCTGGGAAAGGTGTTAGACTGCATTCGCGTCCACGCGACCGATTTCTAAGTATCAGCCAATGGGATAAAAAGTTTTTCAAATGGCTTAGTCCTTAGTAGTGCACATCATTATTGTAAGTGACCACCTTGCCTATGTTTCCTTTGAAAGTTGTTGTTCGGTGTGCTTCGTAGAGCTCATTCTCGTCGCAGTAATAGCGGGTACACCGTGTGACAGTTCCTTCCAATGAAAGGAAGTACGCTGGTGGTCATAAAAGCAATGATGCCTGGATCTCCCTTCCAATGATTGAAATGATTTTGACCCCTTGTAAGGATATTTTTCGCACAAAGAACTTTGTAGCCACCGTTGGTAGGCTTAATAGCGCAATTTTTGTTTCTCTGGTAGCCAATGCCAGGTCAATTGGCAGATCCCCCCCCCCACCCTTGTGTGCAAAGTCAGGATTGTGCCTCCAGTCTCAGAAATTCCTTTCTGATCGCAGGCCGACCTCGGTGGTTGCCTGCCTGGAGACTGCGGAGGCTTCCGAATTGGGGAGCAGAATTCATAAACCGGTTATATGGATTTGCGCGTAGCTGCCTATAAATTGGAGAAGCTAACCGGCTTTCTTCCGTCTTGACGTTTCTGGTCTATACCGTGCTTCCGTGCTGGAAGCCGAAACGTCAGTACGTTTTGTTGGACTGGTCGGCGTCTCTTTTTCGTTCCTAATGTACCCTCCCGGCCAGACGGGATCCCGTCATGCTCTCGACGTTATAAATGAGCGTAAGGGAGAACAACAAAGTGGAGAATCTTGCACTAAGTCGGGCGAGACTTGAACCATAGCGAAGCTGCAAGATTTCTTTCTTCTTGAGCAGGGATGGATACGTCAGCGTGCATTTGTAAATGTTTGCAATTGTTTATTCACGACGCTGTCGTTCTCGATTAGCAGCACGTCCCGCGTACTTTCCGCGGCCGCCCCGTGTCGAGAACTGGAGATGCTGCAGGATTTCTTCCTACATGAGCAGTAAAGGACACATTACCACTACGCGAGCTACAGACGCTGCGTGGCGGTCTCGAAGCAAGCGCTGATGAGCAATGGGCATTTGTTTTCAATCTTCGGCATTTTTACGCTCCTTGTGGTTTTCGCCCGTTTTTTTTCAATAAATCCATTGCGTGTGCCGGGGACTCCCGGCGATTTCCGCGAGGAACGAGTGATGGGCATTTTGTTGGTATTATTTAACGCGTTACAAACCACACACACGGGGGAGCTATAACAGCTCCGCTGTTATTATCTATTCGGACAAGTGCTGCCGTCTATGGTACATTTGCTGCAGTGCTTGGGAGGGGGGGTGGAGGCGGATATGTAGGGCTGTTCAGGTTGCAGTGCCAGTCCCTGTGCACGAGAACGTGTGAAGCTGTGCCTATGATTGAGGTTCTAAGAACTCTTCATAGGTTTGGGAGTACCATGGCGAACCATGAATTTTAACAGCAGAGATAATGCGTGGAGAATAACGCGTAACGCACTAGAAATGCTAATAAAATGCCGAGCGCTCCTAAGCGCCTGCCTCAAGGCGACCACCCAACGTCCCCGTCATGCGCAGTGGATTTAGCCAAATAAACTAGCGAAAACCCGGTAGAGGGAGAAAATTGAGAGCGCGCGTGACTGCTTTGCTGCGGACATCTAGCGTTACATGCAGCGCATTGGCTTCAGCAAAAGAAAAAGACTCATCGAAGCTCCGCATAGGCTGTGAGGCGCGCCGTAGTGGGGGGCTACGAATTCATTTAGATCACCTGCGGATCTCTGTTTCAAGTACGCGCGTTGTGAAGTGCGGGAAATTGATGGTACGAAACATCCCCCTCGAGAGGGGCACGGTCAAATGCAGAGCATTTTCGGGGTTCGAAAACATTTTATCTGGTTCGAAAGAAATTGACAGCGAGAGCGAACGCCGAGAACGGCCCCATCACGGCACGACCGCGGCACGACCACGTCACGACTACGTCACGATCACGCCACAACTGTTGTTGCTCCCGCGCCAAACTACGACGCATGCGCGCCCCACCTGTTGCTGAACGCGATCCGAGCACGCAGAGAACACGCGAGGAGCAGCGGAGAGCAGGCGAGGAGGAGTGGGGGAGAGGGCGCACATGGAACGACTGTTGCGGACGCCGAGGCACGCCAACGCCGACAACGCCGGGTGACATCTCTGAGTTAAGGAAATGCTCTGCATTTAAAAGAAAAACATGTGAAATCCGCAAGGAGCGTTTCGCGTTTCCTGGCAACCAACAAAGACACAGCTGGTTCAACACTTGCTCCATGGAACCTCGATGCGACTACAGGAACGCCGCGCATGCGTTGTGCAAGTAGGCGCCGCTGCTGGGCCCTGCAGCGGTCGTCAAGCGCTACCGTGCGTGTAATTCTTGCCATGCGGAACACGACAATATCGATGCATATGACAACGACCACTAGTGGCACTGTGCAAAGCGACGACAGAACATGTAAATAAATATTATGAAACTTCTACAAATGGTTTGTAGGGTGTTGTTTAGAGCCCGCGTAAAAAGAAATCCTGCTGCTTCCCTATGGTTGAATCATTGCGTGAATTAGTGAGAGCTTTGCCACTTGTTTAGGGCGCAGCCCTCTGTTACCCGTCCGTGGGCTGAGCCGCATCGCCGTTGTCGTTATTCAGGGAACGAAGGTAAAACCGACGAGAAAGGAAAAAGCGAAACACGAAAGAAAACAAAGGTGGAGATTGTCGCGAAGAGGGCGAGTCGCCATGGCGAGCCAGCGTTCTTCGGAAGTGTGCGGTGGGTGAGTGGAGGGGGCGGTATGCTGTGCTCGTGCGAGCCCCACACAGGGCGCCAGAAACGCGCGCCTAACTACCCAGCCAGAAGGTACGAGGCCCAGCTATACCGCCAAGGCGGCGCGCTCAAGGAAAGGCGCAGGGGTCCAGGCTAAAACGGCGGAGCACGGAAGACGCGGCGACGCGAGGAACCGCAGAAAGCCCGCGCTCGCCGTAGCACCGCCGTTTCGAGCTCGCCGTGGTGTTCAAGCAATCGAGGTGGCGCGGGCCGCCGCTACTCTGGCTACACCGCCCGAGCGTGCTGCAACCGGGCGTGCGACGACACCAGTGCTGCCGGCTGTAGACGGCAGCGAACCGCACCCTGCGCGACGGAAGGGAAGCAACATGGCAGCGCCCAGGCCTGACACCTTACCCATCGCCCCGCCTCCGACACCCCATTCCCTCCCCCAACCCGCCCCCGGTAGATCCCGAGGAAGACGACGTCGCGGCAGGCCCCTGGCATTCTTTCCACCATGCTCTGGCATATTCAGAGCAAACGACCGCGGCGCCACAAAGTGCGGCCTCCGCTTTTCTTACCGGCCAGGGAAACTGCGGTGGCCGTATTGTTGAGCCCTGAGGGCGGTACCTCTTTCCTCTCCGCATCCCCAGAGGCGATTTCGCGTCACCTCGCACCGATAGCGGGAGTGCTGGAGGGGCGGGTGAACGTGCAGCGAAATGTGATGGCCGCCGACGCCGCATTTCCGGAGTGCCACGCCAGACTCTTGGATGTCACCTCGCTGTGTGGCTTGCAGTCCATGCCTGAGAACCCATCGGCCGCATCTTCAGTAGCGTGAGCATTTACGGCGTGGCTGTGAACATCTCCACAGCGGATCTCCTTAATTCGCGGGGCCGTCCCATCCACAGTAAGTTAGGCTATTCAAGAGGCCTGTTCGGGTGGCGTATTCCCAAACCATATCCCGTAGGGGCCCAGGCCAACCACACCCGCTAAACAGGGCGCAGCCAATGTGGTTAAAAAATTGCAATTTTTTAACCTCCTTGGACGCAGCACCGTGACGTCTCTACCTATATGTGCGCGACTTCATGCGAGGTGGATTTGTTCTTTTTTTCCCCCTCCCCTCGTTTCGGCTGCTTTGCGGGTGGCCGATGGTTTCGCTCTGCGGGCAACTTGTGTTGTACTATTTATATTTTTATTCCTGCTATTTCTTGTTTATACATTTGTATACTTTTTTGCGTGTGTGTCGCTTATAGTTGAGGCACGAGCTGTGCCACAATGCTGGCGAATTAAAAGGCCAGACACTACAGAAATCTATATATGTGGTAGCTAAAAATGCGTCGCAGGAAACAGACACAAACTGCTCATCTACACCCATCAGTGGATCTCTAAAAATGACAATTTTTTTCCGCTATTTTGACACCGAGATCACTATCGTAAAAATAGTGCGCAAAGGAGATAACTTTTTTACTTAGTTTTATCTCTGCTGCGACTACCGTGACTTCAAGCTCACGAGCAACTACTCATTAGTCCCAGCGAAAAGAATATACGTATCTGAGTGAGTGTAACACTGCAATAAATGAGAGGCCATGGGGCCCTGGGGGAGCAAGGATGAGGAGAAAAGGGGAAGGTCACAACTCGCACAATGAACACAGTTGCAGTCTTGGGGTCCTAATCGCAAAATGAACACATTAAAGTCAGTCAGTGGCAGCAAAACGCACAGTTCACACCTAAATGTACAGTTGACACTGTGGACAATGCGGTCCACACTGAAAACAGTGCACGCTGCAGACAGTTCACATTGTATACCGAACGGGAAAGTCGGCCAGGCTGCTACACCAATTTGTAGAGTCTGTTTTCAAGGGCGTACTCGGTAATTGCTTCTAGTGCGGTGGGATCGTCACGGACCCGACTAACATGTTCCTGTTTAGTCGCAGGGGCGGGAGCTAGAGTTAAAAGTTGGTGGCGATTACGGTCGAATAATGGACAGAGCCAAATTAAGTGGTAACGATTTGGTGTGCCTTCCCGATTAAAGAAGGGGGCATCAGCGCCTTTGGGATCCTGCAGAAGCTCTCTATTAATAAATAACGTATCCTATGCAGCAAACTCTCTGTGTGCATAAAGCACAAATTGTTAAAAATAACTAATCGACATTGGCAACGGCGTGAGTGGTAGCACGCAGGATTACTGATATCAAACTCGGCCTGGTGGCTTCAGTGAAGAGCCTGTGGTCAATAGCGCTGTACAGAGGACATATGTCAAACTCCTCGAGTACTTCTGTTGCTGTAGAATCTAAGTATTACTTAGCCCTTGGTTGGTATATATTTTCAATATTGCTTCCCTAAATTGTTTGACCAGCAGTGTAAATTATGCAGAATTCATGACCGAGTGTAAAACGTGTACGTTTGAGCTGGTGTCTCTCTTATCAATGTATCACCCTTGCAAGAACGATTCACACCTTCCATTGCTGCTAACAAAATGTCAATGTTTTCCTTAGTGGCACTGTTCCTGATAAAGAATAATGCAATGAAGTTAATGTTAACGAATATCAATGTAATAGTGCTTATAAAAGTGCCACAATGTAGCAGCTCATGCAGCTGTAATATTTCGGAAGAGTAGGATAGTTTGTAAATGTAGTCATGGGTAATTGGCTGCCTTTCTTGTAATCCTTACCTGCAGCACCGAAGCGTGTTTTGAGCTGTGTATATTGTGAAAGAGAACCCAACTCAATTGTATACCCTTCTGTGTGCTGTAGAATGAGCTTTCAATGAGGGTGTTTGCTTTCCAGACCATGTATAACTGCCACATGCGGGCGAAAGCGTCCATCCGCGCCCGCACTTCGAGCACCGAGTCGAGCGCTTATTTAGGAACACGATCGGAGGTCAGCGTCAACTTGCAGGTGCGCAATAAGAGCGCGGAGAGATAAGGGGCTGAGGTACAAAAGGTTAGCTTCTACCACATGAGCGTCAGCTTCCCCAGCGCCGCAGGCCAGCCCCTCCCACGGAGCGAAACCATCGGCGCCCTGCCAAGCAGTCGAAACGAGGGGAGGAGGAAAAAAGAAGAAATCCACCTGGCATGAAGTCGCGTACATGTAGGTAGAGACGTCACGGTGCTGCGTCCAAGGAGTTTAAAAAATTGCAATTTTTTAAATATCTTCGGCTGCGCCCCTGCTTAGGGGGTGTGGTCGGCCTGGGCCCTTACGGCATATGGTTTGGGAATACGCGTTTGGGTGAAAGCTTTTTACCCTCGGCAACTACAGTGCAAACGCTGGGGGTGCCGGGACCTTGCAAAGGCCTCCTGCCCAGGCCACGCGAGGTGCGCGCTCTGTGGGGAGCCACACCGGCCCGTGGACCGCGGTTCCAGAGTGCCCACCTAGACAAACTGCCGTGTTTACCACTCTGTGAATGACCCCCGCACCGCCCCTAGGCAACATGCCCGACAGGTGACGACAGAGCTGGTGCGGGCTACACAGCCTGTTTCATGACTTGCCCTCCAGACCTCGCTCTGCCAAACTACACCCCTTATACCAGGTTCCCAACGCTTCATCATGAAGTCTTCGCCAGCTACCCTGGCAGAGCCTGGCTGCTCCTTCCTTCTAACTCAAAGCTATAACTCACCACAGCGACGCGTTTTCCAGTGGAACTTTCACTCACTGGGGAGACGCAGTGCAGAGCTGGCCCACCACCTTCTGCGGGTTGACTCATATGTTCATGATTGACAAACCAGCGCGGAAAAACACGGCCCAAGAAAAACGAGAAGTAAACAGGACAGCGCTGCTGTCCTGTCTACTTCTCGTTCTTTTTGATTTATGAACGTTCACCAACTCACCCAAATCAAACTCCTCTTGACTTCGATGTCGTGGCCCTGCAGGAGGTTATAGTTAAGGTGGAGGCACCCCAGCTACCACTCTACGCAGGGTACCTTGGCCGCACTTCGTGCGATCTCGAGTCCTGCACCCTGAGCTCCTGCCTAGATCTCAGTCACGCAGGGAACGTCACGGGCGGCCCTGTACCCTAGACGGGACCTATCCTGCCTGGCTCTGAACCTGGACGACTCTGCGGGTGGCCCTATGGAGTGTTTCGGCGTCACAGTACAGATGGGTGGCAGAGCTACCTCGGTTGTCAGCATTTACATCAGGCAAGGAGAACCTTGAAACGCCGGTAACCTGGAACGTCTACGGAGCCGCCGGTGTCGTGACGCTCTTATCCGCGGGAATTTGATGCCCTCCACCGGTTCTGGAGAACCTGCCGGAGCACCAGACAGGGTAGGACAGAGCATGAAAAACGCCTAGGTCACTGCTGGACTGCTGATAATCATCAATGGCAGCCCCATCTTTGTCCGCCGAGCCTGTCAGCCGTGCATTCACCTCGCACTGGTGTTGGAGCGCTGCACTTACAACTGGGAGATGGCAAACGACACCCGGGGTTCTGACCATTTTGCGTCCTCTCGCCCCGTCCTCCCTGTACCGGCGCTTTGACATCAGACGCTGCAGACTGATCACCAGGATGGTCTTCTGGCAACTGTTGAGGGAACGGCTGCAGATAGCAGACGACAGCTCCCTCCCTAAAGAACTTGTTTCCTGCACTGAAGCTACCACTACCTACACTGAAGTGACCCGGTGAAATTCGGTACCTGATATTAAGGAACCGAACCTTCGGGCCACGATGACCAGAGCCCACAAGCAGGCCGTCCGCAACAACACCTCTTCCCTTTGGATGGCCTTCAAATGACTGGACACAGCAGCCAGACGGCACGCCACGCAGCAGCGCAATAGATGCTGGCAAAGGCCCTGCAGCTGCCTCGACAGCAGCCAGGACCCTGCCCAGACGTGGAGTCTTTTCAAGTATCTCATGCAGCCGGTGAGCGATCTGCGGCCAGTCCACTCTGTGGCCATAGGGGCACGGATAAAGGAGCAAGAGCTGGCGGAGCTCCTTGCGGAGCAGTTAGCCCCTTGCGTGAACCAGATTCCTGCAGTTCCGACGCTGGTCCCTATGGCCACTATCTTCGGGCTGACCCACACGAGAGCAGGCTGGTGCCTGCTACCATACCCTTTCCCCCTCTCTGAGCCACCACGGAGACCAGCTGAACCTCGGGTGGAAGCGGCCTGCAACGCCGACATCACACTGGCTAAGCTCCTGGCAACTGTGCAGCGCTGCCCCCGGAGCCGCAGCACCCCTGGCGCCAACGAGATCAAATATTCCATGCTGCGGAACCTCAGCCCCGAACAGCAGTTGCGCCTACTGGACTTGTTCAACCATGTCTGGAAGACGGGCACCATCCCTGAGGACTGCAGGATGGCTATAGTGACCGCGGTGCTGAAGGCTGGCAAACCACCGAGCGAGCCTTCCTGGCATCGCCCCATCTCTCTGACCTCAGCTGTGGGGAAACTCATGAAGACAGTGGTCATGGGCAGCCTGGAATGGATAGAAATCCTGCAAGATGGTCTTTACGAAAGGGAGAGCGGCTTTCGTAGGTTCCGCTGCACCGCTGACGCCGTCGCAGTTGAGGTGTCGTTCCATGAGCAGGCCCCATGCGAGAAAAAAGGGGCATACCTCCTGCTCCTGGACGTCAAATCAGCTTTTGACGCGCTACCGCACCACACCATCCACAATGCTCTTGATCAGCTAGGAGTAGAGGGAGGCTCAGGGATTAGGTCGGTGGCTTTCTGAGAGAACGTACACTGCGGGTACGCGTCGGCAAGGCCCTGAGCGCCCCCCGCGGAGTGGAAACCGGTGCTCCGCAAGCAAGCGTCCTGAGCCCTTTTCTCTTAAACCTTGCCATGGCGGGCGTTCCCAGCCGTCTTCCGAAATCCCTAGAGTATCCAGTATAAATGGCCATCTATGCCGACGACGTGCCACTCTGGATCCAAGCCCCAACAAAGTCGGCAGGCGGGTACGTGCGTCCCTGCAGGCTGCCCTCGATGATGTGGCGATCCACCTGACGAGTAAGGTACTTCGACTCTGCGAGGCCAAAACGGAGGCCGTCACAATCCAGCCCCGCCCAGCCCTCACCCGATGCACAGTTCCACTGCACCTTAATGACAGATTTCTCCCTAGTGATGCAAAGTCCTCTACGTCGGCCTGACCATCGACAAAATCCTCTCATGGAGGTCTGCAGTCAAGGCCCAGCTGGATCAGATAACCAGCACTGTAAAAGCAATCAACCAGCTTCTGGCACAGGACAGAGGGTGCTCGCACCAGTGGGCGCTCTGGATCTACACAGCCTGCGCTCTTTCGGGGGTTCTCTACGCATTCCCACAAGTGAATCTCAGGGACAGTCAGTGGAAGACACAGGAGCTGGCTCATCGAAAGGCCCTTTGGCGCTGCGTCGGCCTCCTAAGAGACTGCCATGAGGGTAGCACTCTGGCTGAAACCGGACGCTGGCCCATCCAGCTGCTCGCCACGCAGACAGCGCTGCGGCATGTGGACGCCTGCACCGAGCTCCTCGGGGTGACCACCTCCTGCCCCGGCTTCGGGCGAGAGGACATCCCGCATGGGCAGCATGACCGCTCTATTTGAGGACTATGTTGAAGTCCTCAGAGGGCGTGCGTTTGGCCCCCGCCACCACCCGCAGCCTTGACGGCACAACCCCGCAGCCAGGAATTGAGTCCCGGGTGAGACTTCCAGAGGTCGGCATTCGCCAGGAAGCTGCTGCCCTCATAGACGTGGAACCGCCGGGTTAGCTCCTGGTCTAAACAGACGGGTCGGCAAGGCCACACTAACCTGTGCCCACTGCCCTGACTCTGAGACACTGGATCACGTCCCCTGCTCCTGATCTGCGTATGGGTACCGGCGTCTGAGGCTACCCTCAATCACTGCAGAGGTCATCCTGCGTCCTCGGGGAACCCTCATGCTGCACCGAGAGGTCTTCAGGCTCGTCATCGCGTACATCGAGGAGTCGGGCCTCAACACCCATCCATGAACTGTCGAAGCCAAACCCCCATCTCCCGTTTCCTTTATTCCTTTTGTGTGTCTGGTTTGTGCGTGCGTGCGGGTGTGTTTGTGTGCACGTTTGTGTGTACGTGTGTATGTGTGTGGGTGCGTGTGTATGTAAATAGTCTGTATACAACCCGAGTGTGTATGTATGTAGTCTCTACATCGCTTATTAATCACTTGTTTTCACTTTCCTAATATTTCATTGCCTTTCACTGCCTGTTTTTATTTTTCATGCTCTTTTCTTCGCCGGCGATACCTGTGCACTCTCGATTGGCACCTTTTCTCTCCCTCTTCCTCTCGACGGCGAGACGCTCGGGGAAAACGAGAGGGGGCGTGCGCGTGACGATCATGTGCCTTCTATACGTAAGACGCATTCGCGTTCCCTTCCTGAGACGCGCTTTTCGCCACCGACGCAGAGGCTCATCATCGCTGCTCTCGAGAGAACCCACGAGTGAGTGCTCGCTCAGCGCACTGCTGCTGCGCCGAAATATCACCCTAAGGAGTATCGTAATGACCAGCCTTTCTTTTCTTCTGTTTTCCTACAGTTTCGTTTTGTGCTTTCCTCTGAACGCACCGATTTGTCCTTCGTTGCGGTATATCTAAAGCGCAGGTAATGAGAACTTTTTATTATGAGATCAACAATAATAGTTTCAACGAACCACAATGGCTTTAATTAGTTTTGCTGGAATTACGTAGGCTGACGTACTGCACACTCAATAACAATGCCAATATTGTGGCTGACTTCACTTCGTTTTCCTGAACCCCAAGGCCCAGGTTGTGAATGCCTTTGATGCATGGCATCAAGCCATGCATCAAAGCCAAGCTGTGGCTAAGTGGCTAGGGCGTTGTACTGCTGAGTACGAGGACGCGAGTTCGGTGCCCGGCCATGGTGACCGCTTTTCTTATGGAGGCTAACAGCAACAAAGCCGGTGTGTACGAGATTTCAGGGCACGTTAACGATCCCCAGGTGGTCGAAACTAATCCAGAGCCCTCCTATACAGCGCCCCTCATCGCTCGCGCTGCGTCGGTGCGTTAAACCCTTCAATCAATCAATAGATCAATCAATCAATCAATCAATCAATCATTCCATGGTCACTTTTACATTAAAGGCTTCATTTGTTTCTGGTGGTTTCTAGGGCTGGTAAGAAGTACGTTCGTATTTTTATGGGGGAAAACACATTTTTTCGCGATAATGTTAGCCTGGACTCACCGCCACCTTGTTACAGCATGTTGCAGGCTCCCTTGTTCCAGGTCACCTTGTACCAGCATGCACCATGTTCCACCTTGTTCCAGGTCCGCTTCACAGCCTTAAGTCACCCATATTACAACAATAACTGGCTATAGGCTCCGTTAAATTGAAGAAGTAGCTTTTAAATGCGGAGCATTTCTTAGGCTCGCCTTGTCCTGCGTCGTTGATGGCGGCGCCGTCCACACGCTCACTGCGCATGCGCAACTCTCCTCCTTACACCCACAGCTCCGGGATACTACACTATAAAAAAAGAAATAGTCAGCGGCGCCCGGTTTCGATCCCACGACTCTCTGACCGCAACGGGAGGTACGCGGTGCTCTTTCCACTACGCTACAAATCCGGGACAGGAGCAACTGTACGAACGCGCCTTATGCCCTTGACTCATTAAAACTACGTCAAGAAGCTACTGATACAACCAAGGCACGCGAAGCTGAACGTCAACGGAAACGACGAACTGAAAACTTTAGGGGGGAATGCTGAATTTCCCGTGGGAAAGCTGTGGCGGGAAGCGCCACGCGCCTTGCAGCTCAACCAGCCCCGTCCGTAGCGCCTCTGATGCTGATTGTGGCAGGATGTCCCTAGGGATTGGCCAACCAAAGAATCCATCACGAGATAGGTTCGCGTTCAACCACCATCGTCATCTTCCCGTAGGGGAACCGCCGAAGAAGAAGAACGAGAAGACACAGTTCCTTTGTTGTTTGGCCGATCCCCTGATTGGGTATGCGCCATTTTTTATCAGGAGCAACAACAACAACAACAACACAGCTGCGAAGAGGAGGGCGTGTACAATGCTCTCAGCCGGGGCACCAATGTCAACAACCTTTACCTCACCAAAGCTGATGGAGACTACCGATTCTACCAGAGAGACAACGTCGACAAGAACATGATGGACGAGTTTCGGCGCCTCGAGAACCACCGCCTACTCACCGTAACACAACAGCACTTGCGTGCCTTTGTCACCGGTGTGGACCCGGACGCACAATTCCCTCTGGCGCTAGTAAAAACCAGATCACTCAACACTACGGCAACACAATGGAACCACACGGAACCGCCACGATGCTTTGCATCCTCATCAGGGTTCCCCACTGGAAGATGGTGTAATTTTTTAGATTAGTAGCTTCTTGGTTGTGGCAATGTAGAAGATACAGGGTGACAGTATTGAGTTCGCAGGGTGCCCTGATTTCCTTTCGTACGAGGCACAGCGCTAATCCTCCTAGGCGGTATTTCTAATCCTGGTTAGTAAGTTTTCTTGCACGTATAGGCATAGTACTTGACTCCCAGTTTGGGGATATTGCGTAGAAATTCCGCCTGTCAGACGTTGCAATGTTTGGTTCGGAACCAGGTATGCTGCCGGAAGTTTACGCTTTAACCGTGGCATAACGCCTTCCGCCCAATTCTGCGATCATCATGCCTTAGGCACCCATATTGTCGGTGCTCCTAACATCAGCCATATAAAAAAGGGGCTGGCAGCCCCAGTACGCCACAGATACTTCGAGCAGAGCTCAAAACATAGGTCTCAGAGAAAAACCAAAAGCAACTGTCAACCGTCCTTATTTGACGAATATTACTAAATTGTTGGCAACTCAAAGAAACTGCGTTTATGTTTGGCGACTTTTGTTGCAGGAACAACGCCTGAGCAAATAACGTTCAAGGTGTCATAACAGGCATGGTGTCGCATGGCGGTGAAACCAAGGAGTAGTGCTGGAATTGACGGCTGCAGAAATACCGGCTGGAGTGCGCTAGTATTGATCCTTCTGTAGCAGCTAACATTTGTATTCCACGATTCACCCCGATACGTCACTAGTTAGGTCCACGGGAAACGGAATAACTCGAAATTTCTGTACACCGCGTGTGTACTATTGTACGTGTTTTATATCTGCTTCTAACCATTTGCTACATGTATGCCTGCAGATAAACGCTTTTCTGCCAAATCGGCTACAATAATCTTAAGAAGATACTGACCCAGAGGATATTTGTCATGCACGGGTATTTCTTTTTTTGTTGCTGGGTTCCGGTGTAAAGGTCCCCCGAAGCGAGAGGCGGCATGCTACGCACACATCTGGGAGAGGCTGCATGGTACCAAGCCTGGTGAGTATACGAAAACAATTGCACCATATTTACTGATAAACACCTTCTGGCAATTGAATAACCGTGTTTAACAAAAAAAGAATGAGTCAGAATACAGTCTAGTTAGATATGTGCAACACCGTTCATTATGGTACGCCAGTTTTAAAGCAATCGTTCGTTGATAGCGAATAAAGAACGAAGCGCAACAGCGTACTTAGGAAATGTGTCGAGCGTATTTAGGAAATGTGTCGAATGATCAACCAGTGAAAATAGTTTTCGTTTCGCTTGCCTCATCAATGACTAATTTATTTTAAAATGAGGCAGCCTGCCGGGTGTCTGTTGTAAATAAATGGCATGCCAGTGTAATCATGATCAGCTTGGTTGTACCCACTGCCAAACGATGGCCCTTCTTGAGGATCTCCAGTCATCAAAAATGGAGTGCTGGCTGAGTCCACCCTCTCTCCCCAGTTTTGCGTACATCATCCCTCCGTCGACTCCTTTGCCAATACGATTTGCGTGTACGGTCCACTGAGGGCCCCTCCATTGAGCAGATCTTCCACTCGTTGTGCCTCATGGGCATTGCATGACATTCGCTTGTATCAAACTATGCGTTGTGTTCTGAATCCCAATGTGTATGAGATCCGACTTCAACACTGGAACTGTAAGATGAGCTGTGTGATTGTAGCGATTGACTTTATTATTTATAAGTGCGCTGTATCGGACTTCTAGTTTGCCAGATCACTTAGAAAAGCTTCTTTTGACGGTGTCAAACACGTTGGACAGGTCCAGGACCACTGTAACTTTCATTTCGAAATCAGAAGCCCACCGGTTTGATAAAATTTTTTGATTGACCCCAAAATATATATTGCGTGAAAATCTCGTGCCCGAAAACCAGCGTCATGTTACAGGTATCTGAATCACCGGTAACCGCATCAACTTCCGAAGAAAAAGTTATTGTGGACTCCAGTGCACCGACAGATGCATCGCCTCAATATACGTAATGTTCAACCCAAAGAAGCACTTAGGGGTGTCCAGTTATCCGTTACTCCTTTCGAATTCAATTTCGTTCGTCCGTAGATAGATGGATAGACGGACGCACGGAATGACCAACCGACCTACACACCAATGGACGGACCGACGTACGGATGGATGGGTGGATCGATGGATGGGTCGATTAATGGATGGATGGATGAATATATGTGTAAGAAATGAAGCCGTGGACTCGGTTATGCGCTGTGGCTCTCCTACATTTATTGAGTATGCGTTAGGCCCGGCCGGAACTTGGAGAGCGACGTAGACACGCGGGCGCCCAGGCGCTCGGTCGTGTTCAAACTTCTCTGTGGCGCGTGGCACTGCTGACGCTGGCCAGGCATCGCTGATGATGACCTTGCGTTCATGATGACGATGACGATGGTGTTGCTATAGAGCTGCATTTAGCACGTAGCGCGTAGCGCGTAAAGATGACACATAAAGGAGGGATGTTGGGCAAAACAAAAAAAACTATGTACACGTATGTACGAGGCCCGTGATCAGCAAGATTTGTCCGGGGTCAATGTCCTTATACTGCCGTAGTCGGTCCATGGTCGGCGTCCTGTAAGTACGTTTCCCTCGGGGGGCCTTGCCTGGGAGTGGCGCAATGGTCGAAGGCGGAACATAGAGTCTTGCGGGGCGGAAGCTGCTAGCAGAGCCCAGAGGCGAGAGTGATGTCCGCCAAATTTCGAGTGCACGTTCGGAGCCACAAAAGCTGCCAAGGAACCGGGATGACACAACGTACAAGAGTTGGGCGGTTTCGTTATGTTGACAGCTTTGTCGTTACGGTAGGCTCGACCACCTGTGCGGCGTAAGCGGCGCGGTCGCCGGCGTGTTCGTCTAGGGATGGTCGACTGTAGGGCCATTGACCACTGTGGAAGCTTGAGGTGACGGTGCTTATGTTGTGTGCAGGCACGCGACTCATGTAGAAAAGTCGTAAAGGGCCTCAGAACTCTAACGAATCGTTGTAAATGAAGCCGGTGGAAAATTCCCCGCAGCAGAGCTTGTGACGACCGCACTGTCGTGGGGGGGGGGGGTGTAACATCTTTATTTGCCTGCTTTTCGGCTGCAGGAGCTATCCCCCTCTTAGGAGGGGGCAACTACCCGCGCTTGCTGGCGTTGGACCGCCCTCAGCGCAAACTGCGCGGCGGCCCGTTGTGAGTCCAGATCTCTTTCGCCCACCGCACGGGCGAGGTGAGGCGGGAGCGCCTCGGATGAGTCAGGGTTCACATCGCAGTTCCACATCATGTGGGCTAGGGTGGCCCTCGCGGCCCCGCACACCGCACACACATCGGTTTCGTAGAGCTCCGGGCTCGCGTGTACGGCCCACACGGGAGTCCACGTTGCTCTCACTTGAAGTTGGCGGAGGAGCACCGCCTCCTGCCTGGTGAGGTCGGGGTGCGGCCCCGGGTAGCGTCTGCGACGCTCCCGGTACCACTCCAGGACCCCTCCGTACGTGGTCACCGGGGCGGGCTCCTCCGCCTCCGTATCGTCGCCGTCGACGTCCTCGCCGTCGTCGTCGTCGATTCCGTCGTTGCCGGTTTCGGTCGTTCGAGGCACAGCGGGTCGCGGGTCGGCTGGGCGTCCTGTCAGCGCTTTCGCCGCCCTGTCCGCGTCCTCGTTCCGGTTGGGCTCGGGTCCCACTGCGCCCATGTGGGCCGGGAACCACCGTACCGTTATCGGCGCGCGCATTGGGTCTGGGGCCCCGCACGCCCTCACCGCACACGCGCACACTTGATTTCTTGCAAAGTTGGTGACTGCCGCTCGGGAGTCGCTCAGTACTGTCGTGCATTCCGGGATCGAGAGGGCCAGCGCGATGGCCAACTCCTCCGCCTTCTCCGCCGACCTGGCCCGCACGCTGCCGGCCGTGACGAGCTCGCCCGTCGTTGCTCTGACTGCTGCGGCCACGTACGCGTGTCGTCGGCCCGGGTATCGGGCCACGTCCACGTACACGGCGCCGGTGTCGTTGGAGTACGTGCCGGTGAGCGCTCGGGCTCTGGCCAGCCGTCGTTCCTTGTTCTCTTGTGGGTCCATGTGCTGCGGGAGCGGTGGGACCTGCAGTTTCTCGAGCAGGACCCGCGGAAGCGGCAGCCGGTCCCTACCCTCCTGCAGCCGCGGCCTGTGTCCTAATCGTTCTAGGATCGCCCTGCCCGTGCGCGTTTGCTCGAGGCGAGCCGTCTGCGCTGTTTGCTGCGCTTCTGCGATCTCTTCTATAGTGTTATGTATTCCTAGCTCTAACATCCTTTCCGTGTTAGTGTGTGTGTATAGACCTAGCGCGACCTTGTGTGCCTTGCGTATGAGAGCGTTCAGCTTGTTACGCTCGGCGGCGTTCCAGGTGTGGAAGGCGGCGACGTAGGCCAGGTGACTGACGGCGAAGGATTGTGTCAGTTTGAGTGTGTTGCGCTCGCGCATGCCGGCGTACTTGGTGGATATCTTCTTGATGAGCCCCATCGCCCTGTGTATCTTGGTTTGGAGCTGTTGTATCGTGTAACCGTTACGGCGCGTGCTCTCGATGTGCAGTCCCAAGACGCGCAGGGTGTCGACCTTGGGAATGGTGATACCGTCGCTCGTGCGCACGTTGATGTTCGACTCGTCGTTGTCGGTCTTGTTACTTCGAGGCGGCCGCAGCAGCAGCAGCTCCGACTTGGCCGGGGAGCATTGGAGGCCTGTTCCTTGAAGTTGTTCTTCGACCGCTTCGACGGCCTGCTGGAGCGATTCTTCGATCTCGCCGTCGCTGCCGCCCGTGGTCCAGATGGTGACGTCATCGGCGTATATGGTGTGTCGTACCCTTGGGAGGGAGCCGAGGCGTTCGGCCACCCCGATCATAACGAGGTTGAACAGCGTCGGCGAGATCACCGCTCCCTGCGGCGTGCCCCTGCTGCCGAGCGTCTTCGTCGGTAACTCCAGGTCTCCCGCCACGATGGTCGCGGTTCGCTCCGTGAGGAAATCCTTGACGTATTGGAAGGATCGCTCACCCATGTTCAGGCGCGACATCTGCCGCAGTATTGCCGAGTGCTGTACGTTGTCGAACGCTCCTAATAAGTCGAGGCCGAGGATGGCCGCTGTGTCTCCGGATCTCTTGGTCGTCCGGTCTAAGATTTCGTGCCTTAGGAGGAGCATCGCGTCCTGGGTGCTCAGTCCCGCCCGAAATCCGAGCATGGTGTTGGGGTATAGCTCGTTATCCTCCAGATACCGTTGCCACCGATTTAGAAGCACGTGTTCTAGGACCTTGCCCACACACGACGTCAGCGATATCGGGCGCAGGTTTTCGATGTCTGGCGGTTTCCCGGGCTTCGGGATGAGCACCGTGCGCGCCTCCTTCCACTTGCGGGGCAGGACGCCACTGCGCCAGCAGTTGTTGTAGTACCGCGTGAGAGACGCGATTGCGCCGTCGCTGAGGTTGCGCAGCTCCTTGTTCGACACGCCGTCGGGGCCGGCCGCCGACTTTCCGTTGATCTTTAGCAGAACCGCGCGAACTTCCCATTCCTCGATGTCCGCGTCGAGTTCTGGGTTGACGTCGCCCTCGTAGCTCGGAAGGGGCGAGGGTGGCGTGGCCGGTAGGTACTTGGCGTCGAGCCGGCGCCGGACTTCGTCGTCGCCGAGCTCTCGGCGGGCCTTGAGGAGGGTTCGCGCCAAGACGTGCTGTTGCGTGCTCTTGGTCTTGGTGTCGTCGAGCAGGTGTCGGAGCAACTTCCAAGTTCGGCTCTTGTGGATTTGCCCGTCGGCCTCCTGGCAGACGGCGTGCCAGCGCTGGCGATTCAGCGTCTCGCAGTGCTTCTCGATTTCTCTGTTCAGCATCGCCACCCTCTTGCGCAGCGTGCGGTTGTGCCGCTGGCCGTTCCACCGGCGTTTGAGGGAGTTGCGCGCCTCGATGAGGTGTGCTAGCCTGCTGTCGACGTCGGGTGCGTCCTCCTCCGTCTCGAACTCGGTGGTGGCCCGCTTCGATTCTTGTAGCACCGCCGCCGTCCATGCCTCAATGTCCTCGATGTTCTCGGGCACGGTGCCGAGGTTGGTACGAAACTTGTCCCAGTCCGTGAATCTTTGTTTGCGATGCGGGCTCGCTCGACTTTTGAGGGGAACGGTGACCTCTAGGATACAGTGATCGCTGCCGAGCGTCTCCAGGGTGTTTCGCCACCTCACCTTCTCGTTGTTGCTGAAGGTGAGGTCCGGGTTGTTATCTCGGCGCACCGTCGACATGTCCTGTCTGGTGGGGACCGTGATGTCGTTGGCGAGGTGGTACCCTGCCGCCTGAGTCTCTGCCAGGAGGCTGCGACCCTTCGCCGTGTCGTATTGGTAGCCCCACGCCGTGTGCGGGGCGTTGAAATCACCGCAGAGCAGCGTTGTTTGGTCCCCTGCCAGCCGCTTGATCTTGCTGATCAGCGTGCCGTAGCGTTGTTTCGCGTATTTGGGTTTCGTGTACGCGTTCATGATGTACACGTGCTCCTTTCTGGCTCGGGTCTTGGCTCCGATCACCACTTCTATCGTAAGGTGTTCCACGTTCGTGGCGTGCAGGAGGCTGTGTTCGAGGCTGACCATGCCCTTCTTCACGAAAGTGCAGATGCCGCCGCGCACGCGGGCCCCCTTCTCTGGAGTCTTGGGAAGTGCAAAGGCGTAGGAGCGGTATCCCGGGATTTTCGGGGCGTGCTCGCAGTGCGTTTCTTGGACGAGGATGATGTCCGGTCTCTTCTCCGCGCGTGCAATGTGCTGCAAGAATGTCGCTCTCCTTCCCCGGAACCCGTTCGCGTTCCACTGCCAGATGATGAGTTCGTGTGTCTTCTCCGCTGTCTTTATTGTCATTACGGCTGTGCTTCAGGAAGCGGTATTGGCTGCGGCTTCGCCGTGAGCTTCTTGTAGATTGTTGTCATCATTTGCTCCATGTTGGTGAAGCAGGTCTCTAGGTTGGCCAGTCTAGCCGACATGTCTGCCTGCGTGGCCTCGAGGGCCGATAGGCGCGTGTTGACCGTCTCGAATTGCTTGGCGCACGCGTCTTGAAAACTGTGGAATTCTTCTTTGGTCACGTATTGTTGCTCGCGGATCTTTGACTTCAGTGCCCGTCTCTTCTTGGTCGGTTCGCTGTCCGTGTCCATTTCTTCCCGTGGAGCGTCGCTGCAATTCGCCGCGACGTTTTCAGGCGTTGGGTTGTTGCTTTCGGAGGTCTCTTCAACCTCCTCGGGCTCGAGTGGGATCCTAATCGGTGGAGGGGGCGGCGATTGTGGCGAGTCCCTTGAAACCGTTGGGGTTCGCGGTGGGAGCTCTTGCGGTATCTTGCCTGCGAGTAGCAAATCCAGCTTGCGATTTAGCGCGAGTATTATCTCTTCTTGCCTCTCCATTTGCGCTCTCAGATGCATGTTTTCGTGGCGAACGTCTTGCAGCTCTCGCTCAAGTGCGGGGTTGCTGCGGCTCGTCGCGCCAGCTGTCACCCTGGCCCACGTCACGCCCGTCGCCGGCTGCGCCTGGCCGTTTCTGTTGTTCTTTGCTCCGCCCACTGCCGCTGACGCCAGCGCCTTAACGGACCCGCCTACTTTCGTCCGCGGCGCCGCAACGGGGGCGTGTACTCTCGATTGCAGCTGTGGGAAGGTTTCCACTGTCTTTTGAGGCGGCTGCTGCTTGGCCTCTTTCCGCTGTTGCTCTTTTGCCCCTCGCCTTTGGAGTACCACGTGGGGCACCTTGAATCGGTTGAGGCAGCCCGTGGCTCCCGTTGCGTGAGCCCCGTTGCAGAGCTTGCAACGAGGCTTACACGTGGCCTCGTGGTTTGGCTCCGGCTCGCGTCTCCCACACGCAAGGCACACTTTAGTCTCCGGGTTCGGACAAACGTCCGCGCGATGCCCTAGTTTCCCGCAGCACCGACAGAACTCGTGGTGCTGCCTGTACAGACTACACCGCACTATCATGGCCCCGTACTTGATCGAATTAGGTACTCTAGATCCCTCGAACGCCACGATAACCGTGGTGGTGTTTCCTATTCGGTGGGCCTCTAGTGCCAAGGGGTTGGTTTGGTTTACGATGTTGTTCTGTAGATCCTGATGCGTCTCCGTAGTGTCTATGCCTCTAATGATTCCCTTTACTGTGCCGTCCGGGGCGGACACGTACGCGAAGGTGTCGTACTCAGCATTGCCTATGCGAAGCTGCCTAATTTGCACGTAGCTACGAGCGCGACCCTCGTCGGGCGTGCTGATCACTATGATGTTCTGAGTCGGATTCGTACAAATAGTGTCCATTCTGGATTCGTGCATGGTAACCCCGGCTGCTGCAAAAATGGCTGACATGAGGCGCGTGGCCTCCGTTTTCGCTACGTTAAGCCCGCCGCGTGGACGTATGATAATTTTGGTCTCGTGTCTCGGTAGCGCCACGGGCATGCGCGCCGCTCTGCTAAGTCTGGCAGTCACTTTCTTAGCGAAGCTATCGCTGCCTCGAGGCTGAGAGGCTGCAGGAGAAGGAGGAGGAGCCGGCTTACCGAGGGGTGCTGCGGCGCGGCGTCGAAGCCTTCTGCCGGCGGTGATCCAGCCGTCGTCGTCCTCCGTCTCCGTCTCGTGCGTCCGGTCGTGCTCGCGTTGTGGAGGTAGAGTCCGTTCGTTGGTCTCGAATTCGGTGGTGACGTCGTCGCCCTCGTAGTCCATAATCGCCGGGGCCTCTCCGTGGGTGTTCATCTCGTCGTGAGGTACCACGGGCGCAGCCGCCATGGCGTGCGCGCGGGGTCGGGGACGGGCGAGGCCTAACGCAGGCCTGGCTGGTCCGCTCCGCTGCTATCTCAAGCTGTGTGTCGTGGAAGGGTTGGGTTGATGTTGAACGACGAAGCGGGCGCAAGGTGCACGGCGTTTGTACGTTCGCGTGTAGCTATCCTGACTCGGACCAGAAGGCACGGCAAGCTTTGGCCATGGCCCAGAGGAAAGTGCATAAGGTGTATAGGGAGAAGCAGGACGAATGGCATCTCCCAGGTACTGAATTACCGTACCCGTCAAAATTTCGGACACAAATGTTCAGGAATGTCCATTATCGCTCGTTCAGAGGCTGCCACCCCGCGTGTGTCCTGGTTGTCAAGCCGGTCGCTCAAATGCACGGCAGTTGTGTCCACAATGATGTTGCACCTAAGGACATCTTGTTCGAAAGACTCATGCTGCTCCATTGTGTTCACCGTGACAGGACACGCATAGTCACGACGAGAGATGGTGGGTGCGTCGATGTGTGTAACAATGGTGCCCCACAGTGCCCTCCGTATAGGATGACTTCGAGGGGCAGCATTGAGGTGGAAAGGTAGTGGGGTAACGTCGGAAAATGACTTGCCATGGGTTTAGGTCGAGGTAGCGCTGTCATCCGAGAAGGAAGTGAAGTCACTGCTTAACTTAAGTGTTGCTTGGCTTAGCAGTGCCATTGCGTGGCGTAGCAGAAGCCGGCGAGGCCGAAGGTGGTCGGTAGCGCGTACAATGTCTTCGGCTTCAAGTGCGGTCGGTGAAGGTGGGCCTACCACGGTGCAGATGGAGAGTAGGTCGTTGGCCTCTGTGGTGGAGGGCGTCGCCGTGCTGGGTGGCCTGGAGGATCGGCAGCGTAGCGTCCGCAAGACGTGAGGGTACCTCTTGTGGCGAAGGCGGCGGCGGGTCGTCCCATAACCGTAGTGTGTGAGCACGGCAGCCCGAAGGTCGTCGTAGGGGGTGGCGCTGGGCGGTGGTAGGGCAAGGACGCAGCGGAGCTATAGCGGAAGCATCTCTAGGAGGATGGAGTGCTTCAGAGGCTGTACATGGACGTGATATAGCCAGAGGGTAGCGTCAAACTTGAAGAACTATCCTCTGGGGTTCCGTGGCTAGAACGATGGTATCGGCGTTTCCCCCCCCCGTCGCCATGTATGTGTACCACTGGCCGGGTATAGGGCGTGGAACTCCCGGGCCATCACATCTGGGAAAAGGAGCCGTGGACTCGGTTATGTGTTGTGGCTCTCTTTTATTGAGTGTGCGTTAGGCGCAGCTGGAACTTGGAGAGCGGCGTAGACATGCGACCGCCCAGGCACTCGGTCGTGTTTAAACTTCCCTGTGGCGCATTGCACTGCTGACTCTGGCCAGGCAAAGCTGATGATGGTCTGGCGCTCATGATGACGATGACGATGGTGTCGCTACACAAGAATGGATGGATGGATAGGTAGGTAGATAGACGGGCAGACGGGTTGGCGTTTCAGTGGATAGGTTATAGGAAGGCGTCCGAAACGTCCGGCCAGGACTTCGTTTTTTTAGTTCGAGCGGCCGACATCGCGACTTCCTTGGTAGGTCAAGGCCATTCTTTGTCGAGCTTCCACACCTGGGTCACTCCGTCTGCTTTGTTGTTCGTTTGGTTTCGTTGTCCCGAATCCGAAGGGGCACAAGGTGGGGCCGCGGCAGTTCGGCTGGCTCACGGCTGTCTCGAATTGTGGAGAGGCGACGTCAGTGGGCAGAGAGGAACAGGTGAGGTCCAGCGCTGGCCGCCTGCGCGATTACGGGAAGGCGACGTCACAATGGGGAGAGCAGCCCCGCACTCACATGTGGAGCGTCGTATCGGGGGCCTAAGGAACAAAAGAACCAATGAGGACGGCCGCGGAGCAACTGTGCAATACAGTCCGACGGTCGGGCGAAGTCTACTTAAGAGGGTGCGGGCGGGAGCTTGCCGGCAGTCGATTGAAGATTTATCGACGTGGAAATCGCTGCGGAGGGTCCGGTGGTGACGCGGCTTTAGAGGAAGTTAGTCTGTAGGCTCACGGCGCGGCGACCAGCGCCTCCTCTACTGGACAGAGTGAACCTCGTGGTCGCAGGTCACAAGGCCCGTCAGACTCCGCACGCCGGGCACCGAAAAACGTAAGCGACAGCCCCGGCGAGACCGGCTTTTCTTCGCTTGTCCCTTTTGACTCTGAACTTATGAATTTGGCCACCCACTCCTGGGGTTCGGATGCAGGCCTCCTCATAGTTAGCGTTTCCTGTGGGGTTTACAGCTTCCATAGTTGCTGTGTTTTTGTCTCGTTGCCTGTGTAACTGGTGTTTGGCGGATCTGTGTTTTTTTCGTGTCGCGTTTGTAGTTAAGGTCGTGCGTTAGCCGCCCAGAGCGTACGTGATTCCCATTGTACAGGGTCTCAGGCTTAGGGCCTGCGCGCACGAATGCCGATGTCCGCGGAAAGGTTTTTTCTCTTCTTTTTCTCATCTTTTTTTGTCAAGCATTGTCTGTCACGATGTAATCTCGTCTTGTTTATGCAGTAAAAATCTTTTTTGTAAAACGTACTTGTGCACCCCTGTGAATCCTCAGTATTTCCAGCAACTTCGGCACACGTGCACACGCACGGGCCTGCCACCCTGAAAAAAATAAATAACTGTTGTCGCGTCTCAGTGCTTGTACGAACGGGCAATTGGGATCTTGACAGTAGGTGGAGTCCACTGCAGGATTGGTCGGCCACGTATCGATGTTGGTGGGGCACGAGAGGTACATTAGTAGGTGAGGTAGCCTCAGACTAGCGTTCTTTCTTTCATTCTACATGGCACTAGGAAAGTTGGACAGGTTGCTCTTCATGGGACAGTAGTTTGACTTGAAGATAGTGCACTTGCTGACATGTTTGGATAGCGAGGAAGCAGGAGTTTGGGAATGGCGTTATGAGGATTACAAGTCTGAGGGACGGCAGCCTACAATCGAAAGGAAGTTATGCGGTAGGGAGCTAGATTTTTGGATCGAGAGGGAATGTAGGAAAGAGGTTGGACTAGATGCCAAGGGTGACAAGAATGTGCTCGAGTGAAAACGGCGGAGATGCAGGAAAGAATACCAAGAGGAGCTGAGGACACGTTCTCCACAGATTGAGCAAAGAAAACATAGGGAGAAGAAAGAGGCGGAACTAGAAAGTTAAAGAAAGATTCTCATCATGACACAGGAAAGATTAGACAGGTTGCTTGACTTGGGGGGAGTGAACTTGCTAGCGTGGTTCGATAGGGAAATATCCCGTGAACTTGAGTGGCGAGATGAGGATTACGAGGAAGACGGTCGACAGACTAGCGACGAAGAGAAGTTATTCGACATGAAATTAGATCTGCTGACCGCAAAGGAGTGGAGTAATGAACGTTGCATAGGCGCCAGCGGTGACACCGATGTGCGCGAGCGGCAAAAGCAAATTTGCGGAGAGGAATACGAAGAGTTGCAGAGAAAACGTTCTGCAGAGATAAAAAAGAGTAGGAAGGGGAAGAACTAGGACTGGACGGAAGGAGGTAGAGATAAAACAGGAAGCGAAGATATGCAACGAAGAAGTGTTTAAACCGCGGCTAGGGAGAAAAGACTGTGAGGCGCAGTCAAGGAGCCGGGGAGAGTTTGAGCCGGAGATCAAGATAGAAGACGATAAGAGTCAGAAACGTCGTCGAGGAAAGTTGGCTGAGACCCCAAACTTTCATGGTAGTGGCGAGGTGCTGATTATTTTCAGCTGCCTTCCGGGAACCATTGCTTCCGTCTGTCAGTTGCTGCAGGTGCGCGAGGGAGCGATGCTTGCTGTGCGCGAGGCACGTGGAGGCCAGCGCTAACCGAGTTCTTGTTGTAGTATGTATTTATTAATCCTATGTACACTCCGTGCCTTGACCTTTGTCATCGCCGGAGGGGGAGATGGGGGAAGGGAGTTGGAGGAAGGAGGGGGGGGTGATTGTCCTGACTAAATGTGGTCCGCTAAGGCGGCTTCACGAACATATGCAAGAAGAGAGTCAAGGACCATCTTCCTGTTTTCTGTAGACCCTTCGGGATGGGTCCACTCCCGCAGCGTTTGTGGCCTGACTTGAGGAGTAATGAGCGCGTGTGCGCGGTTTCTCTGGTCCTTCAAGGCAGGGCATCTCCATAGAAGATGGTCAAGGTCAGCAACTTGTTGGCTGTCAGGTGATTCACAGAGTTTGCAGGTACCATCGCCGGGGTGTAGGCGAAAGCATGCCATGATGTGAGGCGTTACGGAAGTGTTCGTCCGAATGCGTCGGAGTGTGACCGTTGCCCACCGGTTGTAGCCGGATGGGATAGGGTCACCCTCTTCGGGTAGACGAAGTCGAAGCGCTGCACGTCGCTCAGCACGTGGTTTGGCAATGGCTTCCTCGTAGTCATACCCTTCCTCTTCCGACTCGTGGGGCAGCAGCTCCAAAGATGGAGGTTTCGACGCTTGGAGAGCGGGGAAGACGTTCGTCGGTCGCGACGGAGGTTTCTGGCAATTATCGGGGTTCGAAAGGATCTCCCGTGCTGCCTTGTGTGCCTCCTCGTTGCCCGGTATCCCGTTATGGCCAGGGACCCAGTGAATTGTAAGGTGCGGCAGTGTTGTCGAAGGTCTCCTGCGGCTGCACGAATTCCTGTGACCCTCCGACTGCGCGTGTTATTCTTTCCGCATTCTCTCACGGCTTCCTTGGAGTCCACGTATACAAGGAAAGTGGTTGGTGCCTCAGTCGGGCTTGTTGCGGCAATTCTGGGCGCTTCTTCCGTCGCTAGTAGTAAGGCCCTCAGTTCCGCTTCCTTCATAGATGGGGTACCACGGAGAGCCTTGGCTCCTTTAGTTTTGGTCTTGTCGCAGTACCACGCTATGGCGACCTGATCATCTTGAAGAGCTGCGTCAGTGTAAATCCTGCGCATCCCTTCGTCGCCATCGGTAAGCTGGAGCTTTTTCAGGTGTGTCGTTGCAGCTCGTTGGCAACGTGTCGGATGTGCTGCGCTTGTGTTTTTGGGCATGGGCTGGTGATCAACGATGGCTATTTGTTTCCGTGGTTCAGGCGGTTGGTAGATCGGAGGCTTCTTGTCCAGCGAGTGACCAAGTTGACAAAGAATGGCCCTGTCGGCTTGAGTTCTTTCGATGCGTGGTAGTTGTGAAACTCCTAAGCTTTAAGCTCTGTCTTTAATGGTGTTCATCCCTGAGTGAAGTAGGAGGCTATAAACCATTGCAAAGCGAGGAATACCAGTGACAACTCGCATGGCTTCGCGGTTAAGGTATTCTACAGACTCTCGTTTTTCTGTGAGTCAATAGAAGTTATACCCGTACGTCGATGCGGAGAACGCGTTCATCGGCGCCCCACTTCTTTGAAGTAATCCTACGGATAAGGGAAAGGGTGCATTTCCACGTGGCGATCAATTTCTTGAGCCACGTGGTGGCATCACGGTGCACAGCACTGGAGCCTTCGAGAGCATCAGTGGTCATGGTTTGGCTTGCGAAACCAGCCTGAGAATCGAGACACATGCCCCCCACAAGGTGGGATTGGCCTGATAGGGTATCGTGGAGTTGAGGCAAAAGTTCCACAATGGCCTTCTGTATTCCTTCCGCAATGATGGTTTTAGTGGTGGTTTGTATCTCGAAGAGGATTATGGCTCTAACTTCTTTCAGTATTGATTCGCGTAAGAGCGATTGTTGGTGAGTGAAGTCCACCTGCAGCTGTTGTATCTCACGGCGAGGTTCAGACTGTGAGATCTGTGCCACCGGTGGAGGCGCCGAAGAAATTGTAGTTGAATGTGATCCTTGCGGTGACGATTGCGGTTCTTGGGCCTGACGTATGCCTTTGCGTTGCGATCGTCATTTACCAACTGTGGTGCCAAAGTAAGCGCAGAATCCTGAGCTGTAACGCCGGATGGTGGGGGGGCCACTGATGCTTCTGGCGGTGACACTGACGCCGAAGGGTTTGGTGGTAATGGCGGAGAGTGAACCGATGAGTCTCGTGGGGGCGGTTATGGCGCCCCTTTCAGCGTGAAGGGACGTTCGACAGTTGTGTTAGTGCCGGAGGCGGATCTGTGCTTTTTGGGTGTGACGACTCGGGTGGTACCGACGCCGAAAGGTTTGTGGACGATGTCGAGTGGTGTTTCGTGCTGTTCTGAGGGGTTGAATCCCGCCGTCCTTTTTGGCGCATGGTATTGTTCGCAGGTATTCGTGATTTATCACTGTGCGTAGAACCCCTAAACGGTCGGCTACGTGCCGTGCCTACCTGGCTCTGCTGCCTTTGTTTGCCTCAGTGCGCTTCTTACAACGGGGATGCGTTGCTAAGTGGGAGCCACCGCAGCTTTTGCACTGTGGCGAACTACCCGTGCAGTCCGAGATGCCATCGGCGTGTTACTTGCCGAACTTGGCACAACGAGGGTGTTGAGAATAGGGGCAGATATCTGCCTTATGCCTAATGTCATGACACAGGTTACATATGACTGACTGTCGTGTACGGAGCAACTGCCATCATGCAGTTGTAATAGAGGATATAACGTGGCGGTCTCTTGCCTTCAAAAGTAATGAGGGCTGTTTTTTTACCCATCCGTCGTGCAGCCACGATCCAGTGGGTATGGCACGAAAGGTTGTGTAGGAGTTCCTCTTCAGGATCGTTTGGGTCTATTCCATGTATTACGCCGCTAACTTGGCCCCCAGAAAGGGCTTCGTAGGCTTGCAGAGGGTTTGTTGACTTTGAGATGACGATCTGCGTTATTCCAAGGAAGATGTCTAACACATGTGGTTGCCAAATATCAATGGTTAACGTGTTAGACGCCTTTAGAATACGAATTCGGTAGGCTCCATACGAAATGGCTAGCGGTAAAGCCTTGGTGAGGCCAAGGTGAATGTCTCGTGGCGAATACTCCAAGAGGCAGTGGCGTTCTCGTGGCCTGATAATCACAGTGGTATGCTGGGCACGCCGTCGGACATGGGGTTCCGGAATAATGTGGGCGACTGTCGCTTTATACCCCCTCAGGAACTGGTCACACGAAACGTTTCCGGGAAGTGTACTCTGACAGCATGTAGACACAGCCTGCCATGCTTAAGTGTTTTGGATCGTCGAACACATTTTGCAGGTTTGGTGATGTTGTAGTCTTTTCTTTGTGAGCATGATGTTGCGTGTGTCATCGAAACACGCGAATGCAGTTTTGGTGTAGGGAGGAGTTTTCGGCATGCTTGTACGTGAATGAATGTTCGGGTGTAGTTCGAGTCGTTTCTTTTTGGGAGTAGTGTTGCGCACCTCTGTCTTCTAAGCACGTGACAGGTGTTTCAGCGCAGCATGCGTTTTTTTCTCGTTTTCCCTGAGAACGAAGTGTGCGGTGTGTCTCGTTTGGGTTGTTTTCGCGCTAGTGGACTTAGGGTGTGTCAGTGGGGAGCCCGAACGCTGCGCGAAAACCTGCGCCATTGCGTGTGAGAGGTGGTGGCATGTGAACTTGCGCTGTACAGCCGACGCAAAGAGCTCTACCGTGCACGGGTGCGTTTATTCACGTTTCAACGATGCATCGGAGCTGTGCGACTAAAGGAACACTGTCACTCGTCAAGGAATTTTTGTTTCTTTTTCTTATTACCAGTTTAGTGTGTTGCCTGCTTAGAGCGGTGTGAGTGTGTAGTGCCCTGTCGTTTGTTTAGGTTGAATATTCTGGTGGTATATTGTTTGGAGGGGATGCAGAGTCACAAACATCTGGTCAGTCCCTCAATATTTTGATTCAAAATTCCGATATCGCGGCTTCCTGGGCATGTGAAGTCCATTTTTGGCCGCGCTTCCGCGCATAATTCACCCCGTCTGCTTCGTGTGTTTGTTTTTAGAGGCGAGGCATCTAATGCTCGGGGCTGTGTCCCTCCGGTCGGGACTGTGTCCCCCCCCCCTTGTTGTTATCCGCCGTCCGTACTCTACTGCGCATGCGCGCCTTTTCAGCCCCGTAAGCGTTTGTGCTGACGTCAGCGCAGTCCACTATAAAAAGAAATAGGCGGTGCCCGGTTTCGGTCCCATGACTCTCTGGCCGCAACGGGAGGTACGTGGCGCTCTTCTCACTGCGCTACAAACAGAGACGGCAGCATGTGCTACGAACGCGCTTTATGTCCTTCACTCATTCAAAACTACGTCAAGAAGTTACTGATACAACGAAGGCACGTGAAGCTGAACGTCAACGGAAACGACGAACTGAAAACATTAGAGGAGTATGATATATTTCCTGCGGGAAAGCTGTGGCGGGAACCGCCACGCGCCTTGCAGCTCAACTAGACGAGAAGACGAAGAGGGCGGGCAGCGGGGTAGGAGCGTGAGCACGCAATAAAGAAAGACGACAGCCAGGAGGTGCTCGATCAGGTAACGCGGGAGTCGGTCTCTTCGCTGTCTCTACATTTCTCTACATTTCTCTGTCTCTACATGGGGGTTCACACAACGTTCCCATTCGTGCTCCGATAAATTAAACAACATAACGGCAACACAATGGAACCTACACAGAACCCCCATGATGTTTCGCATCCTCCTCATGGTACCCCACCGCAAGATTTTTTTATTTTTTTTTCTTCTTTCGTTGTCGCTGCCCCAAAGGGGGCACGTGGTGGGGCCGAGGTAGTTAGGCTCGCCCGCGGCTGTCTCAATTTCGCGGGAGGCAGCGTCAGTGGCCAGGAAGGAACCGGTAATGTCAAGCGGGGGCCGCCGGCATGATTTCTGAACGCGGCGTCACATGCGGAGAGCAGGCGCGCACTCGCATGCGGAGCGTGGTGAAGGGGGCCTAAAGAAAAAAGAAACCAATGGGGACGGCGGATGAGCAAATGTGCAATACCGTCCGAAGGTCGGACGACGTCTACCTAAGGGGTGCGAGCAGGAGCTTGCGGGCAGTCGATTGAAGATTTATCGACGTGGAAATCGCTGGGGAGGGTCCGGTGGTGACGCGGCTTTCGCGGAAGTCCATCGGTAGGTTTGCGGCGGGATGACCAGCGCCTCGTCTACGGGATCGAGTTCGCTCGTCGCAGGTCACAAGGCCGATCACACTCTGCACCCCGGGAACCGAAAAGCATAGGCGACTGCCCCGGCGACACCGGCTTTTCTCCGCTGGTCCCTTTTGACTCTGAATTTGCCAATGATGCTAACCACTCTTAGGGTTAGGATGTAGGCCTCCTTCTAGAAAGCGTTTCCTGTGTGGTTTACAGCTTGCATAGTTGCTGTGTTTATTTCTCGCTGCCTGTGTAATTGGTGTTTTGCGGATCTGTGTTTTTTTCTTGTCTTGTGTGTAGTTAAGGCCGTGCGTTAGCCGCCCAGCGTGCATGTGGCTCCCATTGTACTGCGTACCAGGCTTACTGCGTCGCACACGAATGCCGATGTCCGCGAAAAGGTTTTTTCTCTTATTTTTGTGAAGCGTTGTCTGTCCCCATCTAATCTCGCCTGGCTTACGCAGTAAAAATCTTTTCTTTAAAACTTGCTTGTGGAACCCTGTCAATTCGCATTAATTCCAGCAACTTCGGCACACGTGCACACGCACGGGCTGGCCACCCTGAAAAAATAAATAATCGTTGTCGGACGTCAGTGTTTGTGCGAGCGGGCATTGGGGTCGTGACAACAAGTGGCGTCCACTGCAGGATTGGTCGGCCACGTGTTGATGTTGCTCAGGCAAGAGAGGTAAATTAGTAGGTGAGGTAGCCGCCGACTCCCGTGCTTTGTTTTAGCCCACATGGCGCCGGCAAGAGTGGAGAGGCTGCTCTCCATAGGATAGTTGTTTGACTTGAAGTGAGTGCACTAGCAGACATGGTTGGATAGAGAGGAAGCAAGAGTTCGCGAGTGGCGTGATGAGGATTACGAGTGCGAGGGACGGCAGACTAGCATCGAAGAGAAGTTATCCGATAGGGAGCTAAATGTTTGGATCCAGAGGGAATGGAGGAAAGAGGTTGGACTAGATATCAAGGGGGACACAAATGTACTGAAGCGATAAAGGCAGAGGTGCCGGGAAGATTACGAAGAGGAGCTGAGAAAACATTCCCGACAGATTGAGCAAATGAAACACAGGGAAAAGAAAGAGGCGGAACTACAGAGTCGAAGAAAGGTTTTCATGTGACAGGCAAGGTTAGACAGGTTGCTCTCCATGGGACAGTTGCTTGACTTGTCGCGCCTCATTGTCTGCGCCAGCAGGCAAAGGAAGTAGTGACAGATAAATAGATAAAAACACAACGAAGACCAGATGATTGGGATGAATAAGCTGCCTTGTTCTACGATGTTCTTTCTGGTGCAAGCCACCAGTTCCCGTTGTTCTTGAAGACTCGCCACGAGACCCTCGCACACTCTGCTGTAATTGTGCTGTTGCGTTAATTAATTATGGGGGCGGTCCCAGGAAAGCGTTCATGTGTGGATAGTATTCCTCAGATTTTGGCATCCAAAAAGTCACCGCGCCGAGTAGCGGACATGACGACATGACAGGCTTAGTGTCCCTTGTCGGCCACGATAATACTCAACCAGTGATCGACATCCATGGTAATGGTGGTCGTACCGCATGTTTGTAATCTTAGGGTATCAGATAACCATAGCATTACTGAAAAACTCTAGTACATGACTAGTAACACCACGGGCAGAGACCGAGAGAGTATATTCGGTACACCGTGTAATGTCGTACCTGTGAACTAATGGCAATGCAAAGCAAGTCATCTAAAAATGTGGGTATTGAACGATAAACATTTACCCTAACAGCCACTTTTAGTTTTGAATACGGAAAAAGTGATAAAAATAAATGCGCTGGTAACACACTTTTATTGTTTTTCTGCATGAACCTTCCCGTGGCTGCGTCTGTCTATAAATTTGTAGGCTTAGGAGACTTCGACTTCTGGGAGTTCGTTCGGAAGATGAAAAGTGGCCCCGAAAGAGGTAAGACGCTTCAAGCAGTGAACGCTATTTGCATCCTCGCAGCTTTGAGAAATAAAGTAAGTGTATTCGAAAGTCCAAAAGATAAGAGTGTTTGGTTTTGACGTGTAAAGCGCCCACGGTACACAAGCGATGAGGCGCGTTGGGCCCTGCACCACGACACGCCCCCGGCAATTTCGACCACCTACGGATCTTTCTGTGTGCCGGTATCTCACACAAAACGGCGTTTCATCTTTTCGCCTCTAACACAAAGACAAGATGAGAATTAGCGACTTGTAATGGGCGAGACGCCCAACATACAAACAAGGTGTTCCGTACTAGCTTTCTACTAGAGTTTGCCACGAGAATTACTTTTGTGTGCATGTAAGTGGCAAAAGTGTTTTCTGAAAGGTGCGGGGGCAAGGCCAGTTTTAACTTGGAGCTAGGTGTAGATACCTTGTTTATATAACTTCCTGAAGGACATTCTAGTTGTGTTTTGCGTGTCACCACGGTTTTAAACAATTTTCCCACTTTTTCTCTGAAACTGTCGCTGAGGTTAATTGAAAGTTATAAAGCTAAAATATTTTTGTGCAACAATCGATTTCCTATTGATGAAAGAAACAAAATACAACTTACACCGAGAAATAACAAAATTTACACATTACAAATTACCGGCATGTTTTGTGTAAAGCCGAAATCAAGCTATTATATTGTGCATACCACAGACACGCCTCAAGATCTTATTTATTTATCAATTGCCTATATACAATTACAACACTTTTTTATAATGCAATCTTGATGCGTACTCTATGGCAAACTTGCGAGTGAAATGAAATTAACCTAAATTTCGCTTGATGAGCAGCGGGCTGCTCTCAGCACACACAATTTTTACCTACAGGTGCAGAAAAAATAACACGCACTATAATGGAACACTTAAATATCAACATTCTTCAAACGCCTGTCTTATTATGCACCAAATAAGACTTTCCGAGATGCTTTTAAAGTTTTTGTGGAATGCTTTATTTACTGCATTCCTAGAGGGAAAAAAATGCATCGTGTCCTGAAAGGTATAGTCCAAACACTAACAAGCTGCCTGCGTTATGTTCTTGAGGCGATCATTTGCAGAGATGTACACTTTTGCACTTCAATAATCTCCCATAGAGACGCCAGGCAGGCCTAAACACAGAGGGATGGACAGATGATCCACTTGCTGCCCTGGAACTACACACAACAGATATTGTATATACGAACACGACCTTCTCTGCGTAGCCGTACTTTTTAGGACACGGCCTACGACAGTAATTTGTGTGGCATCTTGAGCAACTTTAAAATATTTGTTTTGTTTGGCAACACGGAACTGCGCTTGCAAAACGTACGCAGAAAAATATTTCCCGTCAACGTTCTGCTCACCTTCCCTAATTGATCTTAAAAAAAACGGAGTACTTGTAGGTCGAACTTTGAGCTTGAAAATGTTTTGAGGCGAAATGAATTTTTTTAGAAGTCATTAGTCCCCCAATCTCCCATTTTGCGTAGGATAACGATTGAAAGGTGTCTTTCCTACCGTGTAACTTGTCCATTTGGGAATGTCAAGTCTAAATAAGCGACAAAACAACTTGCTCGCTGGGCACAGCAAAAAGGTTATTATTTTCTCCCCGCCAAAAAGTAGTTTTATTGCATTTCCGAATAGACGTGGGAACCGGCCGGATTCGGGTAGAACTATTAAAGGCATAAAATATCTTTAGAGAAAGAACCTAAAACATTAGCAGTGTTTCAAAAAACACTCACGTTAATTTTGCACCATCATCAACAGCCTCATCACGTTCACTGAACGACAAAGGCCTTTCCTATCGACAACCAAGCACTCCTGTTCAGCGCTGTTCGAGTCCACTCTTCGCCCCTGAATTTCCCTATTTCATCCTGTCATCGTGTTATTGATATTCCCCTTCTTCGACACTCATCTCTGTATTATTTCTGTTGCCCTGTTGGTTCCGCCGTTCTTGTAAGTTTATTGCAATCCCAAGTCTATTTTTTATTTGAACTATACATTCACTCATGCTTGTTTTTTGATCCAGGAAGCTGGTCTGTTGTCCCTAAGTATTGCTCCCATCATTATTCTCTCCATGCCCCTTTTAGACGACCTGAGTTTGGTTTCCAGTAAAGCAACACGCCAAAATTCAGCTCTATATGTCGTCGTCAGCTGAATACATTAGTTGTATATTTTTATTTGAAATAATAGAGGCAGCGTACCTTTCATTATTAGGGAGCACTTGCCAAGTGCTCCAACGCCCATACCTATCCTGCGCCAGATTTCTCTCTCGTGATTGGGATCAGCACTAACAAACCTGAGCTCAAGATTAAAAAGCAGAACATAAAATTTACTGTAAATAACCTAATTAAAATAAATTATGCCGAACAATTTAACATTCCAATGGTCCTCTGACCACGTTCCCGTGGTGCGGATAAACAACTTCGGTGTGTTTATCAACATTAGTGGTGTCGCACTTGGATATGGGACCGTAAGCATGGGTAAGAAAAAACATTAATACTGGACAACCCAGAACTGAACTTTGCCCTTTGCCTTGCCTCTGGCGCCTTCCATACGGGCCCAGTCGGAAGCCTTTACCTCAAATGTGAAAAAGGGTTTCAAGAATACAAGTAATCCCACGTTGACTTGCTATTTGTTTTTTAAATTTTATCAATGACTCATAACCATTTTTTTCAGTCGGTAACTCAAAAAACCTGCATATTCTTTGCGTTTTTTTCCTCTGTACTTCTGAGTATTTCTCGCAGAGTCCAAAATGAACCAGCGGAGAAGGCTGCCTTCGCTCGAGTCACCTTCAGAACATCTTATACTGACTTTATACCTCGATGACATTCTCGACCTGTGTTGTGGGACTTGTCCTCTACTCTATAAAGAAAAACCGCATTTCCAGAAATGGAGTCTTTGAGCATTCTGTATCTCTACAGGAGAAATACGAGGCTCCGGAATTTTACAGTTACGCATCAAACCTTTCCAGCACTACGTCTTCTGAACATGGACTGAAGTTTAATTCACGTGTAACCATAAGAGTAAAGTTTCATATTTCCACTGCGGACGCACACCGCATTGTTTTCTGGCTGTAATAATATATTTGCACCCCAAATTGCCTAGTGCTTCATTTAAATATATTCTCTGAACTTAGCGTGTACATGCCATCCACAAAGCCATTCATAACCTCGTCATCAATCGTTTTTTTAAGATTATGTCCGAGTTCGACTCAAATCTCGAACTAACAATATGTTTGATTCCAGGGCACTACAAGATCACTAAAAATAAGGTGATGAATGAAAAGATCTCCACTAGTGCACTTTTCATGGCCGCGTTGAAAGTACTCAAAATTACATGATATTGCGTGATGGAATGTTAGGTTTACACTCAAGTTTCCTGACCTCGTTGATGTCGCCGGTCACACCACAAGATCACCCGGGCGACCTCACCCTATGTAGCCATTTCCAAGTCGCATAGTTATAATTTGCTTCGATTTCAGGATGGAGTTCGTTCCCTAACACTTGATGCTTGCTTTGACACCACCCAAAATCCTACAAATGTTTAAGCAAAAAAAGAGCAATTCAAACGTGCCCCCCAACACGTCAGCATAGAGGAGGGCCTAGAGAAAATACACCCTCCAAAATTCTACACCAAAGTTCGATGAAGGCACGGAAATCATTTACACCACAACAAATATTCCTTGGTATTTGCCCAACCACACCACACACAAAATTTGAAAGTTTGTAATTGTAAAACAGGCAATTTTTTATACTTGTGGAACGACAATTGCACACAGTACCTTTCATAGAGAAGAAAAAAGCGCTGGCTGTCAAATGCAAATTTAGGAGGAGCTCTAGAAACCCCAGAGGCAAATATTTTAATGCCAAAGGCTCCCCGACTCAGAAATTTTGTGGCGTTGCCCGTAAGGAAAGTTGCCATAGTCATTTCTTCAACTGTATTCTATTTTTTTCTCACTCATTGCGGAAATGCCGATTGTTTCAACAAATCTCTCGATAGAGGTCACTGTTGGTCGACTTCGTTCCTGCTCACCATTCGCTTCTAACTACACAAGCCTAATGCGCCTGCGCTGTAATGACCACTTTTATAAATGCAATGGTATTTATAAATAAAGCGATTCCCTGAGTACAGCATTTCCATCATTTTTACTTCGCCAACCGGAAATGTCATATGGCTTTGGTTGTTGTGTAACAGCATTATTTTGTTTGTTTCAGAGCCCTGCGCTACATGGTTCCTTCCAAATGTCGATGGACTATCAAAGGTACAGTACATTTATTTAACACGTGCTATGAAAATGAGAGGTATAATAAATGACGATGGGGCGCAAATCCTTGCCTGTAGCGGTGTTGACGTCAGAAAGTTTACATTTTTGTTTTATTCAATACAGAATTTATTTGGCAGCGTACGTAAGTGTCTTGATAATTTTAGGTGGTTTTTATTGCCATTTTTGTTTACCAATTCATGAAACATCGTTCGCTACATTTTCTCACATGACAACAAATATTTGGGGCACAATAAAAAACTCCCATGTCGCCAACTGAAGTTCTCTGTACGATTTCATTACTGAGTATTGATGCTACAACCCAGTTTTTTGTGCAGTCCTCCTGTAATGCCACTTTGTTGCGCTACGCTGAATATGAAACCGCAGATCCCCAACAGCGTGCGAAAGACTCGTACGACAATATGTATGACTCAATATTTCGCATATACTTGAGCCAGCTGCGGTCAGTTACGTAATGTGCGTGACACTCCCATACGCCCCAAAGTGAGAACTTCGGACCGAGCAGCACTTCCAATCTTTAAACGCCAGCGCTTTCCGCTACTTGCCAGCACTTCTTTTTATCTATCTGCCCCCATCACCCCGCCATACCGTAACTACGGAGGGCCTTAGACTGATTGAATAACGTGAGTGGTGATTAACTTAAGTGGTGGGAGCTCACCGAAGGCTTCGTGGGTTTTTGTGCTTTCGGGTGCTTTTCTGTCTCGCTCACTTGTGCGTTGGTTAATTTAGGCACCAACTGAGTCTCCTATAAGAAATTGCCGCTTTTTCTCATGCGTTCAGCATTTCGCCAACGACGCACTGCACAGAGCGACATGGAAGCTATTCCCTAAAACAAAATCTGCTACATCCTTTACCGGATTTATTAGCTACTGTGCCGCGAGCATATTCTATTTTAGGCGAGCCTAAATACTCGCTGTGAACCGCCTGTAATACTGAACGGCCTGTAATAACATGCACCAAGGTGCAGTATTTCCCATAGTGAAATTCGAGGTGTTTCTTTATTCGCCCCACAATACATACGCGTTTTAACAGCAGAGCAGTAAGCCGGATGGGTCACCTCCATGCGTACAATTTTGGTAGACAACTTCTGGCATTGAAAAAACACTTCTCGGTCGATATTTCAAAAGACGTCGTGTGGCCTGCTTGCTGCTGTCGCGTGGCGTGAAACCGACGTTACTCGACTGGGTTCCCAAACAAAGCTACTGCAACCGAGCCAGTGGCTGGCGCTGGGTATTTTGCGGGCCGTTTAGTTTGCGATAGAATGAGCAGGCATTGTTTCGCGAAATGCCTCTGCTCATTCTATGAAAATTTTTTACTCGCGCTGAGTCCTTGGCACAACAGCCGCGACAACTCCTGGTAACGTTGGACTACCAATAAATAGGCCAAAAGAGAGGCGACCTTCGATCATAAAAATATCTCACCATTTCTTGCACGTCGTAGGAAAATGACTTTACCCTACGCTTCCACGTCCTGCGAGGAAGTAGCACATGTGCCTGTACCCCTTCAGAATAATGATAGAGAAGTCAAATTTGTGCTCCCACCTTACATTACGTTTCCACGGATAGGGAACCATCCCCACCGCGCACAATACTGCTTCAGCCTGATTGCCGCTATTTGCGAGGTGGGAGGGAGCGGACGGTGGTGAGATGGTAGAGGCAAAGGTGGGGGCGGGCAAGCGGCAACGAATGTGCATGAAGCAGAGGGATGCACGTACTGACGTAGGGAAGGGCGGGTACCTAAAGGGAATCCACATCGTCCCCCTGATGCACTACGTAACTACACTAATTCTATAAACAGCAAAGCTGTCAAGGCCGACCCTTTCCAGTCTGTCGCAGAAAAAAATCTCGAAGCCTCAAAAAAAAAACGTGTAATTAGGGAAGTCCGGAGAAATAAACCCGCAATCTTTGAGCCACGAGACCGTCAACCTATCTGCTGGGCCACCCCAAAGGCCTCGTGGTTAAGGGGTTAGCAGCAGTGATGAACAATAATAACATGTGCACTCAATTGAAAACAAAAAAAAAACGCGTCCCGTGTTTGTAACCGAACCTCGGTTCCTCGCGTTATTAAAACCGGCGCCTGCACGACGGAGCTATCCCCGGCTTCTGGACGCGAAAAATTAACTTTGGGTTCGTTACGCGGGCATTGGTTGCGGACTCGGCCGCCTTTATAGCGCGTGCTAATGCAGTCCATTTTCGAATAAATGTGAAAGCCTGCGAAAAAGCGCAATGGGCGGGCCAGACAGGGAGAGCATTCACGGGCAAGTCCGAAAATAAATGTGAGGTGCAACAGCCGGGTCTCAGAAAACGGAAGGAGACCGCCAGCTCAGCTGTTTCTCCACCCTTGCCATACAAGTGTGAGCTGCTGCAATGGTTTATACAGGCCTTCACGGTGTCAATTCGATTGTCACAACACAGAAAATGAAACTTGGCAACCACACATGTAGATGGATGGTATGCACCAGGCTTAGCTCCCTGAGAGTTTTGTATTGCTACCGTAAAAACAGACAGGAGAATGGGGCCACATAGTTAGTGAGCATCAGTGCGTCATCATTTGGCATTCGCATTCTCTGGCCGAAATGCACATACAACTACCAACTTTTTTTTTTAGAGCCGGGGTACTACCACCCGGCTGCGGTTTCTAAGAACAACATCGAGCCCATGGAAATCACACCTTTATAGAGTCCGTCACACGCGTCCCATTTGCGTCGGTTGGGTTGCGCCCACTGTCACTCCCGCTCTGTCGACCATGTCCTAATTTAGCCCGTCGCACGCCACCTTCTTGGCCTGGTCAAGCGGTGGTGTGCATCACCAACCCGTGGAATTGACCATAGCCGTACCGTCTCATTACCACAAATGGTATAAAATATACAAAATTATGAGTTGATTTTGGCAGCTAAGAAACCTGTGTGGTCATTCTATTCTTGGGACAAATGAAAACATAGTATCTTATGTATTCGCGCGTAATTCACTACGTTTTGAAAATTATGCTTTTGAAGAACGACGGAGAAAGAGCCGTACTTATCAGTTCAAGTTAGGCCGAAAAGAGCTAGTATTGTGGGACATTTTAACGCATGCCTGATTTAAATAACTTGATTGTATGATAGAAATCGTAGAGAATAAGTGCGAATAAACACATACACTATAAGTAGAAGTGTTGATAGAAGTGTATATTCTCTTGGCTCTTTCTCTTGCACCCAGTGCTTGCGCTGTCAAAGGATTTTCTGCAATATAACAAACGTAAGTATCTTTGCGTTGGTTTCTGAAGAATTGAACAAATAAATTTGATGAGTAGATTTCGTGCAGGATTTGTTTTGACTTAAGGGCATAATCTAATCTATTCAAAATACTCACTGTGTTGCACTTTTCGCTTTGAGTGTAGTTATTGCAAAAAATATCTTGCGAACATGCGAAAACCGAGCGTATGTTCAGCTCTTTACGAGTACGTCGTATGCGTCAGAACCGTTAGGACTTCTGTTAGGAGTGTTAGAACCATCAGAATATCAGATACGGTGAGGGTCCAGGCTATGCCTAAACGTTAGAAATTTGTCAGTTATTCCTAAAAAAATTCATATCATCGTTATGAGGGTGCCGTTAAATGGCTATATCGGGTAACACGTTTATCCGCGAGTTAGTAAGCACCGCGACTCCGGCCGCGCCGTGGTGGCTACAGAGCAACCCAAGAGGAACGGAAGGCAATTTTATAACTACGAGCAATTTTTGTTTCATAGCGCTGACACCAGCTGACATTGCTAACATCGTAAAGCGAAGAAATAGTGAAGGTAGGTTTTTGGCGGATTTTTAAAGACGCATGAGCATCTCGTCTATCTCCATCATGAACGTGACGCGCACCCATACCCGCCCGTGCTCATTTATTTTTACTCGTCCACCACAAGGTGTTTCTCGTATGCTCTTTGTTCTACGTGTCCACAGTGATTTTAAGTGTAGGCATCTGAGAGGAGGCATTTTCTCAGTCTAGCTGCGCCGTTATCTGGGTGTCACTCTTTTGTTATTCCCCAGTATCTGCGTTTAATGGCTGTCATTTGGATCCTTTTCTTATTGCCATCTTGCAATGACTGCACGTTACCCTTCTGAAATCTTCTGCAACGCCATGTAAATTGCAGCTCTGTTCACTCTAGTTTACAACCTTCAGTACCAAACCAGACGAGATGGCACGTGATGGGTGCACCGCCACAGGCTTGCGGCGATCGGCGCGTCGACTCGACATCTTTTTAGTTATGTTGTATGTGTATCTGTGGATGCGTAGAAAGTGAAAATATTGCCTACATGCCCCATCTATTGCTCATCTAAGGCTTACCAAAAAATAATTCTTTGACGTGGCATCTATTCCGCTAAGACAAAATATTCCGGCATCTAAGACAAAATATTTTGACCCGCTGTAAGATAGTTTTTATGGCCAACAAATCTTAGGTGCTTGTTTATTTTCTCGCTGGGTAATTTTTGGATATTTGTTTTTTTATACTAGCCCCTGGAAGAATTAGCACCAGTAATAATGGTAAGTTTTACCAACTTTGTTAATTACTTCTGTAGAACGTTTCGTCTGGAGTCCTTGGAAGCTGTCTGGGGTTTACTGTATCGGTTCAATAATACAATGATTCGGCAATTTTTGCTTATACTTCAACCCTCGTTTAATTGGCCTGTTTCAATGACTGGAAGCATCCAATCAAGTGATTGAAATTCAACGTGGCCTTGAGTTTACCAAAACAGGGAGCGCGTATTTTGTAAGTTAAGCACTATACGCGTGAAGGCCAACGAACTCATCTGGAGGTTAGTAGTGAATATTTGCCCAACTTGCGCTTCATTGTAAAACGCAGCAAAAATATTAAAACTTTCCCTCTTTATTAACTGATTCATGCTATGCAGGATAAAAGAATCAATATATAGACGGAAAACAACTTTAACAACTTTTAGTTTAAGAAAACTGGAGGTTGTTTCGATTCTATGACGCGGCGGCCATTTTTCTGATGAAGGCGAAAAGCAAAAACGCCCGTGTGTACGAGAATTAGGCGCACGTAATCCGGAGCCTTCCACTGCGGCGCGCCTCATCGCCTTTGTAGCGTCGCCGGGTTAAACCCTACAATCAATCAAAATACGAAAACTAGAATTTGTTTTTTTATGTTGGACCACTTTTTTTACAGACCAGATACCCATAGTAACACAAATTTTTACGAATGCTTGCGAAACTACATACTTGTATAAATATGTAGTTCAGATGTCTATCAAAAACCTCAGCAACAAGACGAACTGTGCATTGAACAAAATAAATATCTGCCCCCCGTAGCATAATGTTGCAAAGAAAGATTATTCGAAAACGACCGTATTTTTGGATGGCCAAAAACCTCCTCTGCATGGCCGGAAATTGGCGTATTTTTTCCGGAACTATACAAAACCCTTCAGGGGACAAGCGTTTTCTAACAGCAAGCTTGCGTCCTAATGCTATCCTTCTGAAAGAACGTTTTAGAACACTAAAGCCATCATGTGCAATTTTCCTTCAAAAAGTGCTGGCCATAAAAATTTAACTTCATCTGCTCCTAACAGAACTTCAATTGACGTGACTGTCACTGAAATGTGAAAATGCCGTAAGTGCCTGGTTTGCAATGGTAATACCCGAGCAAAACGTTGAACCGTTTAGTTTAGAAGCTATCTTAATGAGGTAAAGTTGTTTTTTTTAATATTAAACCTCGTTCCGAATTTATGTTAAGTTATGAATATTGTTACAGTTCCAAATTTATGACTTAATTATATTCAAGGAAACACACGTGAAATACAGAGATTTTGAACAAATGCGGGACGTTCGCTTTCGAAGCGTTTTCCGGCGCCTACAGCTTTCGTCCTCCTTGATCACTTCTTAAAGGTAGGCTTGGATTCTTACGTTCTAATAGTTCCTCGTAGATGACGGTGGTACACGCATGCAGTATAGAATTGTCGCAATCAGCCCTAGAGTACATGTTTCTATAACTGCCAAGTTAGCTAGACATTTCGGAGCTATTCCGGCGGGGCGGGTAAGAAAGGGTCGTCAGGGTATCAAATGTTAACACTTTACCGGCAATGCGTGCGCAGTTTCAATAGAAGTCGACGAAACCCGTGTACAACAAGTTGCCAGCACCGTCTACTTTTCTGAAAGTCATAGAGGCGACGCTTCGTAATGTAATGTCGTTTTGATTGCGAGTAACCGACCCCGGGTCTCTTTATTTCCCGCTAGCACAGCTTATTTTCTCCCTGGGCCAGCGTAGCGTTTTAGAATATTACCGCGAATGCACCCGCTGTTTTTGTTCACTGAACGCAAAGTCACCTTGGTATGAGAACTAACGAGCAATGCCTGTTTTTAACCTGGCGAATATGACAAGATTTAATAAAGCACTACACGCGCCACCCTTTGTTTTACCGGATTTCCGAGTATACGCAGGTATGCAGTGGAGCAGGAAGTAATCATCATCCCGGATACATGACGAACTAGGGTTCTATAGGGCACAAACAGCGCTCCCTGACTACAGGAGGACCTGGTTACCTTGTTGTAGCGGTATTTCCCCTCTCCCCGCCGTACGACCCACACAACACTCAGCCCTCTGTACGCAGCAGCTGTAGAAAACCTGACCGTGGCGGTGGTCTGGCCACCGATTCAGCCGTGGGTTGTAAGAGGCCCGGGACCAGGCTGGCCGTCTCCGGAACTTGACCTTGACAACGACCAACGGCGGAAGCCTGTCTGGCGAAGGAAGCTAAGTCGTGTTACTACAGGAGCCCCCACACGTTCAGTAGCATATATTACGGCTATGCAAGGCTACGACGGGACAAGGCTTGATGAAGCTGAGTAGCTAGGATAGTCCGTGCTACCAAAATCACTAAAAGAGCGGGGGTCGGGTTTCTTGACCATCAGCGAGATAGCAACGAACCTGGAGGAACTCTTCAGGATAAACGAAACGGTTCATTTGTTCAAGCTAAACAAGTGATAAGGAATAAAAAATAGAAGCCTATGCACAAACAGCTAGCTGCGATGATATGGCCGTAGATATATTCTACAAGGCCGTCGAAGTTGCAATAAACATGCGAATATCAAGTTCACGATTGTAATGGGAGACGTTAACGCAAAGGTTGGTGAAAAGAAAACAAAAGCAACGTCAGTGAGAATATATGAAGAAGAAATTCGAGTACTTGTGCAGGTACACTGGATGGAATTGAGCAATAAAATACCCTCAGGGTAACTGAGGGTAAAGAACAAGTTCCGAAGAAAACGTATATATTAGGGATGAACCTGGCAACACGAAATTAATTTCACGTTAAGTGACAACCAAGGTGAGGTGCAATACCTAGGAGTGGTAGGCGAAATCTGCAGCAGCGATCATAGGATGGTTAGGTACAAAGTGAGGCTGATTTTGAAAGGGGAAAGAGGGAACCAATTGAACGGTTGCAAGCTCAACATGGTGGCATTCAGAGCCAGGGGGCAGAAGTTTAGAATAACCTTTCTAAGCACATTCACGCTTCTCACCAGGAATAACGACGACAGTGTGAAATGCCAAGCAACAACCAAACATCGATAGTCTGAGAGTGAACAGCAGGGGAAAAAGAAAGTAGCGTCTCAAAACTATGCTGGCAATATAACTCTTAAAACTTAAGAAAATATTGCGAATTGTGGAGGCAAAAACCCGTCTATATCGGTGAAATACGCTAGATTCGCGCAGCTGTACATATTCCGTTACAGAAGTACAATGAACGATATTCGAGCGTACAACATGGCAGTGATCAAGACATCTACGGAGACAATAGGAAGCGTAAGAGCAACGAAGAAGCTTCTTTTTTAAAAAAGCAGATTGCATGCAGTCAGGGACGAACCGGTTAACACTGCGCACAAAGTGTACAAGTGAATAGGGCTACCGCAACAATACTACACCAGAATACACGCCAGTTACGTTAGACCAGGGAAACCAACTGAGTCCGCAGGATTAGCTTGAGGCGTAATGTAAATAACTGAACGTAGAAGTGTAAAAGTCACCCAAATTCTTAAAAATAGGAAAGGCAGAAGGGGCCTACTTCATACTAATGTATTTATTGAAGGAGAAAAAGTTGTCGTACTTGAAAGGCTTGCTATACAATTTTCAGAAAGCCAAAGTACTTTAAACGTGGCCGTAGCATGTATCAACGCCAGGCTATTATTCACAAGAAGAGAGGCATCAAAACTTTAACAATTAATCATCCATTAGCGTGCTCCCAGTTGTGTGCACGTTTTAGCTACATTACCGATACTTTCTATTTTCCACAACCAGAGCGCAGGCTGGATCTAGAAAAAGAAACTCTGCAATACATGACATCTATGTTAGGAAGCAAATAAGAGAAAAGTCCAACAGACACAAAAACCTACTTTTATGGCATTTAAATACCAAAGAAGTGCATGAATTGCAGATACATTGACATATCAACAGCGCTGAAATTGCCAAAAAGAGCCACAGAATATGGCTGACCTCCATCAGACTCATACACAGCCTGTATTAGGGGAAACGGGCATAACAATCCGGCAGGAGAAATTCCAGACTTTGCCAATACAAAATGGAGCTGCCATCTCTTCAAAGTAGTTCATAGGCTGTATGGAGGGTAGTTCAGGAAGCTTCACTGGGAAAGCTCGGGAATACAAATAAACGGGGACTACATAAGCTTTTTGAGGTTTCCGGGCGACATAGTCTTGCTCATTGAGTGTGCAGAACCGCTGCATAAAATGCGCGTGCAACTGCAGTCAGAAAGCTTGGCTGTGGGGCGCAGAGGGATATGATAGAATTTAAAGGGACACTGAAGTGAATTTGTCAAGCTCCCGTTTTTGCTTGCACTGCGTAGACTGGCTCAAATTAGCACACTTTTCATCGTTTATCCGGTTGACAAATCGGTAATTATTTTACAAAGCGCGAAAGAAGAAAAACTACCATGCGCGGTTTGCGGCGGCCGCACCAACTAAGGCAGTGACGTTGAGAGGAGGGGCGCCGTGATTGGACGATGCCCAAGGTTAGCAATCACACAAGTTTCGGTTTGGGTTTCGGTTCTGTAAAACATAACCAATGGCTTTGTTGGATGGGCATTCTCAATATCTCAGTAATCATTGTACCGCGCTTCTGCCATGTTGGCGGCTGTAAAATGCACAAGATAAGCCTCCCAGGACGGCTTGTAGTCGTAGCATTCACTAGCCGAGACCTACGCAGTGCATGAACGCCCTCCGCGTACCCGCAGACGCCCAAATGTCATGCGCTTTTCCCCCATATTTGGAGCTTGCCTCCCTCATGCCTGTATCGTAAAAAGCGTGTTCGCACCAGACCAAGGGTCTGTTCATTCTGGCCTGTGCTCACTGCCTGCAAGCAGTCGGTGCTTATGGCAACAGCACGCCAACGAGAACTCGCTAGCGCGCCAGTGCCAGCCTGCGCGCGTTTTGTGAACTAGTTCGTGTAGCCATGAACGTTGCGGCCCAAAAGAAGGTGAACTCAATATAGAAAACATCGGCGGAAAACAAAAAAGTTAACTTACAAAAAAAAAAAAAAAAAGCACGTACCCGCGGGGATTTGAACTCGTGACTCGCAAAACATTTGCAATGAATTCGTAGCGCCTCAGACTGCTAGGCTACGGAGCGGGACGCGAAAGCCTTGCTAATATAGGGTATATATTGTACAACCGGTTTACACTTTTATTTAGTTTTGGCATTTCAAGCCGCTTAGGTGACTATTTGTTGTACTGCGATCGTGCAGTAAGCGTCGCCCGAGTTTCCACAGTAGCTCACGTCTAGCAATTGCATTTCGTAGACGGAAAAGCGTTCGCAGATGCGTAGTCGTGCTGCTGACCGCTGTGCTTGTCCGCCCAGCGCAAAAAAGTGCTTCCCGCGCCCTAGGTTTACGCTGTACGGTAAAAATATCAGTTGATTTTATTTGATTAGTACCTATATTGACTTCGCTGACTCTTCTCCCGCCTTCAAGAGGCCTTATATTTTCCTACTGGCGTACCAGTTAGCGAAGCGTCGCATGTGCAGCGCTTGTGTGAAGCGACCTTGACTTGGAGCTAGATACAGTGTACAAACAAACCAAGTAAAGAAAGGCACATTCTTCCATTCACAAACGTGTCCTGGCTTCGTTTCAACTAAGCCAACGAATTGCGACCAAGCAATTTTTTTTTAACCTCCTTGATTGCGACGACCCGCCGGTGGCCGGCGGACGAAACGCTGGGCCGACTGACTCTGTCGGCCGGGGAGCCGTGCAGTAGCGCAGCCGTGGCGCAGCCAATTGCCAGCTCATCCCCTCCTGACGTCACACGAAGACGCCACAGAAAATGGGCGAGCGTAAAGAGAGGAGGACAGCGTTTTCGAATTAGTTTTTCTACTAAATAAAATCGCGTAAACGCGCCTAGAGTGGTCGAAACATGGCCTGGGGACTCCGGACTACAATTTGCGCTAGTAATCCCGCAATGTTTACATATCACTTCAGTGTCCCTTTAACGTGTAGATAAAAATTGGCGCTTCTTGCACTAGTGTTGCAAGACTAGAGAAACCGCAGGGCTGGTGGCTCCTCTCCCTTCGTTGGTGACGTGGCTGTTGCAGTATCATCATCATCAACAGCCCGCTTTGGTCAACTCCAGGATAAAGAACTCTTCCAGCGACATCCAACTGCTCCTGTCGCGCGTCGCTCGAGCCCAGTTTTTGCTTACGAATTTTCTTATTCCTTCCTTGCATCGAGTAATTGGGCGTCCTGTTTTCCTGGATCCGTCCTTTCGATTCCACTCTGTCACCCTGGTAGTCCAATGATTGTTATTCTGCCTTACGTGGCCAGCCCAAGCCTATTGTTTTTTATTAAAATTATGATATCTTCTACTTTCGTTTGTTCTCTCTTCTAAGAAGCTCCGTCTGTCTCTCAGTGTGAGTACGACAATTCGTTTCATGGCCCGCTGATTACCCCCCAAGTTTGCTTTCAATTTGTTTCGTAATGCCCAAAATTCCCGCAACACATGTCATCACCTCACGGAAATTTGCGAACGTGCCGCTGGAAGTTGTTCATGGCACCCTGGCTAGAACCCCCGGCTAAGACCAAATCAAATGCCAGTACTTCGAACACAAGAAAAATGCTGAGCGCCAGGAATGCAACAACAGCTCAAGCGGATAGACGCCAGTTGCATAGCGCGAGGGGTGCAAGTTCGATTCCGTCAACGGGGGCATTTTTTTCTTTCCAGTTGGCTGCACGTGTTGTTATTCCGCTCCGCTGCTAACCCATAGTTCTCGGACCTTTGCGGTGGCCCAGTGGTTAGGATGCTGGTTTCACCACGTAAAAGATCCCGGTTTGATTACCAGGACGTTTCTAACACTACTTTTTTTTTGGGGGGGGGGGGGGGGGGGAGGGAGAGGGGCTTCGAGGTTTTGTGTGACCAACGGATTTGTGTTGGCCTAAACAGCCCTGAAAAAAAGTTCTGAAAGTGCCCTTTTCATCATTGGGAACGAAACCTAGAACAAGTAGATGCATAGCTACCTTGGACAGGTTGTCAGCGCTTATCCCAAACACGGGATGGCGGAGAAACTTGGCGAGTTAGTAAACTCGAAAATACTTAGGTCGGACGCACCGGCCATGGAGCGCATAATGATAGTAGTAATCGTTAAAGAGAAGAAACGTGCTTACTAGATCAGGGAACAAACTGGATTACATGGGATCGACGTTCAAATAAATAAAATAGAGGGCACCTCGGCTGGCCTAATCGCGAGACAAACTGACAACCGTTGGACCGCCAAGGTAACAGAATTGGTATCCAGAGACGGGTTTAGAAGAAACGAAACGCCATTACATTGAAGGACGAATGAAATAATATAATTCGTAAGCAGAAAATGGGAACCTGCAGCTCAGGACAGGAACCGTTGATTACTTGGAGAGCCCTTCGTCTTACTGTCGGTGTACATAGATTGTCGTAATTAATCACGATGATGGTGATCATGCCAATGGATATGGCTTCTTTACGCTAAAAGAGATGTTGACCCAAACACGCACAAAACGCCGCACAACGCTACTCTACATTTAAAAGGTCATTATAGAGTGGACAGTCTGTTTCAGTCCGCGCCACAAACTTTAGCGGATCCCACGCATACGTACACCTAAAACATTCAACTTCCTAACCACCCTGGAGATCAGGTGGTCAACCACTCCACAAGTTCTTAACGTGGGAAGTGATGAAAAAAGAGTATGATAACCACCGATGCTTCTGTTTCGGGATAAAAAAGCTGGTATGGGTATATTTTCAACTGGGCTTGACTGGCCATGTCCTCTGCATCTTCCAAATTTCGCATCAGTATATTTGGCAGAATTTTCGGGAATCCCGCTCGATGTTCGAAAGCTCAGCGAAGAGCATTCCCAGATGATCATTGTGACGGATTCTTTTTCGGTCTGCTCGGCTTTATCTTCTCCAACAGTTACTCCACTTCGTGGATCGCTGTCGATGCTTATACCGCCACGTGTCAGGGAAATCCGTCTGGTCTGGGTCCCAGGGCACAGAGGTATTTAACTTAACGAAACCGCTGATTACCTGGCAGGAGTACCACTGAATGGTCATCTGGTTGACACTGTGGCCCCGATAGCATACGTTGTTGGAACTCGGTTTCGAAGGTACAGTTTGCTGGACAGCTTCCCACCAGACAGTATCGCTGGCTGGCCTGAGATTGAGCATTTCCGGGACTCTTGGAAGTGCAACTTGGCGCAGTCTCGACTGTGCGAGGTCACAGTGACTTGCTTTCGCTGCCGAACGCCTGATATGAATTTTTATCTACACCCCACACGCATAGCGTCGTCGGCAAGGTGTGGCTTCTGTCGGGAGGAGAAAACAATTGAGAAAGGATTTCCTGTTGTCTTGCCTGTCGTTCTCCTCCCTCCAAAATCGTTACCTGGAGGTTCCACTCCGGCACCTGGGTTTCACCTTGCGGGTGCCAATTTTATTCTCATTTGGGTCAGTGGGGCTTGGTTGGTGCAACGGACATGCTTGTAGAACTCTTCACTCTTTTATTGCCGAATCATGTCGCTTGTCTTGTTAGTCAATCACGTCAACCAATTTTAATCGTTCATTAAAAAACATGTTCTTACAGTTGTATTGAATTTTTTACTCAAAATATTAGCATCACTGTACCCACTGTTATCCCGCTTCTATTTTCTAATTCATAACCTTCTCCAACAATGAAACTACAATCATACTTGGCCAATTCCCCAGAGTGAGGTGCATGCCAATTTTCTCATGGCTCCAACCAACCAACGAAACCGTCATCTATAGATACCGGTAATGGGTACACTGTAGTTTTCCCTGGAAGCTAAAGGCGTTGTCTCATCGTTGGTGTAGTTGTTACGACGAAAAAACACCTACCTCCCCTCGCGGGAACCCCTGTGTAGATGCGACGCATAAGGGGTTCACGGCACGTTTCCATTGAAGGCCGCGTAGGACAGCGGAGGAACGGCGCTGGAATGATGGAGCGGGGCGCCGCAGGCACCGTGTTTTATAGCGCGCATAACGGTGAGGCGACGCGCCGGCGCCAGTGCGTCTGCCGCGGCTATGACGGAACAGAATCAAACACAATCCACTTTAATCCAATCCAAATCCAATCCAATCCAATCCAAGCCAAGCCAAGCCAATGCAATCCAATCCAATAGAATTCAATCCATTGCCCCTCGCGGGAGAGTGTTCGCTATCGGAGAGGAGAGGGGGTGAGCGGCGGAGAGCGAAGCTGGCGCGGCGAGGAGAATGGGGGAGGGGTGGACGCCGACAACGACGACGACGCCGACGCCGGATGCAGGGACAAGGCGGGTGAATGATATGCCTTCGCATCTATAAAATCTCCTGGTGTGTACTCAAGAAAGCGCCTGGCGAGAAATCCATACGTTTCGTTAGAATTTACTACCAGGCTCATGTAAATGACAACCAAAGCAATCTTTGGTAGCCAATGTTCACTCGCGGAACGCGCGAATTGCCCACGACGCCAAGGAAAATGAGTCGGACGTCTGCTGGATTGGAGCGACCAGGCGGAGTGCGAGATGCGTTGTTTTACTGGCGGCATGGCTAACAACGGCCCGCTGCCGCTGCGGCAAGAATCCAAGAATCGCTGAAGGCAGCACCATCTAAGGGAACAAACAAATCAGCGGTGGGGCCTGCCAGTTCACATTGGCAGCACAAGTGGCCGAAAAGGTAACAAGAAACGCAAGAAAATAAAATTATGAAACAAACAGGCGTTACGCGCTCTCACAGATACAAGACAACAGGCTCAGGCATTGACCATTTTGTACGGATTGGATGAAGCCGTTAAAATAACCAAGTTTTCTAGAATGTCTGTATAGCGCTATTTTAGGGACGAAGATGACGTCGATGAGCTTAAGCTCAGAATCATGTGGCACTGTTTCTGCCGTCACAAAACATCTGTCCTAAGCAGTTTATTTACGGTTACCTTATTTGTTATGTGTGCAGTTGATATCCAAAACGTTTTTGGTGTGGTGCGGGACGGCAAAGAGGTGGGAGAAGTGAAAAAGGTGAGAAGAAAAGAGAAGGAAGGTGTAGACAAGGAAAGTAGTGAAAGGGAGGCGCAGTGGAGCAGGAGAAAAGGACCTCCGTCATCTGCATTCAACACTAGGAGTACACTCTGTACATTGGCTGTCCAATTCAACGGAGTTATGACGAGTGTTACATTTAGGCGGAAGAAAGGGTTGGATTCGGCTGATCAAAGCATATATGTCACCATATCAAGGGCCGGCAAGCTGAGGTAAGCTGAGGGAGGCATGCTATCTCGTTCAGGGTCATCGGAGACCAGTTTTGGCTATATGTTATAGGTTCCTTTATGTTTGCTAAAGGTATATATATGATTGAATGTCGCGTAATCTGACGATAACTGATCGCCTTACACGATACTTGTAAAGCAAAATATTATTTTTTCATGTGTTTAGCCAGCAAACACAAACGTTACGAAGACACAGCCAAAAATGACTTCTAAACAAAGCTGTACCACGATGTCGGGAGTAGCAGTTGTGCTGAACATCAATTTACCTCTAACATATCTCCTGTGTCTTGCAATCACCGCATGGCCTACCTGTTAGAATATTCCTCTAGTAGAATACTCTCCATATTATATTAATTACCTCAACTTAACAGTCCACGCAGTGCGAATATTAAGCTTACCTTTGCTGTCCCCGCAGTAACGTCAATACATGACTTTTGCAAAAGGCAGAGTAACATTGGAGCCGGAATCGTAAAGATAGAAAATCAAGGAACCCTTAAACACCACCTACTTAAACAGAACAACGTCAGCGAAAATAATAAAAAATAGAACGGCAACATTTTTTCTTGTCTTTTTAGGTGAATATCACTACATTATACCTTTTTATACAATTTTTAAGTTATCAATCTGGGTCGTAAATCTGGGTCGCACTCAAATGACGTAAAGAAAGAGCAGAGAAACCTATTTTTGGGGGGCTGTTGTGGCTGATGGGTTGCCGAAGCTCTTTTCTGTAGTGTACTCCCCAAGACTGTCTAAAACAGTTTTGGGGGTGATGCGCTCGTATAATTTTATATGGTAATAACAAAGAAAGAAGCATTTTTTATGCATGAGTGAAGTCGGTTCTAAGGCTACCGGGGTTCGCAACTCAGTAGGACTTCTTTATTAACTAGCTGGTTCATGGCACAAGAAGAAACAAAATTGCGCGAAAGGCAAGGACGAAGAGAAGATGGCGACTGGACGGAGGCAATAAATTTGCGCTCGTCAAGTCAACCTCTTGTCTCTATTCTCGTCTCTTGCAAAGTCTTATTTCTTAGTAACTTTGAGACAATGCTATATGTGCATTGTTCCCAATAAAGCAAACCTTGATGCGATATTCAAAATTCCTTTATTTTTTTTAACTACAAGGACCGAAGGTGGAGTGGTACAAAATAGCGGCGTCGTTAACGTTTTCTAGGCAGTTTATTATCAAGAGGTGTATTCTGCAATCATTTTGTCGGGAACTAAAACTTTTCACATTATTTTATACGGTGCTAATATGCGACATATAGCTCAGCTTGCTCCGACCTTGTGTTGCTCCAAAATATTTTATGCGTGTATTTTAGCGGAGTGAAGTGAGTGAAAATCTGAAGTGAGGGAAAATATGTCAAGTGAGGGTGTGAAGGATGTGAAGTGAGGGAAAGTAAGTGTGGACTTTTGACCTTTGTAAATGTTAGGTAGGCATTTTGTGAGCATTCACTCTGATTACCCACTCTATCAACAAACACGCAATAATTTTAAAGATGTGTTCAACTTATGTAGTACGGTTGTTTTCTTATTTTCGGATAAACATGAATTTATTTGTGAATAGAAATTCATTGTGCGCGTTATTTCACGGATATAGCATGTTACTTTAATTGATGAATAATAATGTATAATTTATTATTGATGACCGTATCCCTGGGATACCCCAGAGAAGACATTCAAACGTTATGAAAAATTACTCCTCAATGCAACGAATGACTCGTTGTATCATCGGTAGCAACCCACCCATAAAATGATGGTACCGTAAACACCGATCACATGCATTCTCTAAATACATAAAATTAGGAGCAGCATCAAACGCTGTAGAAACAGCCGAATGTTACATCATGTGTGTGTGTCTATCAATACTCACGCGAAGCGTATCGCTTTTTTAGCTCCGAAAAATGGGTTATTCTGACACTTCTGACCCAAAATAGCATCTTTTATTGTGAAGTAAATCAAGGTAAATCAAGTTGCGAGCCTTGCATATCAGATGCGGGCGTCGTCAATTTCGCAGATCACTTCAATTTTTCGGGTGTTCACGCCACCTGAGTATTTTTTGTTACCTAAAAAAAACAATATAAATTCGCGCCATGCCGATTACATCAGTTAATTAGATCTGAAGAAAATGTGCGTTTACTTTTTATTTCAGTGCGCATATAAAACAATACGTGCAGCGAAACCCCCACAGGAAGCAATGAAGGCCTTTGAGGAAATTCTGTACGGACTTATGAAACTTTCCAACGTACCACGTGAGTGCCTTGAAATACAACATGCGTAATAAATTTATAGATTTGAAGCAACCCATAGTTTTCTAGTTTAAATAATTTCTACCAATTTCTCTAGTTGGTTGTTTAGTGTTCAATTTCTTCCTTTTATGACAAAATAAAATTGTACAAGTTTTGGATTTCTTGCCAGCTCCGAAAACAGGTGGTAATGGTTCTTATTCATAACCAAATATACAAAGCCAAAATTACCTCCCCTGTGTTTGTTCTTCGGTTCTGACTCCAGGTTGCCGATGTAAATCCTTGCCCTTTTTTGAAGCGTTCCCTCTTGCAGTAGTGCAAGAGTTCTTACAAAATTTAATATATTCTTTCCCGGTCCTGCACAGGAAGCTGCTGGTATATTTTTGAGATTGCCAGCCGCCAAAGAAAGCGAATGTGCTTAAATTTTGCTTTAAAACGTGCTTTAAAATCAAAGGGGCGTTAAATTTTTCACATTATAAACGGGACGGTATACAAAGAAGCGTTCGGATGTTCTGGTATGAAAACAAGGTGTAGACCTAAAAGAGGAATAAAATAAATTGCAGCATCTCCCTTCCGTGGACGATGGCGAGGGTGCGGAGTACGGGGACTTGAAATGACATCCAAGTTGCGCCCCGAGTGACATTCTATTTGCGCTCCTACCATCATTCGATTTGAGCCGGGAGTTGCACCTTGATTATTCCCTAAATCAAACTGCAACTCACGGCTCAAATCCGATTTCGCTAGATTTTCGCTTGATGGTGGTGGGCGCACGGTTGAACGTGGATGGACATTGGGAGGTCCTAAGGTACTCTGCACCGTTACAGGCGAGGGACTGAGCCGTTTGACTCTCGGCTACTAACTCACAGGCGTAACCCAAGGGGTTAGATGACTGACACTGTCTCTGTCTGGTCTCCCAGACACAGACTCGAATCCTGCCGGTGCCTGTGTAATTTTTTGCGATTGTAAATGCTATGAGCACGGACGCGGACGGACATTTTCCGGTCCTAATGTGCTCTGCACCTAAAAATTGGCCCCGTATCTGCTTTTTTCGTTGGAAATGTCGACGCAAGACGATAGTCGGCTGGCGCCCCTGGCAAGTAAATGTTTCGCTTCTCGTTCCCGATCACCTCTCATGCTGTTCCTAGCCCGTCTCGTTCCTTCCAAGATAACACGCTAGAGGTTTGCTCAAGTAAGTTTAAATTTACCGCATTCCGCTGCTCCAAGGGGGGTGGGGGGGGAGGGGGGGACCTCGATGTCAGCGCTGCCGTGCGGCGGAGACGCGCGTGAAACGAGGCATCCGACTACAACATTTATATAACCACGTTGCCCTATTCCACGGGTGTTCCAAGCGGAACACGGAACCTATTTAGTGGAACCTTGCGTTGGTGTTACCGTTTGATTTTTCGAATTCCGCCAGGTAGCGCGGGCAACAGCAGCCGACGGTTTTCTGCAGTTGGTGCATTTTATTTGCTATCGCAACAGGCAAGCATCCGTAAACATATCATTAAAGAAACTGTGCAAATACCACTATTGTATTGATTTTCTGCATTATATTGGCCTGAAGACATTGTGGCCATGCTCAACAATGTTGACAAGTGTGAACATTAACACCGGTCTTAAACGTTCAGACTTGGCGGCGAGTATTCAGGACTATTGCGCAGCTTCCGTTTCGCTTAGGCCAGCTGGCTGAATGCTGTGACAGAAAGCCAGACATACAGACAGACATACTAAACATTTCCCGTTCAAATACACACAAAAATACTATCGTCTTACATAATCTTGAAACACAACTAATGAAGTTGGCGCTGCTAATGGGAGGCTTGCTACTTGTTTGCCTGCAACAAATATGTAGAATTGGAGCTGGGCGATTCGCTAGTAAATCGGCACTAAAATGCAACTACAAACAAAAATAGAGAAACTTACTTGCAACGTACTAAGTATCTTGCTAAAATAATGAAATAAAGAAATAATGCCACCTTAATGCACCGAAGACCCCCCTTCCCCATTAGACTCTCTCTAAGGGCCAACTGCACTTAAAATTTCAACCTCTTGAAAACGTTATTTTCGTATATTCTGCCTTTATATATTGAAAAATACAAACTATCACAGCTTAGATACGGTATGGTGGTAAAACATTTATTCAAGACGTTCGCGCTTGAAAGCGGGAGATGCACTCTGTCCAGGGCCCCTGCGGCGGCTGCGGGCAACTCGACTTACCATTCGCATGATTTGCAAGGTAGTGTGGTTGAGGCGCTGGATGGTTAGCGTTCCTCCTCCATCTTGCTGGATGTAAAGCCCGAGTATGCGGTTGGTTGGAACTGCGGGGATGTCGCTACCTTGAAGCTTTATTTGTATTGTGCTGGGTTCCAGTGGCTTGCCACGTGGCTTGCGCCTCATACTGATGAGCTAGGACTTCTACGGAGAGCACTGGAGGCCGCGCCCACTGGCGTACTGTTGGACTGCGCCAGCGGCTTTCTGGAGAGCATCCCGCATGTCGCCTTCTGACCCACCAGTAGTCCCAATCGTGATGTCATCTGCATGGACCGCATGTTTAATCCCCGGGAGGGTGTTAAGTTGTTGTGGGTGTTCCATCATAGCTATGCTAAATAATGTTGGAGAAAGCACCACTCCTGGTGGCGCTCCTTTGTTGGGCATGATTTGAAGGTCCGTTCGGAGTGGTCCGATACCCACAGTCGACATGCGATTGGCGAGGAATGTATCCGCGGCACAAACGACCACCCAAAATTGGAGATTTTGAAACCAAAATTGAGGACAGCGCTGCCATTGTGGCCAGGTTGAAGTGACGCTCCAGTCGGCCCAGCCAGCCAGCGAGCGGCCCTACGCGGCCGGCCGGTATGAGCGAACCTGCGCGGAACGCTCCCCCGTCGCCAGAGACCTAGGAGAAGCGCACACAGAGGAACTCGACCGTATCTCCTGGCTGCCCGTAGAAAAAGCGCACGGCCGGCCGCAGTATCACATCGGCTTCATGGCTGTTTGCGCGATCCACCGGCAGGTGCAGCGTCGCGTGTGACGGAGCTCTTTTGAATGCATATAATTAATTAACCAGCGATTTCATGGACTACCAGTCATGTCCCAGTTGGTTTGGTAGCATTTATTGCAAAGTCAAAGTGACTTTCAACGAGGTGAAATTTGAGTGGAGTTGGTCTTTAAATCACGTACATATATGACGTAATGGCAACAACTAAGGCGGACGGTTATGGCGCATTTGGTGTGCGACGCCACAGCGATCCTGCCGGCCGAACCAGCTACTCAGAGGTGTTCCTCGATCGATTTTACATAATCGACCGCCGATCTGGGTTTATCACAGCCATGACAAAGTTATTCTTACCACATTTTTTAGGTGCCGATGAGTTAGGCAACAAACATTCGGAAGTTTTTACCGTAGTATTTACTGGTATGGTGGCCATTCACCTGCGCAGGAGACTTGACCATGAATTTTGTGGAAGATGGCCTCATCAATCCTTACACAAACATACCTAGAGACCGCACGAGCGCACCAACCGTCAGATGCGACAAGAACGCGAACACGCTGCAAACACTTCATATTGTCGGCGGCAAACTATATTGCTCCCTACGCTACCCGTAATGCAGTTCCAAATAACGCCTGTGCTATTTAAAGGGCCGAACCAAATAACAAATAACATGAACGGAAGATACACCTGTATTTACGTTTTTCTCGCTGAATAATAGCGAAAATTTTTTTGCCATCTAGAATTTAAACTTACAATATTGCGCACGTGTACTGACCAAAAAACAACTGGCAATGGAATGCCTTTTCTGCATGCAGCGATTAAAGTGGTGTTGGTTTGGGTGGTGCAGATGACTATTTTCACATCAAATTCTTCTATATATTGTATGAACTGAGTGCTGTTGCCCAGAGAATTTTTTACGTTGTTATAAGAGAAACTTCCGTACAGGATTTCAATGCGCATGTGACAATTTAGGCAGTTTGTTTAAAACCACACAGCCCTTCTGCTGGGTGTAAAACTGGGACCATTTGATTGTAGTCTTCATATAACCTAATTCGCTAACCATGGTCTTTCCCCATGCATCTGGGAGTGAAAACAAGGCCGGAATATTCTCACTTCACACCGCATCCACGCAGAGCTAAACAGCATCTCCAAACAATACATATTCTGAATGTTCAAACATTAATTATGCTCACGCAGTTTAAGCAAGATGATAAAACTGCAGCTCTACGCTCCGTCATGTGAAAGATATTGGGTCAAATTGGGTGTGGTTTGCTATCAAGAGAGTGCAGCGATCCGCTAGTGGGCTTGCCTGATTAAAAGTTTCATTTGCTAGTCATCGAACGTAAATAGTGTTGATTGCAACAGCTCTGAACTGACAAGATCCGCCAAGGCACCTGTGATGGTACCACTCTACAATCAGTGTTTTGGGCCTTGCCCTGGCCTCTACGAGGCTTAGATAGCGTTAGAGAGCCTGAAAACCATGCCAGTGATCGGGCACACTTGAAACGTGAGCGTGAGGCTCCTCTAGGACCACCAAGAGATGTCGCGTGTATGCTGGCGGAACCCTATCGAAACAACAACAGCCTCAGAAGCAGACGGGCTGTGACCCACAATAGAGAATTTTAACGGCGGCATTTGAAACTGTTGAGGAATATTTCGGAGATGAAAAAAGAGCCAGGGAGAAGCTTTCAGTTGCAAGAAAGCATCACCCTAGAGCCTTTATAATATCAATGAAGACCACCGACTAAAGCATCTTGAAAGCCTACGGCCCCAGCAAGAAGCCAGTCAAGCTATATGCCGCCCACGTCAGCTTTGCTTCGACCGGTGCTCAGTTGTGGCCGCAAACTGGCCACGAAATTCCGAGAACTAGGCTTGATACTTTAAGCCAGAAGTTGAAGCGGCCACAGCTACAATTACACAAGGCTTAGCCGCAAACATCTGCAACAACAATGTATGGAGAAAAGCACGAAGACCTCGAAAGTTGCATCAAATGCAACCTGGCAGTGATGCCTGAATTCTCTTTTGCTAACTCAGCATATCCGCAACATGTGCTGAAGCTCGAATGTGTTAAGGTGGCGCATAGCCGCTAGTGGGGACATACAAAAGAAGTTTTAGGACAAAAGAAAGCCATCCAAATGTACCTAGATATGCGGCGTAGACGGGAGAAGCAGATATATTATTGGGCCATGTGGAAATAGAGTATTAGCACCTTTTGCCTTTGGGTGGTGGCCAGTCAGCATGACCTGTCCCCGCTTTTCACTCGACATCTCGAGCGGCTGTTTTTCTTAGCTTCTCTAGAGGGCAGCTGTAGGGTCCATTTATGAGATTAGCGGCCGGGTGCCCGGGCAGCGCGTGGGAACCCGCCGCTCTGTCTAGCGACGTAGCACTGCCAACACTGCGTTGCAACCGCCGCTAATTCGTCACGGCGCGCACGGGAGACGGATCGTCTGGCCCACCGCATACCTCAAGGATAATCCCCCATTGAGAAAGCAAACAGCGCTGCCGGATTCCAGGAACGTCGGCTCTACGCGCGGAGATGGTGGGATTACCCGCGTGGCTCCATTGTTGTCGCGCCCTGGTCAGCATGACGCACGGTCGCCGTCTTTCGCTTTCACCCAGCGGGGTCGCACGACCTGCTCGTTTGCGAGCGTGCCGCTGACCCGAAGAGGGTGGCGCCTCATTGAATATTCCGTGGCGTGCTGAGTGACAGCTGTCTACGGGAATTTAGGCACTTTCTTGCGCGTGTACGAACGCTACAGGGGCGTTCCCGAGAGAAGGTGATCTTGAGGTTTTATAAGGCCGAACTTGGCCGTTGAAAATTGTTCTTGTCTGAGCGCTGAGCTGGCAGTTCCCGGCGGGACAAGGAGTCTGGACCGTTAAAGCTAGGTTGGGATTTATGAGCCCCCTAGTCGAGGTTAAGATCGCGTCGGAGGTTTAGGGTGCAGCGCCGTACCGGGCAACTAGACGGATCTTGCGGCGAGACAGAGTCTCGGCCGTCGTTTCTCGAGCGGTTTGTGTACGCTCCGAGTATAGGAGAGTTAGGCGAAGTTGAGAAGCTCAAGTGATTTGTGTGCACTTGGAGCTAGCGTCTAGCTGAAGTTTGCAGTTTTTCTTTTCATTACTCATGTACCCAGTTATCCTACTGTAAATAGCTGTATATAAACTTCCGTTTCATTTAATCAACCTCAACGCCCCGAGTTCGTCAATTCGACCGCCGTCTCCAAGAACGTCAACACCATCGCCCTGCCAGCCTCCTCCCAAATCAACCGGAGCCCGGGAGATTGGGTTCCTTATCGACACCGGACTTCGGGGAAACAAGCTTTACTGGCGCAGCCGGCAGGGTTTGGCAGAAGAAATCAGCAGGCCACAACCAGGAGCAGCAAGCGGACGCCAGCCCGCCTTCATCGGCAGCAGCCGAGCTCCAGGCGGAGTGGAGCGGCAGAGCCAAGCCAGCGCACGGAGCCAGCGACGCGGCAGCCGACCAACGAAGGTGCGGGTGAGTGGGATTTCTTGCGCTTCGTTGTGGCGGTGTAGGCTGAGTCTGGGGTTGCATCGTAGTCACGCGGAGCATGCTAGCGAACATGGCGGAGGGAGATGGAATTGGTCAGACGCATGAGGCGCCCCCTCAAGGAGGAACAGCGGCAGAAGGGGTGGTCTAAGCGGAGTCCGGAACAATAATTATTAGACGAATGGAATTGGAGTTTCAGGAACGGGAGAGAAAAGCAGCGCGCGAAGCGGATGAGAGAGCGAGAGAGAAAAGCAGCGCGCAAAGCGGAGGAAGGAGCGCGAGAGGCGGCGGAGCGAGAGAGAAAAGCAGAGCGCGAAGCGGAGGAAAGAGCGCGAGAGGCGGCGGAGCGAGAGAGAAAAGAAGCGCGCGAAGCGGAGGAAAGAGCGCGTGAGGCGACGGAGCGAGAGAGAAAAGGAGTGCGGGAATCGAAGGAGCGCATGCAAAAACTGAAGCTTGAATCTGAAGAGCGGTTGCGAAGGTATGAGTTGGAGCTGGAGCGGAGAAGGCAGACGCCCTTGCGCTCGAACACACGCGAGCAGAAACAAGGGGGCACAGACCAAGCTAGTTGTATAGCGAAAGCGAGGTTGAATGTTCCGGCCGGGGTTCGGAAGTTGAACATTGCGATGAGAAAGTAAGCAGCCGTGCCTGCGCACAGGTGGCGAGCAGCTCAGCCGGGAACTGCTGCATGGAAAGTGAAGCGAGCGTGAAAAGTGTTCCAGCGAGCGCGGAGTCAAGGGGCAGCCCCGTTGTTGCGGGCGTAGAGCCGCCAGTTGCTTTTGCACCGGACACGGCGCTAATGCATGCTGAACTTGCTGGAACAGGCAGTAGCCAAGCTCTAATCGGCGGACCGGAGGAGACTGGAGGTGCGCAGGAAAGTCTTGGGGCCCGCCGCGCTCCGAAATACGCTCGAAAGTTGCGCGAGAAAGCGAACTCCGTGTCGGGCGTTCAGGAGCCCGCCCAGAAGAGAAAGGAGATAGAAGACGAGAAAGCATGTGACAAGACGGAGCGAAAAAGAGACGGAGTTAACGATACGCAGATGTGGCGTGAGTTTGGAAGTCTTGATAGTGAGAGTGTAACCGAGGAGGTTGATGGAGAACACCAAAACGCATTCGTGGAGACTGCGAAAGCAAGAATGAGAGCTCCCGAGAAGGTGGCGAAGGAGAGGTAAAAACCATGTGAGGAGGCAGCTACAGTTGAAACAGGAACGAGACGCAATCGGCGATCTCGCGAAACCGGTGACTGAGATAGAGCTTCGTAGCTTTAGTGTTGGTTGCGGCCATTACCGAGATTCAGTCGGGAGCCGCGCTGGATGGGTTGACGCACTAAGTTATGCGACCTGGCAGTGTGTCACATGCCCTAGTTCTGAGTTGGGCCAGGATGAGTGCGTGCTGGGACAGCCGACAAACGGTCTTTGTCAGGTCGCTGCTCAGAATGCACTTAGCATGCAGGAGCGGTTTTTGGTAGTGGCAGGTGCTTGTGAGGTTGTTGTTGTGGGGCAGTCTGTGCGTAAGGGAAAGAATGATCCCGAGAAGGTCGTCGCGTTTGCGGGCCGCCATTACGCTCCAGCATCAACCCTGCGCTCACGCGGCCAGCGCGCAGCATTGCCTTACGTTGGGGCATTGGAGAGGCATGGCCACTTGGCCTATAGGACAGGAAGCGAAGTCGCATTTTGCGATACCACTCTGTTTTCCCCGCAGTTGTGTTCGCCCCATGGGGCTAAATTGTCGAGACTGGCGCTGACATTGCAACGCTACGCGGTCTGGATAATCTGCAGAGGGGGCTGGAAGTACGCGATCCACTCCCCTGCTTTCAGATTGTTGCTTGCGGAGGCTAGTATTGAATTGCCTCCGAGCCTTAACACCGCCACGACGGACGTGAACGTCCCCGTTCACCCGTTCTTTTTCGTTGGTGGTGTGTGTGTGTGTGTGTGTGTGCCGCGGTTGTGCGCGATTAGAGGCCTTGAGTGCTCGATCCGTGCACCGAATTGATCGATCCGCGCATCGTACTGAACTTTCTGTGCACCGCAACTAAGCGACAGCAGAGCCGAAGATTTTTGAAGGAACGTTATCAGGCTACGCCGTCAAGGAGGACATTTGCGCGCGTGCGCATAGAGGCAATGGAAACTTTCTTAACGTTTTTTTTGTTGACTGCAAAATTGCCTGTGTTCTTTGCCAGTCCTTATTCCTTTTGTTCTTGTTGTTGAGTGCCGGGATGTTTGTGCAGGTTTGCAGTTATAGCGCGCATCAGTGTTTTAGGTTGAGTTGTCTCGTTGTTCGTGGCGTTTACGCGCTCCGGAGACACTACCCAGTTTCTTTTTACCCGCACTTAGTGTTTTTAGCATTTGTTTTTGTGTGTTTCCGGTTTGCTACAGTATTCCGTCCCTGTTGACGGCTAGTGAATAGGTTGTGTTTGTAGTTTAGGCGAGAGGGAGTTCGGATCAGCTGCAGAAATAGAAGGGGGCGCATTGGTGGTTATACCTAGCTCCTTCCATGTGTTTTTTTTGTTTGTTTGTTTGTTCCGCTGTTATTGCTGAAGGAGAGATGAAACGGGTGGCCCTTTAAAATTCTTTTGGATTAACAGAACCAACAGGTCCAGTAACCCTCCTGGAGGAGAGAGTTGTAAGGTCCACTTATGAGATTAGCATCCGGGCACCCGGGCTGCGCGTGGGAACCTGCCGCTCTGTCTAGCGACGTAGCACTGCCACCACTGCGCTGCAACCGCCGCTAATTCGTCACGGCGCGCACGGGAGACGGACCGTCTGGCCCACCGCATACCTCAAGGATTATCCCCCATTCAGAAAGCAAACAGCGCTGCCGGATTCCAGGAACGTCGGCTCGACCCGCGGAGGTGGTGGGATTACCCGCGTGTCTCCATTGTTGTCGCGCCCTGGTCAGCATGACGCACGTTCGCCGTCTTTCACTTTCACCCCGCGGGGTCGCACGACCTGCTCGTTTGCGAGCGTGCCGTTGACCCGAAGATGGCGGCGCCTCATTGAATATTCCGTGGCGTGCTGAGTGACAGCTGTCTACGTGAATTTAGGCACTTCCTTGCGCGTGTACGAACGCTACAGGGGTGTTCCCGAGAGAAGGTGATCTCGAGGTTTTATAAGGCCGAACTTGGTCGTTGAAAATCGTTCTTGTCTGACCGCAGAGCTGGCTGTTCCCGGCGGGACAAGGAGTCTCGACCGTTAAAGCTAGGTTGCGATTTATGAGCCCCCTAGTAGAGGTTAAGATCGCCTCGGAGGTTTAGGGTGCAGCGCCGTACCGGGCACCTAGACGAATCTTGCGGCGAGACAGAGCATCGGCCGTCGTTTCTCGAGCGGTTTGTGTAAGCTCCGAGTATAGGAGAGTTAGACGAAGTTGAGAAGCTCATGTGATTTGTGCGCACTTGGAGCTAGCGTCTAGCTGAAGTTTGCAGTTTTTCTTTTCATTACTCATGTGTCCTGTTATCCTACTGTAAATAGCTGTATATAAACTTCCGTTTCATTTAATCAACCTCAACGCCTCGAGTTCGTCAATTCGACCGCCGTCTTCAAGAACTTCAACACCATCGCCCTGCCAGCCTCCTGCCAAATCAACCGGAGCCCGGGCGATTTGGTTCCTGATCGACACCGGACTTCGGGGAAACGATCTTTACTGCAGCCAAGGAGACGGTAGAGCAATATATGGCCATGCTTGTCCAGTAATACTCCTGCATGCACCGCTTCCGTGATTAACCGACATCAACAACGCGACTCATCCGAATAATCTAGAACGTCGCTTCAAACGGAGATGTTTTGAATCTTCTTCATCGTCAGACTGTTTCATATTGTACACTTTTTCTTGTCCTCAAATGACACTTGTTTTATTAGCTTTTTTCGCTCTTCTGGGCAGGTTAGTCCCTTGTTATTAGCCTAATAAAGCCTGCCGACGGGTCATTTTGAAGTGCCTTTTGTCGACTAATTCTTTTGAGGTCCCTGGTGAGAATGCTTGTTAGGAAGCAGCATATTTATTTGCAATTTTTTCACAATAGGTAGGCGTTTTAGAAATCTACAACCAATGGACGAGAGAAACAAAGGGGTACCTGGAGACGGCTCCAGGACATGGCAAGGGTAAATAACTCGTTTGGGGAACGAACGAAGAAACTTCGGAGGCATAGACTCGGAGAGCATAAGACCGAAGCATGTAGATGTCAGTGGACGAGTACTGCGCCTTGCCGGGCACCCTAAACGTCTGTTGATCAAAATGACGATGGGTGTGTGGTTAATTATTACTGTTATAAATACATTTGAACGAAGAAGGAGGAGGCCACAGGTTGAAAATCATCTGCTGGACACCATCCGTCATATGCAGTAGATATACGTCTGCACTTTTAGATGCGGAGCATCTCTTGCTAGGGGGATGTTACTTGTCCGAGCCCCGTCCGCAGCGCCTCTGATGATGATTGTGGCAGGATGACCCTAGGGAATGGCCAACCAATATTTCCATCACGAGATAGCCTCGCGTTCAACCACCATCGTCATCTTCCCGTAGGCGAACCACTGAAGAAGAAGGAGAAGAAGACAAAGGTGCGAAGAGGAGGGCGTGTACGTTACTCTCAGCCGGTGCACCAACGTCAGCAACCTTTACCCCACCCACGCTTAGACGCGAACCATCTCTTGCTCGGGGGCATGTCACTTCTCTGTGCCCCGTCCGCAGCGCCTCTTATGATGATTGTGGCAGGATGCCCCTAGGGATTGACCAACCAAATAATCCATCACAAGATAGCTTCGCGTTCAACCACCGTCGTCATCTTCCCGTAAGGGAACCACTGAAGAAAAAGACGGAGAAGACAAAGCGGCGAAGAGGAGGGCGTGTACGTTGCTAATCCATCCCGACATAGCTTCGCGTTGAGCTACCGTCGTCATCTTCCCGTAGGGAAACCACTGAAGAAGAAGGAGAAAAAGACAAAGCTGCGAAGAGGAGGGCGCGTACGTTGCTCTCAACCAGTGCACCAACGTCAACAACCTTTACCTCACCAACGCTGACGGAGACAACCGATTCTACCACAGAGACGACAACATCGACAAGAACATGATGGAGGAATATTGACACCTCGAGAACCACCCCCTACTCACCGTCACACCACAGTACTTGCGTGCCTTAGCCATCGGTGTGGACCCGGACGCGGAATTCCCTCTTGCGCTACCAAACACCAGATTACTTAACATAACGGCAACACAATGGAACCACAGGGAACCCCCATGATGCTTGGCATCCTTATCAGGGAAAGATGGTGTAAGTTTTTTTTATGTCTTTGGGCCTTCATTTACCTCAGGTGTTTCGAGAACAGCTCGGCATGCTTCGCAAAACGTAGTGTCTCCGCCGCTGCATAATTTTGCGGCTGTTATAGTCTCATCTACACCTTTAACTTTTTTGTTCTTCTGAGCACCGTTTCCAACTCATCATTCTTTATAGTTGCAGCCTGCCCGATGTTTCAACATTTCAGTACTGCATTCTACCTGAGTGCATCTAGCACACCAATAAAATAAAATCAATCATGCTTCCTGCTATATTGCGTTTTGCGTCACTGAGTGCACACATTCAATTTGTTAAAATAGCCTGTTCTTACGATTCTTGCTATATGTGCATAGATGTGCGAAACCTACCATTTGCTATTGAGTTTTCATCACTCGGTCAACTCAATCTACAAATACATTAGGTGCCGCCTTGCGTCGGCGCTTTTTAATTCTTTGCTTAGAGTCTAGTGGTAGCACCGATCCCCTTTATAGCAATTGTGTTCGAATAACTAAAACTAAAGAATTGACGGAGTTCATAAAAGGATATCGGAAGACGCCTTTTCCATTATTCCTGATTAGGCAAGATGGCCAATATATTATCAAGCAGCAAAATTATTCTTTAATTAAGAACATAAAGCCTAGGACGGCTTCGTTTGAGTATTTTGTTTATTTGAAGAAAGACGCGCCACCGCACCATACTCTTAAATATGTGTTGACTCATCCGATAACATAAACATCTATTACTATGCATGACGTGCCTCTTAAGACAACAAAAATTTTCTTTCTGCTTCACTATTCCGACTCTTCAAGCCAATTTCATGTTATTCCTTATTGTAGGGCTGTCTTCTACACAATGCCAACAAGCATTATGCTATACTGTTCGGGCAGCGTAGCCCCAGTATTCCCACCGCAACCCCCCCTACCGGTTATTTTTTAGAATCAAGTTTTCCTTGCGCTACCTAACGCATTTTTGTTATCTTGAATAGCGGGTTGCAGTGCAGTGCCTGCTTAAGAGTCTTAGCGTGGTACGATATGCATACTGAACTGCATTTTCAGTGCTGGTGGTTGTGGTGCCACTAAGATGGCTCTTACCGACTCAGCGGGATTGGCTAGAGAATGACGTTTTTTGCGAGAGAAAGAGACAAAGAGATAAGAGAGAATAAACGTGTTTGTTGCGAGAAGCAATGGGGATGAGTCCTCAGTATAAGACCCCTTCAGCATTCCCAGCCTCAGCAGCCCTCTACACCAGCAGGTGCTGGTCATTGAGGTCGGAGCTGGTCAGAACTACCTCCCTAACCTCCTAAGATGAAAGGCAGGGATTTCGCGAATGTAGTGGGGCGTGGGCGCCGCCCCCTAGCACATGAAAGAGAGTCCGGGAGGCTCCACAGAAGCAAGATAGCGGGGAATATACGGTGGAGTGCAATATACATGGCATTTAGTTGGATTAGCAAAGGTATGTGTTTGGAGTGCACGCAGCTGCCATTCCTCCTTGTTCAAGGTGCTGATGCGGTGCTGGATACAGGCTCTAGCGTTGCGTTATTTCGTGATACGTTATCAGCGGGGGTGGCCTCTCCTGCTCGCTTCCCGGGGCCGGCAAGACAACTCTCGGGCCAACGGGTGAGCGATAGCTTTGCCTGGGGCGGCAGAATGGGCGGGTGCCCATGTGATCATGATGGATCTGTCTCGTCGACGCTGGCAGATTATTTGGTGAGTTGTCCGGGAAATTCGGTCGCACGAAAAGTTACGGCTGGTTTGCTACGAATATGGGATGATTCTTTTGGCTTGAGTTGGTGCCGTGGCGAGAGCGATGGTCACTTCTTCCGGTTGTAAGGGGTCGTATACTGGTAGTGTAAGGCTGGTGACGTGTTCCTACGCCGGCATAATAGCAATGGCAGCCGTGGTTGCTTTACCGAAAGAAAATATATGCTAGCGCACCAAGCACGGTCCGTTCATTTTCACTAGCCTCCTCGTCCTTGATAGCCGGAGCAAAGGCACCTGTTTAGAGCGGCGAAGTAAGGGCGCTACAGGGGTCGCGCTATTAGCTTCAAGTAGATCGCAGGGCTAAAACTCCGCAGGTGGTAATGAGGAGCTAAATTTAAGATGTTTACGATGGGGTCATTACGAATGGCAGTCACGCTGAAGGGGCGGAAAGTATCTGTCGAGATATAAGCTGAGTGGATTTTCAATGCAGAATTAATTGTTTGCTGCAGCGTGAGAAACGAGCCCACCCCTGAGAAGGCAGCGGCTGGACCGCTACTTCAGGCCGGAACATACCACCATATCCCCACAGTCGTACGCTGCAATGACCCAGTGCTGTAATATCTCAAGTATAAACCGTAAGCAATTCCAAAACCCTCGTGAGGGCACAAAACGAGCTTGTTTTCCTCGCCTAGAAAAGAAATAAACTGAAACTGAAACTGAAACCTGCCCAATGCGGCCCCAAATTCGAACGTACTAAATATCCCCCGTACAGATTACATACCCTACGAGTACAATTCCCTTCGGTTTTCGCGAACACAGATGTTACCCAATCGACCTCACAAAGTTCAGGAAGGAACTAGGAACAACAGGTAAGGTTGTGACAAAACATTTATACTTTTGATGTGTATTCCGGATTCGTACCTTTGAACGTTCGCCTGGGGGTAAAGAAATATTGGCCCTAAGTAAAATTTATGAAACTTACGCATTGGTGCCATCGGGAATAGTAGTAATGCTATTTTAGCAGCTAATATTTTCTGCATTATAACATGACAGCTGCTGATTTAAAATATTTGTGAGGTCTGACTAATGTCTCTAATCTGCATTTCTCTCTTACTGTCACGTGCTATTTGTTCAGAGGCGAAGCAGTACCTGGAGGGCGGTCTTCAACACGTTAACATAAGTTCCGATAGTGCTTCCTTGAAGTACATGGACGAAGGAGTAGCTGTTCGGGTCCCAACCTATCTTGCGGAAAAGGTAAGATATAGATGATGTTTCACTAAGCCAAATAAGCATAATTTTTTTTACTGTGAATCAAGACCTTATTACTGCTATTTCTTCATTATCTCTGCATTGTTCCGTCTGATTCCTAGGATACGCCTATGCGTGTCGGCTTCACCAAAAAAAGTCATGGAATTTTGGTTAAATCAGTTTACTTTACTTTAAATGCGAAGGCCTGAAGATACCAAATAAGCATTTCGGTACAGCTACATCATAATGCCGTGCCTTTTATTCCTTCCTTTCCCATTTGTTATGACCTATTTCGACTGGATTCTTTTCTGCTTGTGCGCGGTCACGTCATTTTCTTAGCTTTTATTTCCCATGTTGCTCAAGCCGCCTGGCACATTGTACAGCCTCACTAGTATCTGGCTTGTGAGCGGCCAGTGCCTACTTCTGCCCACGCGCCACTACGTACAGGTGTCACGCAGTACGCACAACTATTCCGGTTTTATTTACAGTTATAAATTTTGTGATCCGGGACCAATAGTTTTTGGAGCTCCCGATTCTGGGCCAATCCCCACGTGTGCTTGTCCAACAAAAAAAGGAATAGCAACGAAAACGTTTTGTTCCACTGTAACCTGTAGGACCTAAGTAAAACATATGTGATTGAACGTATTATCAATGTATAAAGGTTGATTTTAAGGCATTTGGGGGTAGCCTTTAGAGCACTAAAAACAATTACTAGGATTGTGCTGTCGGAGAGCATCGGGATGCAACTGTGCAGACTCGGGTTCAAATCCCACCACATCTTTAATGTGTTTTGTGGTTTTTTACACCCGTCAAATTTTTCAGAACTAGACAAAAGCTGCGCTTTTTCACAGAGGAGGGGCCTTGAAGCTTTCGCCTTAAAAATGCTACCAACATCTATACCCTGGGGCCAGCTTTTGCCCACTAGTGCTTGCCAGAGAAGAGGGTTGAGAAAATTTTTATGACCTTGATCCCACAGAATTTTTTATAAAATCGTGCTCTCGTTGCTAACATATACTTTTTCGCGAATGTGAATTTATCGCTTATATCCGAATATAACATATTAAGTTCCAGCCACCCATTTTTCCCAAAAAGCGTACTACCATATGTGGGACTTCGCGCATAAGGAATCGCAAATTCCAAGTAAATTTTATATACTCCTAGCATCTAGTATGTTCGTGTGAGGAACGTTTTCGAACGTTTCCTGGTACCATTCCGAAGACCTCCACTAACGTCTCTAGTTCGTACTCTCTCCTGATAGTCTGCGGATTTCGAAAACCATACCCTCAGCGGATTGGTGGAAATGCTAGTCAGTGCAACAGCCACGTTTTGTGATCCCGCCACCATCATGCGGTAAAGATGCTCGCTGTGGGGGCCGAGACAGCCGTTTTTTCCAGTCATTGGCCACGTGGCTCACAGCATAGCTTCTCAAAGCAATCCTTATATCCGGTAAATACTATTTTACTCTTGCGTTCCCTCACGTCATGTCATCTTTTAGTGCAACGCAACGCAGTTAAGGTACATATCATCCTCACTTCATGCCAGGAACCTTCTCGGACATGAGGCTAGAGCACTTGCTCAAGCTTACACCCTACATGCCGGATATAAATGATGCCCTTTCAGTTTTTCTTGCGAATTCGCGAGCCTTCCTTGATATGCATTATCATTGCAAGCATTTCAGCGCCATAGCATGTGTACCTCTCAGGTGACGTTCAATCCACTGTGCATACCAGCTGGCTTTTATTTTATTGCCTTTGAAAATGGTGTAGACTGTATCACAAAATGAAAGAATGTGGCTGGCCGGTTGCCACAAATTGGGCTTGCCAATAATGGGGCATAAGAATTTGTGCGATTAATAGTTATATATTGAAACAAGCATAAAACAGTCAGCCGGAAAAAATAGTGTTAATGTTGCTTCGTCATCGGTGCATTGAACCAGCAGCGGCAATCGTAGCGGTGTTTTATCAAGACACTGGTTTCACTCTGGGACATAACTGCCGCTGCCTACTGAAGACGAAACACAAACACTTTACCGTACATAGAGCCACCGTCTGCACGCACTATTTGCTAAGTTTGTCCTTTTGCCTTTGAATAGAAACTTTGTATCGTTCTTCCGCCCATCGTGAGCACTTTGTTGAAATGGAGCCATGCTACCCAACTTAACTTTTTATACCAAAAAAACTGAAGATATTTGCATGGAAACTGTATACGGGTAGGTCAAGCCATCTGCCGGAAAGTGTAATACCTTAAAACCATTAAATTCACATGCGCGAAATAAACTCTGTGCAAGATGAACCCAGCCGAAAAAAGGAAATGGGACGTTTACCCACTGCTGTGGCTGAGTGGCTAAGGGGTTGCGCTGCAGAGCACGAGGACGCGGGTTCGATTCCCGGCCGCGGCGGCCGCTTCTCGATGGAGGCGAAAAGCAAAAACGCCCGTGTGTCTGTGATTTCGGCGCCCGATAAAAATCCCCAGGTGGTCAAAATAATCCGGTGCTCCCCACTACGGCGCGCCTCATCACCTGCGTTGCGTCGGCGCGTTAAACTCTACAATCAATCAATCGAAATGGGACGTTGGGGTTTCTAACAGTGAAACACACCACTGTCACGTGTTTGTGACGCAGTTGACCAGTAACAGAGATAAATAGAACACTCTCGCAACAGACTGCACGTCGGTACAAAGAACAACGCTGGGAGCACAGCGAAACTGCGACCATCGCTCACGCGTCAACAGCCATTCGGTGATAAAGCAACAGCGCGCCCCTACCACCGAGTGAACCCGTCGCCGTAGGTTTGATCCGGCCGCCCGGGACACCAAAACGGGCCGCGATGCCGAGTGCAAATGTTGAGGTGCCGGCAATCTGGCTGCGCGGGCAGAATAGCAGTCCCTTGTGTCGACTGCAATAGACTTCCTCAAGACGGCGATGACTCTGTGGTAGATGAAATGGAAAGTCGCGCTGGGTTTGTACAAGTGTACATCAGTGCCGACAACTTTCTTTGCTCCTGTTCAGTTCTTCTTGAAGCGGCCACGCGATATGGTCCAAGAAGCTATATAATCGGTAACTATAGACGTCGCCACATTCGACGCACCTGAAGATCTCAGAGGCTAGCCCACATTTAAAAAAAAGTGGCAGTGAGCCGCTTTTTCTGCCGGTGGTGTGACTAACACGACCACGCGCCTCCAGTCTCATTCCATAGGTTTTAGAGACAATAGCCGAGCTTGGGCTACCAGTAGGCTAAACTGTTTTTGTGTGTCTCTGCCTGTCATTCCATTGAGTTGTACGGAGAAAAGTTAAGATTCTTTGTAAATAAATATATATAAGCAAAACTTTTCCTAACAACAAATTTTAGCGTAATATACTATGCTTCTCAGGATTGTTAGGCACAGAGATATTACAGGGAATACAGACCAAACAGGAGTCCATACCAGATACTACAATGTGAGTACCCAAAAATAGACAAGGGCTGTGATAGTAAATTTAAAACCCGCGTTGAAAGCATAGTTTGCGCCACAAGTAAACGAGTTGCACTGTAGCGTTAGGGGGCACCGCAAGCCCAAGACTAACAAAATATTCCAGAAGATGTCACTCGAGCAGTGGGAATACGCAAAAATATTGAGTTATGCAGACTTCAATAGTGTTTATCATGGCAGGAGCAAGACAAGTAAACGGTAACAGCCTGAGAGGCGGAGGGGGTGGGGAGGAAGCAGAGCAATTACGTGAGGGGTAGCAAAACATCGTTGTCCTTACCCGACATTTGCAGTGAATCCAGGTAATACGCAGCCACTTTTTTGTTCCCCCACCGGTGGTTACAATCTATCTCTTCCGTTCTTTACTACTGCATCTTCATCGCGGTGAAAGCAGTATAAAATTGTCTTGCCGAGAGAACGCAGTGCTGAGTAATCAAAGAACCAGTCTCCGTGTAGTAGGCTGAGTTCGGGCTTAACCTGCTCACATTGAGCGAAGTTCTAGCAACGAAATCGGTACAATTCCGCTAGGTGAATGTGGACCGTTAGCACAGATGTTGGTGAGTTATGGTTGGTCGAAAACTTCCGCTCGGACTGCGCCTTCGCTTCAGAGAAGCGTTCTGTGAGCTTGTGAGTTGGCTTTACTCTGCAGCCAACAATATGCGAAAGCCAGCTCGTACAGGGGAAGCATATATATCAATCTCCTGCAAGTCGGCTTCACTTTTGTGCGCAGGTACGCTTCTGGGAAGGCATGTTCGGGGGCGATATTTCTCAATTTTTATTAGAATATGAAGTGCGGGAAAAACCAAAACGACAGGCCAAAGGACCATGTTATAGTGAGGCGGAACAGAGTAGGTTTTATCGTCCTGCGGCAAAACCAGGGGAGTTGGACCGCGAGAGCTCCGCTGTAAATATGGTGAACGCTGCCCGGTGCCGGCCGGCGGGCCTTCCTGGTGACGACAAGCGGGCGATGGGGGTTGGCGATATCGGTCTGCTAGCGCCCGATACAGGCAGAAGGCTTACATGTACGGCCACCAACGTGATATCGAATTAGCGTAGTTGGCGAGCGATTATCAGGAGAGCACACTCTGGCATGACGACGAAAATCCGTGGGCCCAACTAAATGCTGAATACTTTGGGAGTAAAGAACGGCGATGGGATAGATACGATACAGACGAAAACTTGGAGGCCCACTAGAAGGGTTCAACCTAAATTTAGGATGACTCAGCGAGCAATGGAACGGAAGATGATAGGTGTAAGGATAAGCGACAGGGAGGAGTGGGTCAGGGAACAAACGCGTGTTAAAGAGACACTGAAGTGATTTGTAAACATTGCAAGATTACTAGCGCAAAATGTAGTCCAAAGTCCATAGGCCACGTTTTTAAACTCTGAGTGCGTTTACGCGAATTTAGTGAGTAGGAAAATGAATTCTAAAATGATGCCCTACTCTCTGCATACTCGCCCATTTTCTGTGGCCTTTTTTTGTGACGTCAGGAACAAATGAGTTGGCTTGACTGCGTTACTGCTCGGCACGCCGACCTTCCCACAGAGTCAGTCGGCCAAGCGTTTAGTCGGCCGGCCGCCGAGGGGTCGTCGCAATTCGTTCGCTCATTCGAAACTAAGCCACGACACGTTTGTGAATCGAACAATTTGCCTTTCTTCACTTTGTTAGTTGTTAGACTGTATCAAGCTCCAAGTCCAGGTCACTCCACACAAGCGCTGCACAAGGGCACATGCGATGTTTCGCTGACTGGTACGCTAGTAGTAAAAGCTAAGGCCACTTGAAGGCGGGAGAAGTGTCAGCAAAGTCAATATAGGTACTAAGGAAATAAAATCAACTGAACCTTTTACCGTACAGCATAAAACTAGGGAGCAGGAAGCACTTTTTTGCGCTGGGTGAACAAGCACAGCGGGCAGCAGCACTACCACACATATGCGAACGCTTTTCTGTCTGACAAATGCAATTGCAAGACACGAGATATTGTGGAAATTAGGGGGAAGCTTACTGCACGAGCGCTATACGACGAATAGTCAACTATGCTGTTTAAAATGCTTAAACTAAACAAAATTGTAAGCTGGTTATACATTATATACCTTCTATTTACCGGACCTTATCTTATATTTACTTTGTCGGAGAGCTCTGGCACAGGTCCGAGTGGACTGGGGGCGCTAGATATGTTGCAAGTCGGAAGTTCGATTCCCCTAGGGTACATTTTTCAGTAAGTTGATTTTTTTGGTTTTCGGCATATGTTTTCTATATACTTAGTTCACCATTTTTGGGCCCTGACGTTCCCTTCTCCACGAGCGAGTTCGCAGAGAGCGCGCAGACAGACACTTTTGCGCTAGCTAGTTCTCTTTGCGGGGCTGTTGCCGTAAGCACCGACTGTTTGCGAGCAGTGGGCACAGGCCAGAATGAGCAGACGCTTAGCTTGGTGGGAACACGCTTTTTACGATGAAGGCATGAGTGAGCCAAGCACCACATATAGGGGAAAGCGCATGGCATTTGAGTGTCTGCGGTGACGCGGAGGGCGTTCATCCACTGCGTCGGCCTCGGCTAGTGATTGCTACGATTCTAAGATGTCCGGGGAGACTTTTCTGACGCATTTTACAGCCGACAGCGTGACAGAAGCGTGGTATGGCGATTATTGAGATATCGAGAATGCCCATCCAACGATAACGTCGGATGTCAATCATGTTGTTTTACAGAACCGAAAGCGAAACTTGTTTAAATGCAAATCTTGGACATCGTCCAATCACGGTGAACCTCTTCCCGACGTCACCGCCTTTAGTTGGTGCGGCCGCCGCCGACAGCGCATGGTAGTTTTTCTCCTTTCGGGCTTTATAAAATGATTACCGCCATATCAATTGGATAAACGATGAAAAGTGTGTTAATTTGAGCGAGTCTAAGCAGTGCAAGCAAAAACGTGAGCTTCCCCAATTCACGTCAGTGTCTCTTTAAGGACATATTAGTAGAAATTCACTACAAGACATCTACGTGGGCAGGGCATGTAATCCGAAGGCAGGATAATTTTGGTTATAAGGGTAACAGAGTGAATCCCTAGAGAAGGCTAACTTGGCAGGGGGGGGTGGCAGAAAATTAGGGGGACAGATAAGATCAAGAAGTTGGCGGTGATAAATTGGTCGCACTTAGCACAGGACCGGAATAATAGAAAATCTATGGTGGAGGTGGAGGAGGTAGCCTTTATTGTGCCAGGAATACTCTACGTCAAGTGGGGGAAGGAGGAGTAGAAGGGTGGGGGTTTGTAACTTGGGACATCTTAACTGCGTACAGTTCGACCCAAAACAGGTAGCTTCCTTGAGAAGGCTGGAGAGGCTGCGTCGGGTGAGGAGGGCAGGCTCACGACTTTAAACTACTCGCGCTAGACCGCTTTTCAGAGGAAAATGTGCAATTAAAGCCAGCATGGAGGGTTCCAGTGTTCGAGGGTCGATGTAAAGAGAGGTTATATTTGGAGGGGGCTTGAAGTTTCTGCAGCGCGCAAACTTTGGGCAGTGCCAAATTAGGTGCTGGAGATTGGCGGGCTGGGGGAGGCGCAGAAGGAACATTGAGGTGGTAAAGACGGGGTGTACCATTAACGGAAGGTCTCATGCGTAAAGCTAGCATTGGTAAAATATGTTTACGAAAATTTCGTCTGATCTTGGGAGCGAGGGCAGGGCGGATAAAAAGCCAGTTGGAGTCAAGGGCCTTGAGGCGGTCTTTTTTTCCTTTTTGTAACGTAGAAGCTGTATTACTGGTGGTAATGTTTTAGTAGGTGGAGGAGCCAGGTCGGGTAGCAGGGGAGGACTAGAGGTTATACACTCCCGCGCAGCCAAGTGGGCTTCCTGGTTCGCCGGTGATGACTCCTCGTGTCCAGGTGACCAGTCGATGCGAACATGAATGCCGCTAGATTTCAGGATGGAGATCTGATGAATGATTTTGTTGGCGATAGTATTGGTCGACGTGGGACATTTTAGAATCTGTAGGGTTTGGAAAGGGTCCGTCAGGATGCGTATCTGGGAAGGCACGGAGGAGTGAAAGCCAAACATGAGGTAGTCCATGGCTTGAATGATAGCATGGAGTTCCAGTTCGAGGATGGCAGCACATGGAATATTAAGGGATCATTTGCCTTGGATGAAAAAAAACCAGGTGAAGCCCATGCGGTTCCAACTAGCGCAGGAGAAATGCTCACGTCGGTGTAAATGTCGATTTCGCGGGGGATTTTACTGTTTCGGAGAGCGTTGATGCGGGCAGCGTGGACGGGCTGGCGTTACACGGGACGGGATGGGTGGGCGTAGAGTCCATGACAGAAGGGCGGCTCCACGGAGCGAGAGGCAATGGGATGTCGGGGGGTTCTGGTGCCTTGAGGTTGTCCCAGGCGATGATAGAGACACCCTGATGAGTTATTGTGCTCTTATGAAGGGATTGATTCACTTGCTCTTTAATTATATTTTCCAATGGGGGAAGAGCAACTGCAGCTTGCAAGTTCTCCAGACGAGTATGTTTTGGTAGTCCACTGATGGTGTGAAGGGTGGCTCAGAGCAGGTGTTGAAGCGTTCTCATGGCCGTTTTTTTGAGGTCTTAGGTTTGGGCTGCGTACGTTATGGTACCAATTGCGAAAGCGGGTGCTAAAGTTTGCGTTGCCTTCAGGCTTGCTCCACCAGATTTGTTCGAGTGGCGGTGTATGGCATGTTCAATTGTTATTCATTTAGCTTTCAGTTGCTGTAACCATATTGAGGGACCGTTTTTGTGTGCGATAGGGATTCCGAGTAGTCGTACGGGTTGTAAACTAGCGGTTAAAGGAGTACCGGCGAGAGAAAGAGTTGGAAAGTTATAGTGCGGATGGGTTTTGTGGCCAAATACAGGTAAGAATTTGTTTTTTCGGGGGCCAATTGGAGACCAAGAGAGGCCAAGGAGTATTCAAGGCTATTTGCGGCGGCTTGGAGTTCGGTTTGCATGTCTTCGTAGCATAAAACGTCGGCAGATTCAGTCCATATGGTTACATCGTCTGCATATATTGTGAATCGTGCAGCAGAGTAACGTTCGGGATTTCGAGTGACCCTCACCATGGCGAGGTTAAATAGTATCGGGGAAAGTATGGATCCCTGAGGTTCCCCGCGGTCAAGGGAGTACGTGCGAGTAATCCAGCCTGGGTGAGATCCTTGAAGTCGTATTGGCCGAGCGTTTAGAAAATTGGGGATCCAGATTTGTGCCCGCGTGCTTGGGTAGCCGTGCGCCACTTCCTCTAGTATGGCGGATTTGTTGACGCGATCAAAAGCCTTGCGTAGGTCAACTCTTAGGATCAATTCGGGTGGAGAGTGGTTGTGATAGGAGCCATTTATCAATCGACGTAATAGCCAAAGGCTATTGTGAGTGCTGAGGTTAGGGCGGAAGCCAGTCTGCGCAGGGTAAAAGTATGGTTTGACTTATTCAAGGTAATGGGTGATACGGGTATTGATTAGCATTTCAATGAGTTTGCAGAAAACAGGAGTAAGAGACATGGGTCGGAGGTTGGTGAGGTCAGTTGGGCCGGTACCAGGCTTCTTGGGTTTGGGAATAGGGAAGATGAGATTGAGCTTAGGATGCTCAGTAACTTCACCAGTTTCCCATCAGCGATTAAATTGGCCAAGTAAGGCAACCAGAACAGGTTTTGGCAAGTTGCGGAGGTGTTTTCAGGTCACACTGTCATGTCCAGGGGCAGATTTTTGTTTACCTTGGTGAATGGCCGTGTAAAGTTCATTGAAGGTGAAGGGAAGGTCGAGATCGTCCTGTGGCGATGAAATGCGTATCTGTGGAACAGGAGGAGGGGAATGGAGTTGGGCGTGGGATAAGAAAGCCATAATAATATCATGTGCAACGGTTGCTGGGTCTTTTGTGAGAGTGAGAGGAGCAAATAGTGGAAGTCCCTGTTTTTTCTTAAGTCCAAGACTTTGGTGAATTTTCCAGAGAGCCCGTAGGCCTTTTCCATGACCAAGTGTGGCACAGAGATCATTCCAGTGGTTATTGGAAAGGCAACGTTGATATGACGTGATGAGTTTATACTGGCGGCGGATGCGGACAAGTATTGTATGACGTTTGCCGGTAGAGCGGTACAGTTGTGTGAGATAGCGCACTTTTTTCCAGATGTTTGTGAGGTGGGCATAGAGATCTGGTGTGTCGGAAGAGCACTGGAGTTCTTCGGGGGCTGCTCGGGAACAAGTTCGAATAAGATTCGCAAAATTGTAGAAGGAGGCAGTGGGTTCTTTTTAATCGATATAGTCGCGGAAGATGTCCCAGGCTAGTCGTGGTAGTGTTTGCTTGGTGCGCGTCTTGTTGCCACTAAACGTTATAAGGAGGGTGAAGTGGTCTCTACCCCACGTTGTAAAGTAGGGGGACCAAGTTTTGATGAGATTGGGCGTTGCCCAAGTGAGGTCGGGTGTGGTGGCTTCCTGATCTTTATGAAGGCCAATTCTTGTATTTTGGAAAGGTTCATTGATAAGAATGAAATTGTGGAGATTTATGGTGTCTGCGAGAGAGCTTCCTCGAGAAGAGGTGCGGTTGTAACCCCATTTGGGTGAGGGGCGTTGAAGTCACCACAAATGAGTATTGAAATGTTTGGGTGACGGGTAACGAGAGCCGGGATCCAGGCAAACTCGCAGGAATGTGAGGAACTGTCGATAGGTTTGTAGTAGGCTGAGACGAGAATAATTTTGCGGCTAGAAGGGAGGCTTGTGAGAAGTGCAACGAATTCGTGATTACAGGACGAGAACTCAGGCAGGATGACGGGAGAGGTAGCGATGGGGACTGTACAAGAACGGCGTCATATCCTGGTGTAAGAATTGATTTTACTTTGGACCTACCGCGCATTACTTGCGTGATATATGGGTTCGTATGTGCAACATAGCCGGGGAGACTTGGAGTTCCGTGTGTTTCTTCGAGGAGAATACAGGAAGGTTGGGACAGTTTACCCTTCATCAGTAAAGCCGTGGGTTGGTGCTGAAAGCTGCAGAAGTTCCACTGTAGTGGAGTTCCTGGGGCAGTCATGAAACAATCTGCGGACGTGGAGGTGGGATCTTTCTCGGGGGCTTTTGGTTGGGTCAACGGGTGGAAGGTGAGTAATGACTTGTAGAAGTTTTCGTAGTTGATTCACCTGGGTGTCGATATAGGTATACTTATTTTTGCAATTTTCCTATCGAGGGAGTCCTTCTTGATGTATGTCGGTACATATAGTTTGCTTTACTCGAGAAAGTTGGGGGTCCAGTTTGGATTTGGAGGTAGGAGTGCGTTTAGTACTTGGGCTTCGAGTGCGTCTTGTGGACGAAGGGGTCGTCGATGTGGACGGCTGGGAGGAGGGTGGTTGAGAGAGGTGGTTGAGAGGAGAGTGGGAGTCTGGGTTGTTGGGCTCATTTAAGTTCCATGATTTCGGCCTTGAGTTGCTTATTTTCCGCACGAAGGGCATTTAGTTGAGCACGAATATGTGTCATATTGTTGTCAGAGTTTTTGGACTGAGAATTACTTTTGGGCTCGTTTGTAATGGTTTGCATAGTGGGAAGACGAGAGAATGAAATATCTTTTTGCTGCACACAACCCACCCAAGAGATGTCATTGGTGCGGTTCTTGGAAGGGGGCTTGTTTGGTGGCGTGGGAACTGTTCCAGGGCCGGTTGGGTTCAGTGAAATGTGGTCCAACTCATCGCAAACAACGCAGTAGATGGTGGGTCCACAGTTTGTTGTGTCGGGACACATTTTCCCACACTTGCGACAAACGTTGGCGCAGGACAATGTCAAGACATATGCCCGATGTGGTGGCAGTTGTAACATACTGTTCGACGTGATTGGTTTGGCGACACTTTGATTATGGCCATATAGGACTTTACCTCTTTTGGGAGATAGGGACAGTCGAACGTTAAGACTGCTCTATTAGAATGGCCAAGGCTGTGGCATGCTATGATTTTGGGTTGTTTGCAGTGGATCCATTTCAAAATCTTTTCATTGGTTTCATTGGGCTCAACTTCAATAACACCTCTGGACGTATTGGCCCGATAGGGGGACAGCTTGATTTCAATTGGAATGGTGACTGACAATCCGCTGTAGAGGAAATGTAACTGAGTGGCTGATAAAAGACGTTGCATGTGGGAATCGTCGTACACTGTGATTTAAAGGCAGTTGCCGAGTGTGTCGCGCCGGTGGGAAGCTAGTTCGGCAAGGTAAGGGTTTGGTGCAGTTGCCTCAATTAGATGGGCCAGGGTATGTTTGGGAATCTCAGTGACACTGATTTTAGCCGGCTGTCTGAGCACGAGCAGAGAGTGTGGCCTACTCACCCGATCAGTTTTGTTCACGGTTCTGCTGGTGGAAGAGGTTGGCCGAGTCCACGAAGCACGATCATTGAGAGGTCCGTTTTGAGAGTCTGTTTCTGGGTAGTTCAGGGGTGCATCAACTGAGCTGGGAACCTTCGGCCGGAACCCTGAGGGAACCCTCGATGCTTGGCAGGAGAGTCGTTCGCACATCGTCAAGGCAAACTGACCATGCTGGCTTTGCCTTCTGGTACCGTTACCGGCATAGCCGTAACACAATTTGTAACAGTAATAATTGCGGTACCTAGCCTTTGCCGAAAGCCCGAACTTGGCCAAAGCGGCAACAGGGTAGCTATTATCTGCATTCACAGAGTGTGTACTTTAAATTTGGTGAACTGATAGGGGGGTTGCGCTGGACGTAGTACGGAGAGTGGCAGCGGAAAAAAGCGTTCACTTTTGCGTCAAGAAAGCGCCACGCCACCGTATACGCCACCTTCAAATCAAATTATACGCTTTTTGCGTTAGCTGTGTTCGTTATACGTTCCCGCGTAACCCCTCGGTGATGGTATACCAACTAGCCCGATACAAAGTTTTACTGTAATATTTCGGTTCTCGTGCAAACATTTTGGTAGCCTGAGTTGTGCAATAACATTGTAGCAGCGCGTAGTTCTCTGCCTGGAGCAAATTTAGTTCTATTTTGCTGCTGTTAGGCTCCAAATCTACATATACCCCATGACGAGCACAGCAGTGGAGAGCCCGGGCATAAACCGCGTGCCGACTACTCAACACGCTGTTTTCGGTTCACGCCTCAATCCGAAAAAAAGCCAATACAGCTTCGACTGAACTGGTGTACTCGTATTGAAAAGCATAAAAACACAATTAGTGAGCCACCGTGGCATGTCGACCACTATATGGACGCTTCCCAGAGCTTACAGCGAACGCGAGCACCGTAGTACTTAAGCTAGCTAACACATTGACTTGTCCCTAAGAATAATCTTAGTCGTTTGCACAAAAAACCTACATCCATAGACGCTCAAAAATGAAAATAGGTTCTGCGTAGAGTGACCCCGTTCCTCAAAACACTGCCAGCAATTATATCTTTTTATTTGTATTTGTTGTGCACAACTGCATTACTGCTCTTGTTTGCTATCTTTACAGTGCTCCCTTGAAGCGGTTCATCACTGCGGCAACAAAACGGTGAGATCTCTTTTCAACTACACTGTGATAAAATTTATCAGTCCTTTTTGAAAGTATCAGTCCCGTGTCGCGATTGAACAATAAAGAGCGTATGTCAGCAACAGTGTACAAGGAAAGTTTTCAGACGCAAATCTCCAGAAAAAAATGAAACCATAGCTGGCAGTGTTGCCAACACTTTTGCGAAGCTGGCATCTCAGCTCTCAGACAGCTGTTGAACGGAAGAATGTAGGTGAAGGCTAACTGAGCCTATGCTTTGTAGACAGACGATGGTGGTATAGAAAGTACATACAAAATTTCAATTCAGGCAAAAAAAGATAAGAGCAACAAGCAGCTGCTAAGACGAGACCTGTCGAGTAGAGCGCTAAGATCACAAGGAATGGAACGCAAGGTGTGATAGTGGTGTGCAGCAAAACGCGTCTAGCCGGCCGATAAAGCCAGAGCAAGGAGTTATCGCCGGGGCCAGCCACAGGTTCACGGAGACCACAATGACATACTGCCGTATTATTAAAAATTAACCGAGAAATATTCCTTTTATTGTTATCCCAACCCTTCTTATAGGCATTCAGTGCTGTCCTGATAACACAATGAGCCCGCGGGAATCCCGGGGCTCACAAAAACAATTTTAATACAATAGTAGCCCATGAGCAATGGTTTTGTTACTGCAACGAATGCACTTCTTAACTGTTATACCATTGCCGTCGTCGTCATCATCATCAACGTCGTCGCCGCTCATCATAATAATCATCATCATCATCATCCTATCTACGCCATTGTAGCGCAAAGGCCTCACCCAAAGATCTAGATTTAAGCCGGTCCTGTGCTAACTGCGACCAATTTATCCCAGCAAACTTCTTGATCTCATCTGGCTTCTAATCCTCTCTCACCCCCTGGCAAGCTTGCGTTCTTTCGGAATCCACTGCGTCACCCTTAGGGACCAATGGTTATGTTGCCTTCGCGTTACATGCCCTGCTCACACCCATTACTTCTTAATTTCTACTAATATTTTCCTCACGCGCGTTTATGCTTTGTTCCACTGCGCTGTCTTCTTGTCCCTAATGTTAAACCTGCACTCTAAGAAATCAGTGCAAGTGGGCCTCACGACAACGCCCCAGAACGACCATTCAGCGAGCTTAAACGTGCGAATTTGGCTGGCGAATAGCGAGGCACAGCATGCGAATATAGCAAAAACAAGCATCTGCGCTGGACAACTGCGCAAGGCGTGCGTGTGCGCTGCTGTCATAGCGCAGATCCTAGTTTTTACTTTAATTGCACGCTGGGCCTCGTCAATCGCCAAATTCGCAAATTTAAGCACGCTGAATGGTCGTTCTTGGGCGTTGTCGTGAAGCTCACCTGCGCCGATTTCTTAGAGAGTATCGTCTTCCGTTCCATATTTCGCTGAGTCGGCTTCAATTTAGGTTAAACCGTTTGGTGAGCCTTTAAGTTTGTACCCTGTAGGTGAGTACTGGTAAGATACAGCTGTCATTCACTTTCTTCTTTAGGGACTCTTATACCTTGTCTCTTTATCTCTTGAGTAAATCATTTGAGGCAAACGTGGCGGTTTTTAAGATTATGTCAACGACTAGAAATTCTGCGCCGCGCTGTTCGTGGTTGCCTGACTCCGACTGTTCGTTGCCCTTTCTTTACGTGCTTTTGGTGCGCGCAGGTTTGCCATTGCGGTGTAAGCTCAGGTGATAGGAACCAATGTGGCCAATTCGACAACCAGTATTCCTATTGGATGCCTATTTTCCATCCACACGTGGGCTACCACCGCCTCGGGCATGATTGTCGTATGAGCGACACGAACGCTAAACACACTATTATACTGGATAGGAGCAAGCGGAAGCCAGGCAGCTCTCTCAATTAAAACCCTGAAAAGTAGCCTGTGCCAACTGAGTCACAAAACTCGAAAAATAAAAGCCGTTCCACTCAATTTGAAAGCTGTCGGAAGTGCAGAGCAGTGATTCGCCCTAATGGGCTGTACCACCGTTACCCGCTTACTGCTAGCACCCCATGCAAATCAAATTTGGGGTCGTTGCAGTGTTCGCGCGCCCCCTGCCTGAAACTGCGCCAGATGGAGTTCTGTTCGAGGTGGACCAGTTTCGTGGCTCATGGGGAGCCGTGCTGCGCAAGCGCGAGGATTGGGTTGAATTGCATTATATTGGATTGTTTTTGTATTGGATTGGATTTGGTTTGGGTTTGGATTTGAATTGGATAATAAGCAGCAGTAAGCATGATAATCACCTAATTCTATACAACCAGGAAAGCTAAGAATAACCAGCTGAACCTTAGCTCACGCTACGTATTACCTGGCCTAGCCGAGCTAAGCCACTACTAAGCGCCAGCGGTACACGAGTTTCGAGCGCTTATGACTACATAAAGCGCTTGGTTTTTTAAGCCTCTGGGTTACGCCGCGGTAAAGGGACCGTGACGGGCTACACCGCAACGCCATGGCGATATGGTTAGTTTGAGTGAGCGAGCTAGGACGACAAGGCGAAAGCCTAACTTAAAAGAATAAGGGGCAGAACTTAAAAATTTCACTAACACTAGAGTACATAAACTACAAAACTGCAGCGTTTAACTGGACAATAAAGCTTCCACACCCACATCGCAAGAATGCAATTGTACTTTTGCACCTTTTTGGTGCGTGCAGCTAGGTGAAAGCGAGAATACATAGCTGCATATGCGATCAGAACGCCGACCAAAATATTTTCGAAACAGTGGAGCAGCGAACACGTGCAATGTGACATTAAGATAGGAAATTGATCAAGCAAAACATAGGGATGCAGAAAGCGGTACATAAAACTTCGTTAGAGAGAACACCTGGTGGAGGAACATCCTTTATATAATAATCCTTTATATAACAGAGAGTGGTTATACAATAGAAAATCACGTGGTACCACGCATCGCGGTGCAATATGATATTTTATATTCGGAAGACAACGAACACCTTTGTGAAATCTCAAGGTTGCAATATGAATGACCGAGAAGTACCACAAACGCGTGCTGATTAACACAAAATGATTATAATGCCAGTTTAAATAAAAGCAGAGGAGAATATAGCATAAGACAACAGCCTACTACAATGAATTATATGCAATTCAGTCGTGCTGTTAACAGTGGGCTGAATAAAACCAACAACGTATTACATTCAATTGCTAATAATTCTGTGACGTGGTACACGTCGACACAGCAGTTAGGCGGTATAGTCATTAGCAGAGAAATTACAGCTTCATGCAATAAAAAACTTATGGATCTTTAAAACCATCTGTACGTTTTTGTCAAGGTCATGTTTGTAAGTGGATTTTAGTAATGTTTTTATGTGCACTCCGTCGTCATGAGAACAATCTAACCACTCCCAAAACCTATTTACACGGAACACGCATTCTGGATGCATCGATGTGATTATTTGCTGTTTTCTTAGTGAAATGTTACATTGTTTTTCCATTTCAGATGTCATATTCAGCGCACCTTGTTTCCAGTGTGTTGGTAAGAAACGCAAAGTCATATTTATTTTCTCATTTTACCGTTTTCGTTTATAGACAACCAATGTTGGGACATTTTTTTCATTTCCATATGGTAAAAGTCTTTGAAACATTACATACAGTGACACGGTTGGGAGCAGGGACATAATTGCACAAATTAAGCAAGAGTAATGAATTACACAATGCAGCTAATCCCTGCCCGGAAATATGATTGCTTCTATTTTCGTTAAATTTCGAAATGCATTGTTATATATACATCACTGTTTGGTCAACGTTAGCATGCAGATTTAAAAGTGTATTTGTTTCACAAGTTGTTTTGTGATTAATCTTATACGCAATAAACCAAACAAATATGTAAATCGTTGTTTAGGTCGGCGCAACAGTAACTCTGACTTCCTTCAAATTGTTCTAATAGGACAATGTTCCCTAGATGTTTTGTAGGTCCACACTTCCCAATCGTCCATCAGTGTTCCCCTTCCCCCTGATGCACGGGTCGTCTTTGGGTGATTACCCGTACTGTGTACTCGATTTCTGTCTTGTTTCTGTATGCATCTTCGCAATGTTCTTTATTTGGAAGAAGCCTACAAACGTTTTGCACGATTTTTATTTCTAGAAACCTTAAAATGCATGGCCGCTTGTTAGGTAGAGCCACTTCAAGCACGAGCGGACAAACTAACAAAATTTTGGTAAAAAAAGTTTCGGAGTCAAACGTCTTTACGCAGACATTTCAAGCGACTGCTCAGCGTACTTACTTCAATATTGTCAGTATCGTTTTATCAGTTATCACCTATCCTACGAGTATTGCAATATTGCACAATTTGGTAGTTTTGTACATCCGCTTTGTTGAACAGGCACGGGCCATCCCACTTCTTAGTAGAAGCAGAAACGTAGACATCCCCAGACTGACCGGAAGTACTTTAGAGAAGCCGGCCTTCTTCTTTGCCAACCAACACTTGTCCTCTTAAGAATCAGTTACTTCAACTTTCTTCCCATTGGTTGCGGCGTCACATTTCCGATTACCCAACGAATTTAAACACTTATAGATAACTGGCAGCCGCAATAGCGTTGGAGTAATGGGCCCCTCTCTGGGTCTAGACTCTTGGATTCGAATACTACCACAGGTAAATAAATAAAATTGCATTTCGAAGCCCAACAATTGGATTTGATCACGGGAACCAAACATCTCTGAGATATTTGATGTCAAATGTATTATTCTCTATATTTTTTATATTTCTGCCTTCTGCATTGATTGGTATCGTCTTTTGTTGACGGCAGACAAAACGTCGGACCTTTAGCATTGTGAAGAATTATTTTCTCTATACAAAAGTCCGCGTCCGAAGCTGGCTAAACCAAATTGTCTACCAAGCACTTACCACGCATTTGAATATTTTGGGAAGCAGTAAAAGTGTCACAGATATTGCAACGATGATTCCATTTTGTGGCCCAAGCTCCCGCGTAGATATGAAATGTCCATGCCCTTATCAATCCTTGCGAAAAACGTGATAAAATATCCCTCACTAAAAATCTAAAACCATCTGTGTTTATTTCAACAACGTTGCTTTCGCCTACGAAAGTCAGATTGTTAGGTTACCTTACATTTTGTATTCAGCTACAGTTTTTCAAGAGGTTACCTCGTAGCGTAGTGCTCCGTAGCAACATTGGCTATTTCGGCGGGACGGAGGCTGTTTATTTAAAAAAATGGTTCTCCATGTATAGGCCTGTCAGCGCACATGGCGCACCGCTCTCGAGAGTAGTGCTTCCAAAAATGATGTTGAATTAAAACGATACAGCAATTACTTCGTGGTGGACGCCCGAAAACGAGCTGCTGCTCGTGGGAATCAACAAGAAACGTTAATAAATATACGGCAATAAAGGTTGCCGTAAAGTGACCACGAATAGGAGGAAGGCGCGCTTGGTCAAATGACGTTTGTTTACTACCTGTTCGGCATGCAGAGTATGATATGCCTCTGCATGAGCGAGAGAGAGTGAAATAAATGTTTGTCAATTCAAAGACTCAAGTGGTCGCTTTTATCTGTCCAGGGCACCATGAAACACCCAACCGTATCAGCTTGGTGGGACATGGAACACGGATATTTGAGGTTCCAGCTGTGCAGCTCTCGCTCAGAATTTTAAGCCGACGGTACGAAACCCGGAAAGTGTGGTCTGCACGGAAAACTGCCACATTATGTGAACAGCACGACGGCGAGCTACACAATTCATGCTGCAAGTAGCACAGCATTCGTCAGGATAGGTGGAGCCAGAGATGTGTCGGTGAAATGTTTGTTTACCGGTCACCTGTAATAGCAACAGCTGAATGTGGGCCAGTTGGTTCGACATGATGACAGGGTTTAAAGGCGCAAGAAAAAACGCGGACACTAGAAGAAAAAACCAGCAAGACAAACGAAGCGCCTGAGTACCGGAGACGCACAGAGAGTTTCCCTTGCCGAGCATTGGGAGTGTAGTCCGCGTGTAGGGTGAGTGTAAGCCCCCTCTAGACAACTGTATTGTCTCCTCTCCTGGAGACAAGGGGATAAATGTGTCTAGCCCACTCTCGCGGAGTTCTTCTGGTTCGACCTAGAACAGTCCCCTGAGCAAGTACATTAAAGAAACCAACATGGACCACGGTGACGAAGGATTGATACATGTTTTCGGAGGATTCGATTTGACCAGTTTCACGGCAGTGTGTGAAATGCGTCCCCTGATGCACCTCCTGAACTATAAATTCGTGGTGATTACTACTGAAGCTGTCTGCGTTGTTGCCAGGGCGATGTCTGCTTCCTCGACGTGAGGCCTTCTCAACGGGAAGAAAGTGACGCTTTGGGCATGCGGGAATTGATTTGTTACATTCGCTTGCATGCACCATGAATCGACACCTAGCATAATTAGCGGCGTCTGCTTAGTAAACCGAATGTTTTCAACCGTAATTTTTACCCACACATCTAGCCCATGTCTCCTTGTGTTCCTCCTTAAAATGTGGGTAAACATTTTTAGCCAAATTCCACTTTAGCCTTCAGCGGTGTTCGCCAAGAATGTCTTTCTTGGTTTGAAGAGGTGATAACACATTTCCGTGTTCAGTTTCTGAATGGACACTTACTAAATCCTGCTAACTAAACAAATCTCTCTTAATGAGCTCGTCTCTGGTACGGAAATACTCTATGCTCTCACAGACGGCTTATGGAGATATAGGGCGCATGCCAAAGAATTGTTTATTATACACCTTCCTCATGAGTGAATCCACTCTGTTATAGCCACCATAACTTAAGAATACATGGGGCGTGACGTAAGAGACTCTCGTGATGAGGAATGCCCTGGGTGAGTCGCAGAGTATCGCTTCCTTCATGGGTATTTCTTGACTATGACCGGACCGAGCACGTGAGTCATGCGTTGGAATTACGTTGTTATCGCGGGGGTTCATGAATCTAGTGGATATAGAAATAAAAAGTTGTATTAGCGGAAACATGGTCCCCGTTTAGAGGAGCATTCGTCCACAGGCGTAGCTGGGGCATCACATTTGACGTTAGCTTGGAATATCACTATATGCTCTATTAAAGAATTGGCTCCAATCGGCGCTTTGGGGGTGGTTGGAAACCGGAGCTTTAAACGACAACTACAACAATTGCCCATGCGACGTCACTTGAATTCACTCACGGGGCTCTGCAAAGAATTAAGCCAGAGCTTCTGCCAGCCGTTACTTTGAATTCGCGTGGCGGTGTCCCGAACGGAGCAGTGTTGGCCACAGCCGGGATAGAGCGGTGTACGCCGCTGCCATAGCCTGGCCGTGCGTCAGCTGAAATAAAACGGAGAGGAGCGTCTTTCGAAAGGTGAGACAGTGGACCCTAACCATCCTGATGTGCTAGCACGGAGATACACCCCCCAGCGACACAACCGTAGACGCCGAAACAATTGGCACGTGGGCTTAGTGATTCCTATTTATGCTGATTCAAACTAGTTAGTTCAGTAATTTTGATAATTGCGAGAAAGCCGAGGGAACTTTAAAATCGCTATTGATCAGGACCAGCTTCCACTTCCGGGTTTTGTAGTACCTCTTGAAACACAACCGAAATGGTATTCATCAATTTAGAAAACAGGGTCAGATTCGTGGCAAGCAGTGCGCAAAAGTTAACGTTTCTCTAGTGGCCAGATATCTCTATGTAGTCTCTACTTTTTCTGTTCCCGCTTTTAAAGCCAATCATTAACTTATCTGTGCCGTATCACCACTTGATTCCGTTGGGTGCGGGTTACCCAGGAGGGGCTGCCGAACAGGTTAAGCCGGTCGGAGGAAGTATGCAATGGACGTGAAGCTCCTCCAGAACAGGCCCAAAACAACCGTCGCTATAGGAGACGACACGCCCGCCGGTGAGCAGGCACCCCCGATCTGAGAAAACTGGGTTAATTCGCCGCATCATATACAGTGTGCTCCGTGAGTGAAACTCTCCGCTTCTTTCCCGCCGCCGCCTCCCCCGCGTTGGGAGTTTATTGCCCGCACGCCGCGAAAGAAGGGTTGGCTGGCAGAGGTAGAAAGTTTGCCTTAACAACTTTTCAAATATCGACGCCTCAAGATACCACCTAAACGGGCGTTAAATGCCGCAGTTTGGGCTAAATTAGGTTACACCGAAGCACAAGGATACCATAAGTGGGTGAAGTATTGCTCCAGCTTTGGCTGCGGGCAAGTTTACTTAACCATTATAGAACCGATAACGCACACAGCCTTCCTTTTATAGCACAAAGGACGTTTGTCTGCTTCCGAAACGTCAAAATTAAGGAGCTTGTAATCAAGGACACGTGTACCTAATTGCAAAGAATCGCTTCGGCGATGGTTTCAGTACAAGGTACCTCTCCAAGGCACCATTTTAACGGTAACTGTTCAATTGATCCCCTCCCTTTTGCTAACTTTCGCCCATCAACGAAAGCACTGCCTTAGAGGATTCTGCAGGCTTCAGTTTCTATTTGCATGCCAATAAACTATCTCATTTGTCTGCCGACACTATATCTATCCTTAACGTGGCACACCCGCGCATTACACGGCCATTCAGGTCGCCCCTTCCCTTTGCCTCCTTCATTAGAACAGAACCAACTTATAAGCTTTATAAATTACGGTCTCGCGTCCAACATCCGCCATCTAATGAGCTCCCGAAGCCAAATCGAGGGCATGTGAAGCATGTTTCATAACGTGATCTGCCCCGACTGCTTCTTTACGAGTTCCCTAAAAGAGCCCTGCAGAGAATGTTATTGCGTGGTGCTCTTTCGTACGATGTCATCTAGTTCTCTTACTCTGCAATACTCGTAGGGTCCGACGTTCGGAGAAACTAAATTCTTGCTGTTCCGGCTCTTAGAGTCTTCTACGTCAAAGTAAATCACTTTATGTGCGACATCTTTTCTGTTGTCCTTTCTCCATATCCTCAAGTTCCCGTACGGAGCCTTCACGACTTTAGCGTAAACCGTAGATCCAACCCAGCTCGCTTCCCACCTCATTGCTGCAAACGGCACCACGTGAGTGCTCTTCTGAGGAGGACCTATGGCTTGAGACACTAAGTTAAAGAACATATCTTTCTTTGCCTACGGAACGCAAAAAGCTTTCTCCTCTGTCTGTTTCTCTCTTGATTTACAACCGAACAAGGGTTAAAGGAATACTTGAACGAAGCGAAGATATCAGCAAAACATTCCAAAACGGCTTTATCTGCCAGAAAACTTCATACTTGTCGACACCGTTCAGAAAAAAAAATATAACCATATATATGCAAAACAAATAAAAACCTGATTTTAGTTTTTAACATGTCTTTGGGTGTAAAATATAATAAAAACCTGGAAAATGCGATAGAAACGGCATTGAAAGCGCATTTTACAAGAAAGATCGTTGGTGAAGGCTAAAGCAGGTGGCTCGAACCCCAAGCAAAACAGTAACAGAGGGTCACAACAGATGCCTTACAACGAGTGAAAACGCGGTAAACTTCAGTTCAATTTAGCAAACCACTGTATTTCCCATGGGAGAATCGGGACGAGAGGGAACGGCATGAGAGGTGGGCAGGAAAGGGAGGATAAGCAGTTATATGACAGCGCATGCAGAAGTCTATTCATTTCGATGTCATTTGCAACAAAGGGCTTAGATGCGCAAGAACTGTTTTCAGAAGAGTGCTGGTCGCACGATGTCGACGGGGCTGTTACGAATCGGCCAACGCCGCCGTATTTTCCCGCATCAGCCACCACGTTGGAATCCACCACGTGTGCCACAGCCGCCCGCATGTCGGTGAACCATACTTTCGTGTCTCGACATCAAAGGTCAGACACCTCGCGTTGCAACGCGCCTCCGGCGATTGCCAGCGGCACCCCCAGATGCCAGCGGCACGCCCAGGCATTCTTCACGAACGTGCGCCTCTGGACGTCAGGGGCCAGCGCTTCGGTGAGTCACGCCTTGACATGCCCGGCGCAGACGTTTCGCTATCGGCGCGATCAACATTCGATAGCGCGGCCCCGGCACCTTTCAAGAACACTCTCTCCCCTCTCTCGAACTCCACGTGCAACGAGGCTATGAATGACTCACGAACAGTGGAAAGAGCGTTGTGTGTGTCTGTGATGTTCGTGGCGTGTGGCTACTTGTTCGCGTCTGACCATTGTTGCTTTTGGGTATAAATAAAAGCAGCCAAAGGATGAAAATCATTTCTGTTTGAGCAGCGAATCCATGCGGTCGCTCTGCTCGAGTCCTGTATTGTGACCTCGCCCGTCGGGGCATTGTATGTTTTTTTGGCGTCGGCTCACCTCTCGCTATGAAGTAAACAGATACGTTATCCTACTGCTCTGGACCTATTCCCGGCTGCAGTCGGCCATCCCGGTCGCAACAACTGGTTGGCAGCGGTCGGATGACAACTTCGTGACACCTGGAGGCAGCGGTGCGAGACCCAACACCACGGACGTCAAGGCGGCTTCGGACTTCGCAGAATTCACGGCGGTAAAGGGTGAGTGCGGGACTTTTCTTCACTGCGTTTTACCAGGCTTCTGAGGATAGCTGGTAGGGCGTGTGTTTTTGTCGCGTGGGTTATTCGCGCAAAACATTTTTGGAGCAGTGGGAAACCAGTACTCTAGACCGGCCATGAATTGGAAGGCGTTAAAAAAACCGCAGTTGTTGGAGCTTGCAAAAGAGTTGCGCTTGGATGTTACGGACGCGCTGAGAAAGCCAGAGCTGATACAGGCTATACTCGCTGTTGGGGCTGACGATGACGAGCTGTCTGAGTGCATTGAGACAATCAATGGCAGGGAGACCGCTAAACCGCTAAACGTCAGGCTTCAGAGGCTGAGCGCCAGCGTGAGGATCGCGAGGAAAGAAAGCGCGAACAGGAGCGCGAGGAGAAGAAACAGGAACGAGAACGGGAGCGACAGCATGTGCTGGAAATAAAGCGTCTAGACGTCGAGGCGTCTCGACCTAGACGTCAGAGTGGCAGCAGCGTGCAGTTTGCGGCGACTGAGCGACCTACGTTGCGAATGTGTGACCTAATGCGACCCTACAAGGTAGGTGAAGACATCGGTCTTTTTTTGGTCAACTTCGAGGGTACGTGTGAAACGGCCCAGTTTTGCCGAGACTCATGGCCGCAAAAGCTGCTTACGCTTTTGCCAGGTGAGGCATCCGACGTGATGGCCCACTTGCCAAAGGAGGAGGCGGAGGACTACCAGAAAGTCAAGTCGAGCCTCCTGCGTAAGTACAGGCTGTCAGCAGAGCCGTTTCACCAGAAGTTCTGTGAAGCCGAGAAAGCTAGAGGCGAGTCGTACTCGAAGTTCGCCTACAAGCTGAGGGCAAATATGGAAGAGTGGCTCAAAGAGGCAGAGGCTTTCGGAGAGCACGACAAAGTAGTTGAGTGCTTCGGTCTTGAGCAGTTTTACCGCCGTCTACCAGAGAACCTGAGACTCTGGGTGCAAGATAGGCCAGGGGTAAAAACTGTGGATCAGGCAGCTCAGCTAGCCGACGAGTTCGTCGCACGTCGACGTGCGCAGGGGCCGAAAGATGGCCACAAAGAGTACAGGCCGAGGCCTGATAAGTCAGGGCCGAAAGGCAGAGCTCCCCAGGTTGACGGTGGAGCAAGGGAAGTCGTTGTCGTGGATAGAGAAACTGGCCACGATAACGAAGAGAGAGGCGCAGCGCAGAAAGAAAGCTTTTGAAGCGCGCAGACATGCTGCGTGTTACAACTGCGGCGAGACGGGACATTCTTCTGCCAGTTGTAAGAAAGGAAAACTCGTCTTTCACGTACTAGATCAGGGTGAGGACAGCAGGCAGTTTCTAGAGCCGTACGTGCGGGAGCGTGTCGTCAATGGTAGACCTTGCCGAGTGCTTCGCGGCGACGGTAGACATGGTCCACCCTTCGTACGTTGAACAGGAGCAGCTAAGTGGGCAGTGTGTTTGGGTGAAGCCAGCCGTAGGTGCACGAAACGTGCGTCTGCCGATTACTAAGGTCAGCATCGGAGGTCCGTTTGGTGAACTTGTGCCGCAGGCAGCAGTATTCCCACAACTTCTTCCGGAGTACAGGTACCTATTCTCGAACAGGTCGGATCAGCTGTTAAGCGAAAAGGGGTACAATTTTGAGAAACTGTCGAGGAAAGAACCAGCTGGGCTCGCTGCGAAGAGCTCGAGTAACGATAGGGTCGCCACCTCTGTGAGGAATGACGAAACTCAGACAGAAAGCGATGATTGGGCATTTCCAGAGGGTCACGACGGAGGGCATTGTAAGTACACTGTGTGTAAGGCCCCTACGGTGAGCGGGGATGTTTCGTCGCCATGTTCGAAGTGCGCTAGATCACGGGAGGCCTTGAAAACGGCTGTCGACCCGAACGCGCGCAGTTCGCGGGCTAACAGCATTCCGCGGGAGTGCGGAAACCATGAGGCTACCGAAAGGCAACACGAGTCCGCTGAAACGAAGGTTGTTCCTTCGGACGGTAGTGCAGAAACGAGCGACGTGGTGGGAAAGCCTGCAGCCGAGGCAGCAAACGGTTTGCAAAGTTCAGTTGGGAGTCATGACGATCTCGCCACTGAGCAAGCCGATTCCATCCTGCCACCAGATCAGGTAGCTGACCTCGAGCAACGGCCAGCCGAGCTCGTAGAGATTCCGGTGTCGCCCCTGGCTAAGCCGAAATCGGAAGCCGACCAGCCTAGCGAAGTGAACGTAAACGCGTTCCGTTGTTCGCTTGCCGAACGCGTTCGCGAAAAGGTGAGCAACGAGGAGACAGGGCAAACTTGTACGCGTACTTGCGGCACGTGTTTCAGTGCAGGCACGCCAAGGGGTGAAGCCGTGAGCTCGCATCGCGCCAAGGGAACGCCACCTAGAAGCATTGCGCGCCTAACGTATGAACGGTGGAAAATCCCGCTCGCTCCTCCTCGCGCCCGACCTTTGTCGAACAATACGACCGGTGTCATTTCACGCGGTCACAGCAGCGTTGAGAGAACGGTTGTACCTAAAGTGCGGTACAAAAGGGGGAAAGCTCGGGGCAACGACGAGAGCTGAAATCGCAGCTCTCGCCGCGAGAAGTGGCCTGTAGACGCCTGACTTTCTCTATTGCATTGTTTTTCCTGAAGCAGGTTTCGCACTTTACGATTACGTTTTTTTGGGGGGGTGTGGGACATTTCCAATCACGCGAAATGTCACCTTTCAAGTTTTTGCACTTGTCTAAAGTACTGCTGGGCTAAAAATATAACTAGTGTAGTTAGTTATTAGCGTATTTTATAGCAACTAAAAGCCTGGTAGACCTTCAGTGTGGATTTGTCTTCGCACTTGCCGGCGATGCGGTTGTGTCTTGCTGTGTTGTTCTGTTGCTTGCCTGACCAAACCAGAGACATTCTTGGGGAGCCACTACTCGTCCAGTGATCGGCCCTGTGAAGCTCCAGCACGGTGTCGTAAAGCCCAGGCCTGGAGTCGAGCGTCTGCTGAGCACTTCACTTCGAAAGCATCCTTCCGGACAATGGTTGAAGGCCCTTATCCATCGGGATCTCGGACCCCCGGTGGAGAAGCTGTTACGAATCGGCCAACGCCGCCGTATTTTCCCGCATCAGCCACCACGTGGGAATCCACCAAGTGTGCCACAGCCGCCCGTGTGTCGGTGAACCATACTTTCGTGTCTCGACATGAAAGGTCAGACACCTCGCGTTGCAACGCGCCTCCGGCGGTTGCTTGCGGCACCCCCAGATGCCAGCGGCACGTCCAGGCATTCTTCACGGACGTGCGCCCCTCCGCCGTCAGGTGCAAGCGCTTCGGTGAGTCACGCCTTGATATTCCCGGCTCAGACGTTTCGCTATCGGCGCGATCAACATTCGATAGCGCGGCCCCGGCACCTTTCAAGGACACTCTCTCCCCTCTCTCGGACTCGACGTGCAACGGGGCTATGAATGACTCACGAACTGCGGAAAGAGCGTTGTGTGTGTCTGTGATGTTCGTGGCGTGTGGCTACTTGTTTGCGTTTGACCATTGTTGCTTTTGGGTATAAATAGAAGCAGCCCAAACGATGAAAATCATTCCTGTCAGAGCAGCGAATCCATGCGTTCGCTCTGCTCCAGTCCTGTATTGTAACCTCGCCCGTCGGGGCATTGTATGTTTTTTTGGCTTTGGCTCACCTCTCGCTCTGAAGTAAACAGTTACGTTATCCTACTGCTCTGGAATTCTTCACGGATGCAACTGCGGCTGGCCGCTCGCAGAAAACACGCTACCACTCGTATGTCGGAGGCCACGGAGAACGGATCGGGTGCCCCCGCCCGGTCGCAACAGGGCGTTCTGGTTAGCCCTGCAAAATACAAAGAAGAGACCCCAAGGCGAAGAGAGCGGTAGTCAGCCGTCCATAACACAGAAAGCCTAACGCCAGTTAAGGATCTAAATACCTGATTCAAACAGTGGGACTTCCTTGATAAGTCTCGGTAAGTTAGTTAAATATAGATTATTTTAACACGAAAGCGTTTCATGCCCCGGAACACCAATATCTGGCAGGCGTCATATCCGTCACGGAAATTACGTCGCCAGTAAAAGTTCTATTGACGCAGCTCGGCCTGGATTCGAGCCACGCACTCTCGTCGCAACAGGAGGTACACAGCGATCTCCCGTTTCCGCTACGCATTCAAGCGCAATTAGGTCTACGAACACGCCTTATATCTTTCCCACTACTTTCTTCCATCAGATGCCCTCTGGGAGATGCTGCCGTCTAGACGTTAAGCGAAGCACTTGAGGATGACACTAATGAGCGCCGACAGTTGACGCCTCGATGCCAGCGTCATCGCGTACGCGAGACGCCGGTGAATTGAGACATCCTCCGCCACATACTGCTTTCGGTTTCGGTTCCGTTTTGTTCGCAGGGTTTTCAAGGGGCTGTGGTTTCAGTCGGATTTACACAATGTTCCGGCGCGTGGAATCCAGTGTCTGACGTTGATGCATTCAAAGGCGCCATACCGACGTAACATAAATAGTGATGTGCAAGTTCATATGGATGCACAATAAATGCTACTGCGAAGGCACATTGCTCTTTCATGCTTTACCGATTCCTATGAAAGAGACATCAACCACAGTTTCTAACACATCTAAATGGCCTGCTCGGGCTTTACGCAAAATATTATTTTGCGTGCGTCGTTACATTTTGTTCCTGAGCTGCAAATGACCACATAAAATACCCATTCACTGTGTACCATACATTTAGGTACATTACGAAGGTTCCTGCAAAAATCCTGTGTACGCATTCACTGCATACCAAATTATCGAGTGCTTGACAGTGGATCTAGTATCTGCGCCTAACTTGTGGTTCGTTTTCACAATTTTTTGCAGCAACTATGACCACAGGGCTCCCGGGAGGCGAATCGCTGTAATTAACTTCAAATAGTTATTCCTGTAGACAGAAGGACACTCATTGCTTTAGTATTTACTATTAAACAATTTTTTGCATTTATCCCAATGCTGCAACCAGCTTTCTGCGGGAAGTCCTGTACACTACATAAAAGGTCTTACTGCAGAATCCGTTATTCCAATGGCTCAGTTTGCTCACATAGTGGTCATTTCCTATCATTTGCTAGACCCAATCTAACCTTGTAGTTTACCCAACATAGTTACAGCACACGGTAACTAGGACAAAATCCGTCGGCTGATATCTGCCTATAGCTGTAGACGCCCCATGGGTTTGTTACCGTCTCGTACAATTTCCTGCACTTGTCTTAGCCTCCGCACATTGCTTGAACAAGGTTTACCTAGTCACTCTACTCATAAATGTCATGTAAGCCTTGTGTTTTCGGAGGAAGTGCCACGTAGAGCCACCACAGGCATTTTGCTACTGCTTAACTGCTATGTTGCTGCTATATTTATTCTTCTTCGAAGCGCCGCAATCTGGTCGCTAAAAATAAGAAAGTTTGTAATTGGTTGGTAGCCTCTTCTAGAATTTTGGCAGAATGGAAATGTCTGTTGTAGGTGTAGTTCTGCATGTTGCTAGTTTTGCATTGTTGTAACTCTTTTGCCACAAGGCAACTTTTTTCTGCAATAGTATTTCAGTATTACAAATTTCTTCTTTGTCATCAGTTTCTCTACTTTCTGAATTTTTCTTCCACCATTTCTGCGTTATCTTCTAGTACTGCGTATTTAGAAATTCATTGCGTTCACGACTTGTGCAGTGCAGTCTGACAATCTATACTGCAAAAGTTTGCCCTCGCATTTTTCTACGTGCAAGTGTCATTTAAGCTACTTTACATACCCTTTTCAGTGCTTGGTCAAACGTTTGACGGAGATCTCAACACGTGTGATGCGGTCATCTGCAGAGGAACTCGTCTGCGGTTTCGTGCAGTTGTTTAGAGCTGAAAGTGAGAGCTCGAAACCGCCAGAACTGCGCAAACATTTGGATACACTGGGCTCCGTTTTTGGTAAGCAGACTTATTAAATAAAAGTATAAACAAAATTGCGAAAGGAAATTTATAGATGTAAGTTTCGAAGTAGTAATTGTGGCCCAGACTGACTAATTCGCAAGAATGTCCGAACAGGGAATCTAAACATGTAATTTGGTTTACCGCATGTATTTTATTTCACGTTTTCACAGTGACTAGCAAAACAACGAGCACAGTTCGCTTCCGACCTTACTGATAGGAACACTCGCATTATCTGTTAGAAATAACCATGTGGAGCATCGTGAACTATATCGAAATAAAGTTTTCATCATGGGAGTGGTTTTGAAGATGGCAGCTAACATTATTCCGAATAACATAATATCAAGTGGGGGAGAAAGGCACGGCACTTATCTTACTGGGACAGGTAATGGTGAGGGACAAAATTCAATAGTGTAAAATAAATAAGAGCGTCGAAATCAGCGTTAGCACGGAAAAACTCATTCTTGGTTTCTCTGAACGAACACAACACTATCATGGCTACTGTAAGTGATACTTTAAAGCAAAGCTTTCTAGCTCTACTAGCCAACCATTCTTTCGTGGTGTGCGGGACAAAATCCTCCCAACGCGGCGGAGGCGGTGGGGTGTTGGGCGGAGGGTTTCACTCATGGAGCAACCTAGACATGGCGCAGCGAATTTACCCAGCCACGGCCGCTCGATGGAAACTAGTTTCCATCGAGCGGCCGTGACCCAGCGTTCCCAACGCGGAAGTGCATGCGCGCAGCCGGCGGTGCCGCTGGTACGGCTTTGTCGTCTGCTTTAGCGACGGTTGTTTTGGGCCTGTTTTTGTGCAGCTCTGCGTTCATCGCGGAGTGCCATCGCACGGCTTGATTAACTTGTTCCACAGCAGCTCCATCGCAACCTGCACCCGAGGGAATCATGTGGTCGTTCGGCAAACATACGTTAAGGATTTGTTTGCACGGCGGGAAAACAAAATGTAAAGACCACATACATATATCTGGCTGCTAGAGAAACGCTAGCTTTTGGACACGGATTGCCACAAATGGGACCCCGATTTCTGTATTGGTGAACACCAATTTGGTTGTACTTTAGGAGGTATTACGAAAGGCAAATGTAGCAACTGGTTCTAATAAATAGAGATTATAAAAGCTTCCTCAGTTTTCTCGCAATTCTAAAACTTACAAACGAACTATTTTCAATTGGTATAAATGGGCATCACTAAGCTATGCCGAATTGTTCCGGTGTCTGCGCTTGTGTCGAGTGGTGGTGTAGCCACACGCTAGCACATCAGGACGGATAGCATCCCCTGTCTGACCCTTCGAAAGTCGCACTTCTCCGTTTTCTATCTCCCGACTCACGGCCGGGCTACAGCGGCGGCGTCCGGCGCTCTAGCCCGGCCGTGGCCGACGCTGCTGCGCGTGTTCAGGAAGCCACCCCCTGGAATCACAGGTAACTGCTGGGAGAATGTCTGGTTTCACTCTGTGTAGAGCCACGTGTGTTAATTCAAATGTCGTCACATAGGCAATTGTTGTGGGTGTCATTTAAAGCTTTGCTTTCCAACCACCTTCACAGCGTGGATGTGAGGCAATTTTTTAAGAGCGAATGCTCTTTATAAGCGACCCCAAACCATCCACCACCGGCGTCGGCGGCGGCGTCCGCAGTGCTCTTTAAAGAAAAAACAGCATCCGGCGCCAGGTTTCGATCCGAGGACTTTGCGGGCCGCAGCGCGACGCGCTACCGACCAAGCCACAGACGCGACGGTGATATCAGTGTTAGACGCGCCTTATATCTTTAACGCATTCAAACTACGTCGTCAGCGGCGTGCGTTGGCGACTCAGCGGCGTTATAGCGGCTTGATAACTGCGTGGTGTACACGTGATACTACAAACCCGATGGAAGAGATGGAAGAGAAGGCGGCGAGGGGGTGGGCTGCGGGGGCCGAGCGCAAGCGCCGCAAGCGGGCCGACAACCGTGCATTCGCACTTTCACATTCTCCCCCTCGGGGAAATGCGGGGGAATTTTTATCTTTTTAAACACTTGATGTTGTTGGGATTCAGCGCACAAGCTTCTAAGATGTGGGTGTAAGTGGTAATTAAAACTATACTCCTAAAGAGAAGGTCGCGGCAAATACTAACAGAACGCTAACTAAAAACGTGTCACAGTATCCACTATGAACGTAGTGCTTTTACAAACAGCCGTTCCATAACCTAGTAAAAATACGACACGTCACACTGCGGATCACCTGAGCTCGCAGTTCGACATCGGAACATTTAGCCCGCAAATAACACACTTAGACGACAAATAAAGTGAGCTAGAAAACCAACGGGATCCTCCAGGAGGGTGAATATGACTTAGTTACCTTAGAAATACATCGGCTCTACCTCCTTTTACAGCCAGCAGCGGAAAGTTTTCTATTACAGTGAATAGGCTTTTCTCAGAAAACCAATATTTTAGAGATAATTTTTAATTATGCATTTTAATATGTGCCTATACAACAGGATGAAAAGTTGGGCGAGTTGGTTGTCGATTTATCTTAAAAGACGCGCGGAAAAAACGTTGACAATGAAGAAAATACACAGGATGACTCTTCGTCATCCTGTGTATTTCCATCTTTGTCAACGTTTTCTTGTTCGCCCATTTTCACGATGAGCCTATACAAGTTAGCATGATTATTTGCAAAAGCCTTTTATTGTTTTTGGAGTCTTGGGTGCTGTAGGTATTATGTGGAATAATTCATAGAATCTTGTTAGTATCAGTGAATGTTGGTATCAAGAAAGCAGCAGTTTATAAGTGCGGGGTTTAAAACAGAAACGATGGCATTTAAGTGCGATACTTAGCGACAGGCCTTATGTACCGTTATTGTGGTTAGAAAGTTCGCAAGCAGTTAGTATATTGAACCGGTCACAACCTTTGTACTAGCATTTTTCTTAAGCGTGCACGCTGTAAAGACTACAGTATTCTGCAGGTTGACAACATGCTAACCCTGGTAAAAACGGTCTGAGTATTTATTATTACTTACTTCGTGCTTCCTCCTGCCCAAGTTTCCCTATTGGGTAATTTTAATGGCAACTAATTATCCACTTCATCCTTCTAAATTAGCCAATGACTGAATATTTCGAATTGTGTGAGCGACAGCTTCTAGCAGCACACTACTGCAGATCAAAAATGTATATGACGTATACAAAGCCAATACACTTTTCTACATTTGCAGGTTGCTTTAAAAGACCCTCAAAATGGACCACGTGGATGAAGACAACCCAGTGCGAGGGATACAGTTACTGAAAACGTTTAAGAAATCAACATGGCGCTCCAGATCAAACTTCACATGATTGTTTCTCAATCCGGCTTTTTCGTTTGTGCAAACTCCCGTATTGAGCCATATCATCTGCAAATGCCAAATTCCGTGGATGTTGCTTCAACATTTTTTCGGAAAGTGAAATTCGAAGCACCAGCTTGTGCATTCAGGAAAAATTCCAAATACAGTGAGTAAGGAAGATAACTTCAGAGGAGGAACAGCTGGACCATGTTGACATTCTAATTATGTGCTCACTCTTTCGTATGTGCGAGATATTACAGGGCGTACATTAAAAGCACGTCGTTTAAAGAATAAAATGAAATCTGAACGAGGAAGAGAACGCTGTTTCGTTCGCATTCTTGCTGAATAGTTGGTTTGTGTTTTCCTCAGCTTGTTAGATGCATGGATAGTAGTATACACTAGCACAAAATGAGCTCCTAAGGTACATCAGGTGTGAAGACACAAGGTTTTTGAACGTGGGCTTAGTACCTAACAAAAAATCGCGATGAATCAGTGCCGTTCAAGCATTCGTGTAAAACTGCAAAAATAAAGCTCAATTCACATGCTCGTTGTCTATGCTTTTATAAATATTGTGGGCGAAGAATATAAATCTCATCCTTAATAGAAAACGGGGAAATATATTGTTCCTGTACCTTTATGTACATCACTGTTAAATCCATGGCTTCTTCTCTGGCACGCGTACTCGGCCACGTGGTCACGTGCGTAACTTCTGGTTTGCTCCAGAATACGTAAGCCCAAAGAACCAAGTCTTGTCGTTTATAACTACCCTGAACCGTTACAGACAACCCTACAAGCGACAGCACAAGCCAGCGCCTACTTGTTTTTTCTTCATTAGATTTAACACTGCCTAATTTTTTTTTTCAGCGATGAGTTATAGGGTCCGGTCGTGATGCATTTTTAATCTCTGCGTCAAAACTACTCACAAATCAACGTGAGGTTGCCTTTGAAGTGAGAGGTGCTACTAAACACGTGCTTTGACTCAGCAGTAGTATAAGCTGGAGTAAACGTCACTACATCGCTGCTGAAGTAAGTGGTTGGTAGAATGCAGCCAAGCAAGCGCGCCAAAATGCAACAAAATACCCTGCTCTTGTCGGCTCTCCAGCACTCTAAGGCAGTCCCCAGCCAGCACCACAAAGCGTAGCTGACAGATCTAAGCCACACAGAACGATTACGCCGAAGCAAAGAGACTGCATTTCGCTAGCAAAAGAAGGACGAGGACGAAGAACGTCGTCGCGCTCTCACAAGACTGAGGCAAGGTGTTTCAAAGTTTTTATCAGGCATTCATTTCTCGAAATTGAGGACCCTTTTCAGTTCGTCAGGTGTCTTTTCACCGTCCTCCGACCATGGTGAATTGTCGAAGTCACTATTACTGTTGTCGAAGTGGGTGATTTGGTTTACATAATGGTTTACACATTTCGTGTTGTTCAAATTTTCCTTGCGGCACCACACTGATACGGCTAACCAACGAGCCATCGGTTGATCAGTTTCACAGTGTCCTATAACGTGCGGCTGGTAGCGGGTATGTCGATCAGGTTATGTTTCGGCAAACAAAGTCACTGTCGCCATAGTTACATAGTAACGACATCTGATGCTTCAAAATATTTACAAGAACTATCCCCCTGACGCTTACAGTTCTAGTGGTTATCATGATCAGCAGGCGGAATGGCCTTACATCCTTGGTTTTAGATGCAACGCATCTCTCACTCGCCTTGTCCCTCCGGCGTCGTCCGGCGTAGTCCGCATCTCCCCCCCCCTTCTCCTCGCCGCGCCAGCTGCGCGCTAGGGCCGCTCTCACCACAGCGCCATCTGCATGTTAGCGCTCGCCGACGCTCGCTCCGTCGCCGTGCCAGCTGTGCGTGGGTGCGGGTTAGCGCGCAGCTTGCGCTCGGTTAACACATGCGCATGCGCTGCTATGCGCTGCTCTCTCTCATTCCGCTCCATATAAACGCGGTAACTGCGCCGCGCCGCTCAGTCATTCCGCTGCCGCTCCGCCGATGACATCCTCCGACGACCACAGATGATTTGAATGGAGACTAACAGGCCCGCTATCGCGATGGTCGGCGCAACCGTAACAAGCACCGTCCACCCCTATAAATTTAACACCATCTTGCCGCGAGGGGAGCCATGGGGTAGATGCGACGCATCGGGGTTAAACATGGTGCGTAAAATATGGACACACAACAAAAATGAACACGCTAACATAACAGAAACGCAACGGAAACCCCCGATGCGTCGCATCTACCCCATGACTCCCCTCGCGGGAAGATGGTGTAAATTTTTGCTTTTTTTTTTCTCCTCTCTTGAGCGCCATTAGTATAGCTATATCACTGAGGAGGTGCATTGTACTATGCTTCCACAATATTTCTAATATCCTCACATCGAAGACATTACGGCCAAAGCAAGTTTCTCCAACTGTATTTGACTTGCGACGCTTTCCATCGAGTGAGGCATTCGTGTGAGTGTTCGTTTCTTTGTTTGGATGCTTGCTTTCTCATAGGTGTCTAGAACTTCCTGGTATCCACGTGCCTTTGAAAAAGAAAGCGTAATACTTAGCAGAATATAAAAAGGTTGAAGGGGTGGAATGCACAGGAGATATAATAAAGACATTTGAATGAGTAGGCGGAAGCAAATCGCAAACGAGGTCAGCTCATTGGCAAGTGGACGAAGACCTTCGAAGACGCAGTGTAGGGCAATGAGTCTCATGCAGAAAAAGGGACATTGATTTTTTCGCTCACGGAAGCCTGATGAAGTGCTTACGCATGCTAAGAATGTCCAGCGGTTATAGTTCCGAACGACGACACCAATCCAGTAGTTCTGGAGCCAGTTTCCGTGAGGAAGTGAAGAAACAAAAAGGCAAAAAGGGAGTGGTTTGCGAGTTTTGCCATGACTATTACACCCACTACTCTGATCCGGCCAACCGACCACGCGGCGGTGTATGTGCATCATTTTGAGATTACACAAAGAGCGTCTGTTCGGGTTCGGCTAAGCCGCTCAGTGTAGATACAGCGACAACAAAAAGATTGTGACCATGGTTACAAAGTCACAATGACTTCAATGCTCGGCTGGCGATCCCCAAAAGAAGCGAACGACAATATAGAGTTCATTAAAGGGACACTGAAGTAAATTTGTCAAACTCCGTTTTTTTTTTGCACTGCTGGACTGGCTCAAATGAACGCACTTTTTATCGTTGATTGGGGCGATAAGGCGGTATTTATTTTATAAAGGCTGAACAAAACCTACCATGTGAAGCCTGCGGAGGCTGCATCAACGAACCGCAGTGACATCAGGTAAAGACGTGATTGGACGATGTCCTAGAACCTCATTCAAATAACCTTAGGTTTCGATTCTGGGAAACAACATGCTCGGCATCCAACACTATCGTTGAATGGGCATTCTCGATATCGCAATAATCGCCATACCGAGCTTCTGTAATGTTGTCGGCTGTAAAATTCCCGAAATAAGTGCCAGGACGGCTTGTAATCGCAGCAATCACTAGCGCAGGTCTACGCAGTGGATGAATGCACTCCGCGTCACCACAGACGTGCAACTGCCATTCTCTTTTCCAGTCTTTGGAGCTTGCCTCACTCATGACTTTCTCATAAAAAGTGTGTAAGCATCAGGACAGGGGTCTGCTGATTCTGGCCTGTGCCGGCTGCCCGAAAGCACTTTCTACTGATGGCACCAGCGTGCCAACGAAAACTTGGTGGCGCGTCAGTTTTAGTCGGTGCGCGTTCTACGAACTAGCTCATGAAACAATGAAAACTACGGCCCCAAAATGGTTCATTCAGTATAGAAAACATCGGCTAAAATCTAAGAAATCCGGTTACGAAAAAAATTCGCTCCTGCCCACGCTGTGAAGGTGGTTGGAAAGCAAAGCTTTCAACTACACCCACAATAATTGCCCAGGCGTCGTCAGTTCAACTCACACACGTGGCTCTACAAAGAGTGAAACGAGACATTCTTCCAGCCGGTACCTAGAATTCGCGGGGGCTTCGTCCCCAACGAAGCAGCAGCGTCGGCCACGGCCGAACTAGAGCGGCGACGCCGCCAGTGGAGCCCGGCCGTGAGTCGGGAGAAAGAAAACGGAGAGGTGCGTTTTTCAAAGGGTGAGACAGCGGAACCTAGCCATCCTGATGTGCTAGCGTGGGGTTACGTAACCGCTCGACACAAGCGCAGACATTGGAACAATGTCAGGTGAGCTTAGTGATTGCCATTTCTACCGATTTAAACAAGTTATTCTAGTAAATCGGGAGTTGCGAGAACGCTGAGGGAACTTTTATGATCGCCATTTACCACAACTAGTTGCTACTTTCGCGTTTAATAATACCTCTTAAAGCACAACCTAATTGGTATTCACCAATTTAGAAATCGGAGTCCCATTCCTGGAAAGCAGTGCGCAAAAGGTAGCCTTTCTCTAGCGGCCAGATGTCTGTATGTGGTTTGTACATTTTGTTTTCCCTCCCTGCAAACCAATCCTTGACGTATGGTTTGCCGCACGACCATATAATTCCCTCGGGTGCGGGTTACGCTGGAGGTGCTGTCGAACAAGTTTATCAAGCCATGCGAAGGCACCGCGCAATGGATGCGAAGCTGCACCAAAACAGGTACAAAACAACCGTCGCTAAAGCAGACAATAAATCCCTACCGCCGACGCCGCCGCCGGCCAGCACGCACTTCCGTGTGGGGAACGCTGGGCAAATTCACCGTGCCATCTCTAGTGAGCTCCGTGAGTGAAACCCTCCGCCCCCCTCCCTGCCCCTGCCGTCAGCTGCGCCGCGTTAGGAGTTTTTTGTCCCGCACGCCACAAAAGAACCGTCGGCTGGTAGAGCTAGAACGCTTTGCATTAAAATTTTATGTAGTGTCCATACACGTTTGACCGGTTGTGGGAAAAACTATTCGTAGCAATGTATAAGCTTTTCGACCTTAGTGGTTGGGGAGCGTCCTGCCGGAGTTTGTCTAAAGTTGGCGAAACGTATGGCATGCTCTCGGAATTATTCCGAAACGTTTGGTTCGAGGACTGCCCTGTCAAAACGGCAGTTACAACGCCTCTACTCCGAGCAACGCCGTTAAGGAGAAAGGTGATACGAATGAATACCACGCTCTTCTCAGAAGCACCTGCGTCCCCTGCTACGGTCTACGGACGCCGTATATACAGAATTCCATGCCTACACGCCCGGTTCCATGCAGTCGTCATCGCTTTATTTAAATCAAATGCGGCGCTGTGGGGCTACCTCAACGACAGGTGACGAGAACGACACGCGACCGCAGAAGCAATGAGCTCTCCACTTTTGCCGTTGTATACCTCGGTATACCTCAGACGCCGAGACCTTCATACCCAACGGAACAACCCGGCGAGGGCTGACCTGCAAGAGCAACAATGAAGTACTGGTGTGCAAAACTGTACGTGCCAGTTGTGATGTGCTATATTGACGAATGATCATGACCGGACCCCAATGTTTCAACCAGCTAATTCAACCATCAAACACGAGACACACGTCCGACGGAGTGATCCGATGCAATAAACGATTGATCGGAAATGTTATTGTTGCGACTAGGGCACGCGTGAAATTTGAGAAACATGCTATGAAACGTGCGTGCGGCGCGTCATCGCCATCGCTTCACCCACTGTATTTGCTCCTTTGCTTACCCCTGTTTGTGCTCCCTCTCAAAAATCCGAGAAATGCCTGGACGGAAAAAAACATTGATCAACTTGAAGTAAAAACAAGTAATGCTAATACTTTATACACCGCAATTTATATGTTTTGTAACGTGGTGTGGAGAACTTTAGCACCAATATTCCGCTCGGCGATTTGGTTGGTCTCGATGGCATCACGTCTCCAAGGTGCCTGCATTGTCCCTGTTGCTGCACCATGCCTTCCACTATAGCTATATCGTTTTACGCTACTCTTTATGTTCGCTCGAGCTCTTTGGAACGGTAAATGTTGCGTAGCCATGAAGAAGTTTAGAACTATGTACAGGGCGAAAAAATGTCCTGCAGGGCTGTGCAGTGCAGCCCCATTGTCTTGGCAGGAGGGGGTGATCGTCGGAGAGGCAGCAGCGTGTTACTACGGCTGCTACCGATTGTGTGGTCTTTCTCTGCTTAAGAGTGGGGCTTATTTGCCAGCGCTGCCTAATATATATAGCACTCTTTAGAATTGGTTCCTTTAACGAAGTTTTTAAATAGAGTAATACAGTCTAGTCCACTTATAACAATATCCAAGTGCCAAGGAAATCCCATCGTTATAACCGATAATTGTTATAAGCGGGTTGCGAAACCAAAAGACGGAACAGAGCTCAAAACATATTATTCGCATGCCAGCAAGGTCGTACTACTACTAATTTGCGGAAAAGAAGCCACAGTCGGTCACCTTTGTTTGCCGCGTGTGAAGCTAGCGCAAGTTCACCTAGCTGAGGTAAAGGTCCTTGGCGGAAACAAAGTCTCCGAGAGACTGTGTCACGAATTGGGCCTCATACGAAGGCACTACCTGAGTAGGCTGCGCAAGGGCGTCGTAAGAATAATCACTGTTGCCCTTTGGGTGCATGATATAACCGGCTTCAATCGTTATATCCGATATCGTGGCACTGCAGCATTGTAATAAGCGGTTTATTTTACCATAGAAAGAATACAAAAGTCGACGGTGCCATAGGTGTTCATCGTTATATCCGATATATTGTTATAAACGGTATCGTTATAAGTGGGCTCGACTGTATTACAAGAGAACAATTTTACTAAACAGTGCCTGTAACACTGATAGAAATTGTCCTCTACCGTTATACTTATGTTTTATCTTTTTATTTCCAGCTTTATATTGCCACTAGTCGTGCAGTTTAACGAGGATTACGGATTTCTTTCTAGTACAATGGGAACCACTCATAAACGTGCGGGCAAAATGATGTACTTCCCTCGTATTATGCGGCAGTTTAACAGGCGTGCCCCATACCCACCTGCTCTTCGGCTGAACTAATCACCCTGGTGTACAAACAGAACAGCGAACGTCAATGCAAGTCCTGATTAACATTCGAGCTCCTTTAATTAAACTTTCCTACATGGCGCTCATCACACACAACAATAGCTTTACTCGGTTATTTGGTGCTTTGTTTGAAACTAAGTTGGCCCATACTTATACCTGGTGTGTACCACAAAACATCCAACTGTCGCATCTTACTGCACATGGCAAGAAATCAGTACTTGACGCTGCTTTGTAACATTAAACGCTTTCAAATAATCACAGACGATCCCCTTGATTTCCCTATACCGGTTTTCACGCCAACAATACCACTGGGTGTATTGCAATACAGGGACACAGCTGAAAGTCCTGGTAGAAATTCGCGTGGCCGATGCAGGAACGAATAAAAGAGAAGAAATTCCTGTACCTTTTATTTAGGGAGCAATGATCTTTTTAAATGTAGCCCTCTATTTGTGTATGGCAGTGTATGCCAGTGGCGTGACCGATCTGCATTTCGAAACAGAGGTATAGAAAAGCTAAGGACCAATCCCGGTACAATAACCGGTACCCCTGCGCACGCGTACGGGCACTTTTTCCGCCCCACGCACGCAGGGTAGCGCCGGTCCCCTGCGGGATACCGTAACAAGGCAGTTCTCCGCTCTGATATAACTTGATAATAATGCTGCCGAGGGTGGCTTTACGTGTTTGTTTACTTTTTTCAGTGCTCCTACAAAACGTTAAGAAAAGCCGGATCGCCAGCGGTATAGCATTGTAGGCTGTCAAAGAAGTTCTGCAGGCTATATTAAACCATCTCCAATAAACGCGTAAGTGCCTGCAGCTAAAAATTCCAACAAATCGATTGCGCGGGACATATATTCTACGTAGTACTTTCAGAAATATTTTTTTGGAATATCTAGGCAGTCCTGAGTTTGCAGCGGTCAGCGTAGAACGGTTTGTTTGTCTCATTTTCAAATAAACAATCCCAATTATTTGCGCTCCACTATCTTTACATATGTGGGAACAGTACCTGTCGAGACCTGCTTTAGGTTACCGTGAACGGCTTCTTTGAGTGTTACAGTAAGTGTTTCAATTACACACTTGTTTGGTTTCAGCAATTCAATTGTAGTTAGCTTTGCTACAGTTTTAACGTCCACTCTCTACCGCACAGACGGGCGGCAACAGGTACCTCAGATAGTAGTGAAACAATGGCTGACAATTATGGTACCTCCTGAAGAAAAATCTGCGCACAAGGCGAACTGCAGTCTTACGGGTGACGCCGCATACCTGCTGCGTCTCACAAAAGGATCACCACATTAGCGAACGCACCAAGGTGAGCGTATACTCTGACGTTGCCTCGTAGTGCGGCGCCGTGGGTGGTGGTGGTGGTGGCCCATAAAGTGGCGCATACCCACTCAGGGGGATGGGCCAAGAAGATTTTTTTAAAGACGATAGTCTTTCTTGGGCTACTTAAACCCAGAAATTTTGGTCTGTCTGTATGTCTGTATGTCTGTCTGTCCGTCTGTCTGTCTGTGACTCGATTCAGCCACCTGGCCAAAGCAAAACAATGCCTGCGCAACAGTCTTATAAAGTCACAGCTAAATGTACCCGTCTATGTCCGGTGTAATGTTTATACTTGTCAACATTGTTGAAGAAGAACAAGAGATTACGCAAATATGAGACAACAAATCAATACAGAAGTGATATTTGCAGTGTTCCTTTATAAAAAATCAAACATGCTTGACTTTTGCGAAATTAAATACTTCATCAACTGCAGAAAAAGAATTCACTCCGCCGTCGCCTGCTGGCTCCCGCGCCACTATAGCTTCTGGCGTCATTTTAAGAAATCAACCGGCAACAGTTACGCAAGGTTCCAATAGAGAGGTTCCACGTTCTACTTGCAACGCACGTGGAGTAGGGAAGCGCGGTTCTATAAACGTTGAAGTAGGGCGCCTCGATTAACGCGCGTCTTGGCCGTACGGCAGCGTTCGCATCGAGACACCCGGTTTGAAACAGTGGAACGCGGAAAATTTAAAATGATTTAAGCAAAACTTTGGCGTCTTTACCTTGGGAGGAGCGCGACGAAAGAGGAACAACATGAGAGGTGAGCGGGAAAGCGAAGGGATGCATTTACTTCGCGAAAGTCGATAAATACTGTCGTCTTTTGACGGCATTTGCAACGAAAGGAGCACATACGCGGCCAATTTTTTTTAATAAAAAGAACCAGATAAAGCAAAAGAGTACAGTCGAAGAAAGAATTTAGTACGTAGATTAAAGAGAGAAATAGAAAAAGAAAGAGGAAGAGAGAGCCTGAGGTTTGATGTCGCGCCATCCGCCACATTTCATTTTCCCCTTTCGTGCCCGTTCATTGTCCGGCGGCCTCTTCGTTGTCTCAGTTATTTCCCTGCGCGTCACCACCGGAGTGAATGTCTCAAGACATCTCGGCATGCGGCCCTTCCCCTCACACTTTCGCGTCTAAGTGCTGAATACTGGATGGAGTATATCACACATCGTGCAAATATTCTGATATCACACGAGAAAAGCCCTACATTTACATTTAATAATGACACAGTCGTGTACCTAGCTAAAAGCCATTTTTAGGCGATACTATTAAAATGTGTTTGAAACCAGAACCAGATAAAGCAAACCAGATAAACCTACATCGACCAGTCGTTACTTTTTAACGCCAACAACACCCGCTTTTCCGAAAACAATAACCTAATTCTACCAAAAATTCGCTCTAACTACGGCAAACAAACTGCCGTATTCGCCGCCATTTCAATATGGAATGAACTACCGACCCCCCTCAAATCAATTCACTCTCCCAATTTTTTCCGAAACCAATTAAAAAGTTTTCTATTATCTACCTTGGCCTAATGTATCAACGTGTTTTTGTTGTAGCACCATTTTTTTTTCGGTGTTTCTGTTTTTCCGTCGAATCGTTTTTACTGCAATTTTTTGTGCATATGTTTGTATTGCTACAAATGAATGTATATATATGTGCGTATGTATGTATATACATATATGCATTGCTTTCTGCCTGTTTTTGCTTATTTTCGTTTGATGTGTTTTTTACTTGTTGCCAACTCTACGCTGTTCCGTTGTGCACTTTGTCACAGGAGGTCCCCCCGACAGTTTTTTTAACTACGGGACCTCCTCGGTATTACTCTGTGTACGCTCTTTTAAAACGTGAAAATAAATAAACTTCAAATAAATAAACTTCAAACGCACAGAGAAACATACGTCGGTGCGACGGCAAACTGAAACATAAGAAAATGGTATTTTCCACTGATTCATCACATCACAAAGAAAGGTAACACAGGTCATTGCTTGGGGTCCCTCAGAGAGCTTGTGCACCTTCTCCTCCTGCGCCTGTAAACTGCCTGTATATTGTCGAAAGCAAACTTCTTCGCCTTAGCGAACTGTTTCTTTATTGCGGTCATTGCGGTTGGTATTTGTGGCAATTTCCAGAAGATAGGTTTCATGACAGTACACGCGTTTCCAGCTGTTCGTTAGGTCGTGTTTCAAGCTGTTCGTTCAGCCTTTGTCAAAAATTTCTTCGCCAAGGTAGAAGTGCACCGGACGCAAAATATTCAACGTACAAGCGTACGTCTTGAGCGAGGCTGAAAGGTTTTATGCGGTAAAGGTAGCGAAAACACGTTCGTTTCTCACTGTCATAAAACACTTTTGTCGCATTGAAAGAAAAAGCTTATACTTTGTATTTCGTTCTTCATCAGAAGGCTTAGTATTGGCCTAGAAAATTTTTACAAAGGGTGCACATGCTGTGCAGAACTAATGATTCATTACTCTTTTTGATGTCGTTCTAGTTTTCTGCTGGGATGAAGTAGAACTTCGAAATTACCCTTGAATGAGTAAAGGACAATAATTTTACAATCGAATTTGAAGGAATTGAACAAATAACATTTCCGACCAGTGTCGCAACCAAGGTAAGACAGAACATGCTTTGCACAGCTAGTAAAACTGTCTATTTTCTTTTACCACTGCGGAAAGGGCAATATTGATGCACGATTGTTAACCATTTTAAAAATAACGCTTCATTTATTTGCACTATGCTAGAGTGCTTGCAATGATTACCAGGAAAATGTCCGCGGTGCGCACATGCGCGCGATATCTCCCAAGCCCTTCCTTTTCACACTGCGTATAAGCTACGGAGTCGCTTGATCTCGTGGCCACATAGCGTCTGCAGGGAGAAATATAAAAATCTTTCGTGATGTACCTTCCGTAAAACGTTCTTCGGAAGGGGTTTTAGTTTCATCTATAAATGGCTGCTGCTAACGACGTTGGCAGAGGTATACATAACTGAGGAAAGAGTGCCAGAAACATGATTTCCGATTTTGGGAAATTGCTACGCATTGTTGGAGCCTAAAGAGACAATAACTACGTCGCGAGGACGAAACTCTCCAGTTTCTGACAAACAGGAGTAGTACAAGATGGGACGCAAAATGGCTCCGTTTTCCGAGTGGACGTGTGGGCAACATAGCAAATCACACGAGGAGTCCCTGTAATTATAAACATTGACAGCTTAACTCTAAAGCGGCCTTTTCAATACAAAGGGATTTGGTGTTCTTCCACAATCAATGGCGTCTAGCCGTTTGTGTGACTACTGCGATGTACGCTTGAGAGGACCACTTCCAATATGACCGCGCTCGCTTTCCGACCGCTGCCGCCTCTTCCAGCGTCAATGAGGGTGCCGCGAACCAAAAGCTCTGTATGCGATTAGTGTTACGAATTTGCTGTAGTGCATCAAGAATCCGCTTACCGCTGCCTGTTTTGTGTGTGTCTTGCCGAGGCGTGGTTTGTACGTGAGCAAATCATGGTGGGTGGCTCTTAAGTGCAACGTCGTGACGTCGTCATCGAACTCGTTCTGCGAATATCGAAGCAGTATCTGTTGCTGGTTTGATTGTAGAAAATGTGCCGGTGTAACGCAAACTCTCCGTGGAACTAATACGATTGGCTTTCTTTACGACAGTAGTGGTGACAAGTTGCAGGCGGGTCGTTTCTTGCGGTGAAAGCGGGCTCTGCCCGATGTTTTGCGCTAGGCCTATGTGGTGTTCGTCTGGCCCTACGCGGATTGTGCAAACTTGTGTGGCGTGGTGTTTGGCCGGATTGGGCCGTTCGTACAGCTTTGGGGGTTATTAAATCGATTGTCAATGTAAAATATTACAACAACGTAAAGTATCTTTTGTTACTGAACCGCGTTACTCTGGCTTGTCGGGGTACGGGCGGGGTAGCGGTGTTTATTGTTTTTCAACACGAAAGTGTTCCGAAGTAGACATACCTTACCGTCGTCATGTCCGTCAAGGAACTGGCATCACCAGAAAAATTTACAGTGGAGGAGCGGCGCTAGGATTCGAGCCCACGGTCAGACTGGCCGCAATGGGAGGTATACAAGGCTCTGCCAAATGAGCCATGAAGTCTTGCCCGCAGAGCTGTACGAACGCACCCTATGGCCTTCACTCTAACATCTTTATGTTGATAGTGAGATAGTGCTGCCGCCTTAAAGAGGTGAAGAGAAGTTGTGCGTCATGACACGAATTAGCGCCCATTGTTTGCGCCCTGATAGGGCGGCATATAGCAGCGGAAGCTGCTGTGTTTATCCGCCCGCCGCCTATGTGGAACGCCGCTAAGCTTGTGGAACGACGCCACCGCGTTCAAGCAGGACGTCGCTCATCTAGCACACCCACAATACTGCTGCCGACCTGCAAATCATGCTTCTTTCACTGTAGCAGACCGTGACTTCACCTTACGATTTACTGACAACCCGTTTGGTTTCGTTCGCACGGTTTGGTAGTGCCTTTGTTTTCAATCGGATTGACGAAATGCTCCGGCGCGTGTAATGCAGTGTTTAATGTTGATGCGTGTAACGGTGCCATATCGTCGAAATATAAATAGCGATGTGCAAGTACATATCCATGCAAAATAAATATTCAAATGCCCCTGTGAAGGCAGATTTCCCTTTCGTGTTTTACCGATGCATAGGCAAGAAGGATCAACCACAGTTTTTTTATTGGCCTAGAGATTTCTGATTACAGGATTACTGCAGGGACAAGGAAAAATTACACGTTCTACCACAATCATATGTGACTGGGTAACCGTAATACAATCAGTATGAATTCCTATCGTGCGTGAGACTTGTGCCTTCCACAAGAGTTATCATTCTATGCCTTCGCTAAGTAACTTGCTATTTTCGCGGCCATCCTACAATTCATGCCGCAGCTATCACCACTTCAAAGTTGGATTTTCAAGCAGCCGGACAAATCTTGATTTTAACTAATTCGTGCCCACTACAAGCTCGGATTAGAACCACCTACCTGCTTCCATCGCAACAATCATCGACACGACTAACTTCAAGATGACGTTACACGCGTAACTGTTTTGATGTTGCTGCATTTTGTTCTACTGTTTGTAAAACGTTTTTCCCCACTCCTCCCTGTAATGTATTGCCTTGAGAGTAAGTAAGTAAATAAATAAATAAATAAATAAATAAATAAATGTGTGTATCTGTATATGTGTTATTTTTATGCCAACGGGCATATTATCGCAAACAAAGTTTGAACAGTGCGAATATTGTTGAGATAATCAAATGTGTTACCGTTTTGTTGCTTGAATGTTATGAACTGTGGTTTGTCGTTATCATCAGTAGCATTTTTCAAAGATATAAGAGGTGTAAATAAACATAGGCGCTGGGTATTTGCTGGATTGAATTTTGTACCCCGCCATTGACAAAGCCGGAAGTGTGTGGCCCCGCGACATGACCACGATTTTTTTTTATATATTGCCGGAAAAGCACATTCGCGCAGCTTTTTATTATTCCTGCTAACCTTACTGTAGGTATGTTTTATTCGCAAAACAAAGTGGCATCAGAGAAACTGACTATGCGTGGACTGAGGTCTAATTTCCTTGATTTTGCCTGCAGTGTTCGAATTTCTCAGAAGGGTCGTCAGATGTTAAAATTTATTGGAATATCTGAATACATATCAAAGGAATGAACCAACAGTTTACCTTCGCTTTATCTCTAGGCAAAGTCTGTGTGATGTACCTTATGAGTTATAGAAATTTGGGTAGTGCAGATGGGTTTCAAAGTGATGTCGGTAGTTTAATTATTGCATTCTGATGCTTCTGCAGTCACGACTGCACAGACTTTTACGTTTAAGTTCAACAAGGGGGATTTCAAAGTCTATTGGAAGGCATTCACATTTTCAGCGTCTCTGTTATGATAGTCCGGTTTCATTTTACAGAATGGGGCACATATTTTAGCGCCTTCCCGTAGAAGCCACGTTTAATTAGATTCAACACCACCTCCAACTTTTTGTTGTTTTATTGCTCCAGGAACTATGAAAAGAGATGCAGAACCTTAAAATTGTGACTGAACGTGGTTCAGGTTGAACAGCCGCAGTAACAATTGAAAAAACTTGTGTACCAGGTAGAAATGGGTTAGGTCACCCCTTCAGAGTGCTATGTTCGTAGTTTTAAGCATGCACTGTTGCTTCTTGATGTACAGCTGCAAAATGAATAGAGAACAACGAAGGGGCATATCTAAATCTTTTAGCTTCAGGCCTTCAGAGTGTCATGTCGCGGCTTTTCAAGCACACTCTGTTGCTTCTGACTGTACAGACACGGTGAAAATTGAAAATATTTGCTCAAAGGGTTGCAATGGTTTTACGTTACTTCTTCAAGGTGCTATCTAACTGCTTTCAAGGTTAAACTGTTGCTTCTGGGCAGGAAGCTATGGTAAGAAATAAAAGCCCTATTAAAATACGTTGGACTGTGTTTGTGCCAGCCCTTCAGGCTGTGATGTCTCTGCCTCTAACGCATACAAAGTAGCTTCTTGGCCATGAAGTTGCGGTGAGAATTGAAGACGCTTTATAGTATGTTAACATGAATTCATGCACACTTTCAGAATGTACATTTGCTGCTTCTAATACGCATACATTGTAGGTTCTGGCCCTCAAGTTGTGGTGAGTGCTGAAGACGCTTATATACCACGTTTTGATGCATGCATGCCCACGTTCACGCTGCTTCTCTCAAGCTGCTTCTCGCTCACACACTGTTGCTTTTAGCTTTAAAAGGGCGTTAGGAATTGAAAGCACCGGTGCAGAAAACCAAAATAGATTAAGCTTCGGGCAACCAGGGTGGCATTTCACTGCTGTTGTTTAAAAATTGTGGTGGGAATAGAAAATGCCTGTGCAGGACCCCATGACACCTGGTCAAGAGGTACTGAGATATAAATATTTTTTCGCACTGTTCTAGTTAGGTCCTGTGACTGGTTGCAGAATCTGACAAAAGAATGTAAATGCTTGCATGGAGATTTCGGCGCCGTTTTAAAAATCACTTAGACCTCATAATAATGTATTTTTTGGCCTGCTGAGTGTAGTTGTATAAAGACGGGCAGTAAGAATTGAATGCACTTGTGTACCAGTTTGTCGGAGTTTCATATGGGGCAGTCAGTGTTCCACGACATTGTTGTACCTATATGGAAAGATTATTGGCTTCGGGAAGATTATCACAATTGCAAATGTTTCCACAAAAGCTTGACACGGGTGCAAAGGAACTACATGTCGAACCGTATATATTCTCCATGTATGTCGTTTCAAAAGGCTTACCAGTAATCAAAATAACTTCACTGCAGCCTGTTGCATTTCTCCGTAAAGCCACTGAAAGTGTAATGTAGTAAACTTGGAAAGTAGAACTTTCTAAGAATGCAGTGTAAGGTCACTATTCATTTTTTTCTATAAAAGCTCAAAATAGTAATGTTTTAAACGGCTGCTAGTGCTTCAGGTTGTTTTTCTATGAAATGTCGCCGCCAGTCAGAGCTCTCTGTTTTATTATTTCATTGTAAATAGCGGTGTGGTGATATAAAACTAAAACAAAACGGTGACAGCTGTTTCATTACATCGCTGGAAAACGCCTCCGCAATCCTCGCCGTGACTGATAGCATGACACCGTCGTCTTAATAAAACCGACGTAGGGCGTCTTGCCAATGGCGTAACTCGTGAAGTAGCAATAGAGAGTTTTAGTTTGGCGTTTTTACGCTCCGCTCAGCAGCTAAGCGGAGCGGGAGTGCGACTGCGCATGCGCTCTCCGCTTAGTGGCTAAGCGGGCTAGCGGAGCGAGAAGCACGGTCCGCTAAAACGCAGCCTCAGCGGACCGTCGCGGCCCGCTCCGCTAGCGCGGCGGGGCGATGCGGGCGCCCTCTCGCGCGCGTGCGACGACTTTGCCTATTCTAAGATGGCTGCCACGCCTGCGACGAGCGCCGCGGCTTCAGGCTCTTGTTTGACGCGCAAACCGCGAAAGCGGTTCTGCATCGACGAGGGCTTGTGCCTTCTGCGAGAAGTGGCGACTGCGAACCGATTTAACAACTACACAGAACTATTCAAGTTCACTGCGACAAAACGCCGCGTTGGATCGTTGCCGTCGAAAAGGATTCGATTGGATCTGGAACGCAACTTTGTTGTCTATTGTGTGGCTACCGTCAAGTCGAAAATTTATTATCATTCATTGTAATTGACCAGTAACGCAATACGATTGCACGTGTCAATACGTAATAAACAAATAAGCTATACGTACTGGTTTTACATTGTTGAAGTGGGGGAATGGTTTTCGGTTCTGTTTCATTACGCCAAACTTGGTCAGACGGCGCTGCTAGTCCGAAAGGACCGGTCCGCTGCGCATTACGCGTAACTAAAACTAGAAAACCTCTCGCCGCTCCGCTGCAGCTTAGCGGGGATACCCGGAGCGGAGCGTAGCGTAAAAACGCCAAACTAAAACTCTCTAATGATTGGACCTGCAACGTTCGACTACCCGCATTTCTCCGCTAGCGCCTCACGGTTTTTCCGTCTCATTTAGGCGGAATAAAATAAAGCTTGTTTCTTCGCACCACCTCACCCCTACCTTCCCATCACGGAGGCTCCGATCTGCCGCCGCATACAGATAAACACTTTCTATAACCACGAAAATTTACACCGCATATCTCCGAGTACCTACTCCCTAAACTGCACACACTGCAACTCACTATTGACAACACTCCACTTAGTATAGCAGTGCCCTAGTAACCCTTCAACACCCACCCACCCAATATAGGAGCGGTAGTTTAATAAAACTTGCGGCTGCGCTAGTTGTTTCATGATCATAACAACTGGGATTAGCGCTTTAAAGAACAGGACACACGTAAGAAAAAACAGACAGTACTGGCGCCCCGTGAGCATGAATTCGCCATAAAGAATTGGGGGACAGCGCACTTGCCTGAACATTGCGATAACTGTAAGGATTGTGTCGCACGGCTAAGTGAGATTAAGATTTTGGGCAGAAGCCACGATGCAAACGCGCGTGAAATACTGGAGGTTTTTTATATCAAGAAATATGGTACATATTGTGTCAGTGATACTTCCGTTGCTCTTTTCTCTTCTGAGTTGGAATTTTTATCTTGTATGACATAGTGTTAATGGCTGCGGTTATCTATGTATTTGTTGCGATGATTGGTTGGGAGTTGTCCTTTAAATTGTTCACTCGGCGCTTGATCGAGTCTGATATTGTATAACTGCGCAGATGTAGCTTGTGAATAAATCAGTAGCGCCAGTCCTGTCTGTTTTTCTTACGTGCGTCCTGTTCTTTAAATCACTAGTCCCAGTTGTTTCGATAGGAGCAGTGGGAATGCGTGCTGCGCAGCGGCCAGCATCAGGACCAGGCTGCAGTGGTGGAACGGACTAGGTCAGCGGCCGTGTCACGTGGCCTATCGAAGGAGGATGGCCGCTCTTGCCCGTCTTTTTAACCACGTCCTTTACCCTCTCACAATTTTTAGAAATAAATGTTTACTCCCACTCTCTGTCTCGCACCTACAGCTTATTTTGCAACGCAAGACATCCCGTGGGGCATCGCAATCTCCACCGTTAGCGTGCGTCACAGCGATGGGTGTTTGCAGGGAGTCACTACGTTCGAAACGGTTGCACAGAACACTACGTTACCCGTTGATATCGCGGCCGATAACTGAAAGGACCTATAAATTTTTGCTGTTGGATTATTTCTGTTCAGCTCGGAGGCCTCGCTCCGCCCCAAGGGCATGGAAGAAGGTTCTGCAAGATCCTTCAATCAGAGTGGAACCGCCAGGCAAAACTGTACCCTGAATGTCACTTCCTGCGTATTCACGCTGAGCCGCATTTTCAAGACACCAAGCGGAAAGAATTCCGTCGTCTCGCACACGTATCGACCGAGTTTTGTTTGGCTAAGACAATTCACAGTCCTTGCGCAGCGGTGCCGCAGAAGTCGCTACAAAGGCAAGCCGTCATACACACTAGCGGGGAAGAGAATACACTGGACAGCGTGCAACGCATTCTTTCCCGAGGTCTGAAATTGGCTGTCGAGCCAAGGAAATCCCCGGTAGAACTCCTAGGCCTGGTAACACAAGTATCAAAGCTAGCTCAGAAGCAGAAGCAGATAGGTGCATATCAGAAAGGGTGGACGTTCTGATTAAAAGCAAACCTGTTTCTAGTGTTTCTATTGTGAACAGGGAGGTCACTTATATAAAAGCCCATCCCATTGCCCTCCTGGTGGCCGACAAAGAAAGGGAATTCCTGGTGCTAACTCGAGACTTGTTTCTAACAAAAGTGGAAGCAGCTATTCTGTCCATCTTCAAGTGCCATAAGGACGTTCATCTAACAAAAGTGAAATTTAATGCAAAGAAATTGTGCACTGGCTGAGGCCTGGCAAGACTTGGCAAGGCTGTGAACCAGAGCAAAAGTTTGGGACTGCAGCCGTCTATCACCGAAAAACCCCCAAATATGGGTACCCTTATTGTGTTATCGTTTCAGAAAAGATAGTGGTTAAAGAATGTTACCTCATTTCCACAGCAAAAACTAAAATTGCTGCCCATGGAGGATCCTTTCATAGTACGTAACTCAGAAGGAGTGATAAACTTTCTCCGGGATAACAAGAACCGAATGTTCAAGGCTTGGTCTTCTGATTTAAAGGACCTCTATTTGTTGCTACCGCAAAAGGACGTTCTTTCTGGCGTGAAGAGTGTACTGATGAGTATGTCAGTGTGGCATTTCAGAACTACATGGGGACGTCTATACGGGGTTTTCTTGAGTTGCTCACAATGTACTTGAATTCATCGTACTCCTCTTGGGAGGGCAATATGTTCTTGCAAAAAATTAGGTCTGTATTCGGTCCTTTATAACGCCAGTCCTGAGTTACTTGTTTTTGGCCAGTATTTGCAGGTCATTCGAAAGCCACTTAGTTGGTTCTGTTGTGGCGAAAGTTCTCAGTTTTGTAGACGACTATCTTGCATTATTTGACACTGGCTACGCACGTTTCCCGTCCGTATTGCCTCAGATCAGGAGCATTTTTCATGCATGTGTATCACCACAGGTCCCGACTCAGGAAGAGACATGAAATAGCTCTATCAACATTTTCGATTTGAGGATCCATCTGCTAGACAACCACGTATTCTGGCATTTCATACCAAACAGCACTATAGACGGGACACAAAAAAATAGACAACACACACATAGCAGTGCCATGTGTGTGTTGCCGCTTTCTTTGTGTCCCGTATAGGGCACTGTTTTTGTATGAATTATAAAGCCAACGGACCTAAACACTTCCATTGCTTCAGTACTCTGGCAGTACGTCCCGCGCGGCAACAAGCCGACGTTACCTTACGCTTCAGCTCACACGAAACTCGTCATGAGAGCAATCGCCAAGACTTGTCTGTGCGATGTGTTAAGGAAATGCTACCCCCATGCTACCCAGAGCAGTTTTGAGGAACACACAGGGCCTTTTGGTAGCGGGGTACCCAACGTCTGTTCTGGCAGCTGTTGCTGAGTCGGTGTACAAAGAAAAAAAAAGAAAAGAAGCCCGGCCAACCTGAGCCCACCTGCCAAAAGAAAGAGCCAATCAAAGTGATGCCATACATGCACAGAGTTTCCCATGGCCTGAAGAAAATAGGAAGTGACGGAAATGTGAAGCTGGTGTTTTCAGCCTACCTGAAACTGTCGCGAATGTGCCAAAAAGGAACCTCGGGCGTAGCAACGCATAAAAAGTATACAACGAACTACCAAAACAAGTTTGTTGCCTGCGCCGAAACAGCTGTTTATTCAGTGCCTTTTTCGTGCGGCAAGCACTACGTCGGGCACAATGGCCGATGTTTGAAGGACAGACTGATAGAGTACCACTGCAATGTTTCAAACGCTCAATGGTTATCTCGCCCAGCATTGTAGCCATTGCGTTAGCAAGTGCCAACCACTCCTGGAAGAGAGCGTTGTGATAGGGGAGCACGCAAACCAAATTGTGCGAGAAATCTTGCAGGCCACGGAATCATTATGTTAGGCGACCAAGCGTAAGGACCCCTTCTATTGCAATCTCAGACGAGGTGTGTCGATTTTTGGCGCCGAGTACCCGATCCTCGTAAAATATGTTTGGTTTCCAAACAGCTTGTGCGGTTTTTAAAATGGTCTGTGTGTCCTGTTTGCTTCACATTTTGCCCTGTAAGCCGATTAACGCGAACAGAAAGAAAATGTCAAGTCATTATATGCCACGCTCATGACCTCTCAAGTGTTCACTTGTGAATTTAATGTTTTCTTCTGCTTCCTTTCTGTCGTTTTGACTATGCCTGTATAAAAACCACTGGCATAAGCTGTAAAAATCAGTTGTTAGTCAGTGCTGTGTTTGTGCAACTTTGTTTTCTTCTGGTGTTGTTTGCGGTTTTACTATGAATCAATCCTAAGGCGGAGTATAGTACTCTTCTACCAGAGAACGTATTGCCGGACTACCATTATTTTCCGAGTTTATAAATTACTTTTGTGGATTGCAATTTCACCGCAACTAAAATGAGAGTTTTCAAACGAAACACTGGCAGTATATTGTCTGCTTCCACAAAAAGATTTCAGGAAGCGCGTTCGGAGATGTCAGCTGCATTCGGAGTGTTTTTGATGTTTTTGTCAGCGTAGGTGTTGTTGCTGGCCAGAAGGTGTGGTGTGCGGTGTCATCAGAAATCCTCGGGTCATACTTACTCAACCCGTTTAACGCCATCGTGAGCGCGCCTCGTGGGGACCGCCCGGCATCGTCCAGGCTTTCGCGTGGCGAGCAAAAAATACCAAGAAACAGTTTACATGCATCCGCACCTCACGAGGGCTGCACAAGACAGCTCCCTCTACAGAAGCCCAGTTCGCGGAGCTTGTTGGCGCGTCTCTAGCGCGTGCTGATGCATTCAGCTTAGAGGGATGTGAAAGCCTGCAGACATAGTGATGTGGACCCGCCATGTATGCATGTCGAGGACGACGATCTAGATTGGTATGACGATGACTACTAATACCAGAGTCGAAAGTGACGGCGGAACCTACAAATAAAAAATTTCAAACCTAATGCAATCCATGATGGTTTGTCCTTAAGTAGTCAGAAAGAAATTCTCCAGCTTCGGTATGGTACAACCCTTTCTCTACCTAGTGCAAGTTTCGCTAATTTTGTCGTTGCAATATAAACGCGCTGCAGGGGAATTCAGGCTCTAATAACTCTGTAGGACTGTATGAAATCAGGTTATGAACTCTGGTAAGCTGTATTTGGAAGTGGTTATTATACGCAACACCCGTGTTCAATTTTATTTCAGGAGTGTCGAGGAACCGCATTGAGGGTAATTTTTAATTTTTAGAAATATAAACGGCTAGACGTGACAGGTTTGTTTTCTCGGCACAGAGAATTTATTGCATAGCAGCTGCATACATAAGAAAATGCTTCAGAACACGTAAATAAAGACAATATATTTAAACATTCAATGGAAAACAAGTGCTTCGAGAATAAAAAGCGATCTTTGTAAAAGGATTGTCTACTACAATTCTCCTTAACAAAAAAAATAACCGATTTGCGAAAAAGTGAGGTCAGCCAGGCATTCGTAGTTGCGCTGGTCGCTTGCCCTTGCTTACCAAACATGAATTGGTCGCTGCCTCCTGGCATGTTGCGGAAGAAGCAACGGAAGCATCGCATTACAGGGATAGCAGAACTCTTGAAATCTATAGCAACAAATGCAGGCGCTTGTTGCACAGCTGAAAAAAAATAAATATTATTGTAATGACGCCCTATTTGCCACTCTGGTCTCAACTTTGCGTAATGTCTCAATTTTTATTTAGAGCTATGTTAACGTTCACTTCCATCAGGGACACCTCCGCTTATCTGCTGGTCAAGAACGTGGCAGTGAAGACGATGTGTTGCTCGAAACGGAATGCCACCCTGGTTGCAACCAACTTTTTAAAATAGTTCTCCATTTCCCTCCATCCCTTTTGTGCCATGTTGGTGTAGCGGGATGAATTTCTCTCCTCTCTTCCCACCCCTAATGTTCCGAAAAGATTGTCGTCTTTGTGTCGCGACCACTGAACATTGCGTCCAGTGCTCCCAAACAAATGAGACGTCCGCCGACCCTGCAAGAAAGCTCCTTCAGATGGTAATTGCAGGTTCAAATTGCACCAGGCAGCGCCTGGAGAGCACCCTTCCTCGACCTTCCCCTCACCCCCACCCACCATAGGCGCCCTACCTCCCGAGTGAAACAAGTGTGACCGCAGCTGCACACGTGATCAACCACAACGTACCAGGCGTGGCGCTCACAGCTCGTACTTCTGAGAAATCGTCCCTGCGGTGAACTGTCGATCAAATTCAGCTACTCCTGAAAATAATGAGACAAAAATACAGCGTAACATACAGACATAATTGTCTGAATTGCTTACTTTCTCAATCTCTGCGTCCAGTTCGGATACTTTTCATCCAGCTGGCGACCCTGACACACAAAACGGAAGATGAGATTGGTAATATGCGCATTGCCATTACACCGTTAGGGCAGTCCAATGGCGTACCGGGCATGGCACCCGTTCTCACGTATACATCTCCCCGCTACACGCGCAGAATCACCGTGGGGTACGCGGAAAACACACTGAGCTTCATTTGAGATTACATGGGTCAGAGGTCACCCCAAATGTTGGTTACAATAAAAAACGTGCAATAGGTACCTTTAGCCGGCTCACAGCGGCGCAACCGCATTGGCCTCAACCAGTCGCTCTCCGTTTTGGGGGACTGCATTTCTGCCTCGCGTTGTTCGCTGGTTTATTCCGTCGCCTGTAAGGCCGATGACACAGATG